>NC_056725.1:1422119883-1422419883 GCF_019279795.1 Protopterus annectens
CTGCTGACCTGGGAGAATAAGCTGTAATTTTCTCAATTAAAGTTTATTTGTTATAACAAAATATAATACAATTAGCTAATCATGCAGAAAGTATCTGTTTAGTGAAAGGACTCATCTAAATTCGGTTTGGAAAAATACCATTTAATATGCCCAACAGAACTGATTTTCTTACTGTAACATCTGAAACAACAATGCACGTTCATGGAATGAAAAATTCTTTTTTATTTTTTTTAATGTAAAAACAAGCAGATGAACATGCTACTTCAAAGAAACCTCAAAATTACTTTAAGCATAAATGAGGGATTTGTCCTTTATCCTAAATGATGTACCATCCCTGTGGAAAAACTGTATAACATAAACGAGGAGTTTAACCTTTAATTGGATGTCTTTTCTGAGTTTTTCTAGTAAAGTTACCAATGTGAATTCATTACGCTGAATGACAAAACTAGTTATAGTTATGCCAATGTCTACAAAACATCTTTCGACACTGTGTTCCAAAACAAATTGTTTCTGATAATGATCCTCAAATTTTAAGCCAAGAATTTTAAACTTTTGCTGACAAATTGGAACTTAATCGTACTACCTCAAGACACAGCTACCCTCAGACTAACAGGCAAGTAGACAGAAAACTACAAACCATTATAGACTTGACAAGGAAAAAAAAACTTTTACAAGTTTCTGACTACTACTTGTCAATAGCAGAACACAGAAATTCAGAACAACATAAAATCACCACCTTAATTAATGGGAAGGAGAGAGAGAATTCTACATTGCCTACTACTTACGCTATACTGTAGTCAAACACTCAAAATTATTTGTGTGATTTCGTGAAAATGAATTGAATGAAACAAAGGCTTTGTATAACCATGCAATTATGCTCCAAAACTGAAAAAAAAGAAACTTAAGCATCTTTCTGACATGAAAGGCGTGCTTAAAAAGTTTAAGAACCTTACAGTGCAGTTATGCTCTAGTCTCAAGCTACAGCATAAACACGAGTCACCAAGAAGCAGTATGGGCAAGTTGGAACAGCTTTTAAAAAATTGTAATACACTACACCTGCTACACTTCGCATTGTTGTGTATGTGACAACAAAAGGGTATCACAGTTTTTAAAGGTGTCAGGAGATAAAATGCACACTTTGCTCAAACGTGGCCTTTTCTTCTGGATGCCGTCTATAAGACAGTATTGTGTGTTACAACTTTCAAAGCTGTAGAACACAGCATTCCCTCTCTTTTCCTTCTTCCTCTTGCTTGCTCTCTCTCTCTCGCTCTCTCACTAACAGTAAGTGGAGCAGGTAAAGAATTATAATCAGCTTTCTCTGATCATAACAAAGCAGTCATAGTTTCTCAAAATTTTTTAGAAGATTCACCTCGAGCTTTACTTTGCTCTGCTCTCAAAGTGATTGTTTTTACACATCTAACAATATAGTTATGATCACAGAGCTGATCATAATCCTCTAAATTATGTTAACAGGTACAAAGAATCTTCCAGTTTAAAGATAAAAGTGCAGATGTCAGTTCCAGTGAGTACAGGAAATCTGCTGAGTGTACGCAAAAGCAGGAGGCAAACTACACTGACTTTTGAAATAAAAGGACTACATTATGTCTTGTAAAAGGCTTAAATAATCACATCTATAGAAGGAATTAAGAGACATCTTTACAAAATGCCAAAGAATTTGAGTAAAGTTTCTCAAGAAGTTATTCTACATCAAACTGATCTATTACCTTCTCAAAGAAAAATGGTCTTGATGCTGATCCTGTCACAAGATATCTAGGCACTCCTGTCTATAATTCCTTAAAGTTTAACCATCATGTCTGCTGTAGTTTGTAAAGCCAAAGACGTCTGAAGTCTCCTTTACTCACATCTCATTAGGCCCATTATTGAATATAGTGTACACCTTTTAGCATGTAACTGTCTAAATATAATCATTCAAGTTGAAAGACCTCAGAAATAATTAAAACTCTTAAGGCCACTGGCCGTTTTAGTTATCAGGAAAGTATGACAGCCCTCAGTCTGTTATAGACTCTTCCTCCATGGAGGGCTGTGTCTAGCTTTCTGAACCATCCTTGACTCCTATTCCTTAACAGAACAAATTTTACCTCAAATATCCAGTTAAAGGAACTAACTCCACATCAGCACATAAATAAGACCCATTGGAGTGAGAGATTCATACCTCAATGTATCCCTCATCTCTGGAACAAACTTCCGTTATGTCAAGCAAGGTAAAGTACAGGTTGTGTACCTACCATAAATGTAGATGTTCGAGTGTATTCACTCTTGCAGTCATTACTCTTGGGTTATCCTGCTGGCAGGCTACCCTCAGTCGGCCAGAATTCCAAAGTCTGGGTCTGGCATCGGTTGCTGTCACCTCTTCCCTGACGTCAGTGTGCCAGGGGTATAAAAGATGCAGCCGATGCCATTTTCTTCAGTTTTTCTTGCCTCAGATGTCAGTTGCCCCCAAATTGGAAGGCTGCAAAATATGCCAATAAAAATGCATGCACAAAAATAACATTTCCTTCATCTACAAGCAAATACATCAAACAGGTTGTATAGGTTAGAGAAGTGCAGATAAGTCCCAGCAAAGAAAAGGGGGATGGTGGGAGGGTAACCTGGACTGCAAAAGTGAATACACTCGGACATCTACATTTATGGTAGGTACACAACTGTACTATGTTCATCGTGTTTCACTGTTGCAGTCATTACTCTTGAGTTGAATCCCAAAGCTGAGGATGGGTGGCTGGGCTAAATAGGATTAGGAGAGGCTATGAGGCCCTGCAGAACTGCAATGGCAAAGCCTGCTCTGGACTTAGAGTAAAGAGGTAAGTGGTAGTGCTTAGTGAAAATGTGCACTGAACTCCAAGTTGTAGCCTCTAAGATATCTTTGGTTGGTACTCCTCTGAGGAAGGCTGCTGAAGTGGCTGCTGCTCTGGTGGAATGAGGCCTAATGCCCTTAGGCACTGTTTTATCATGCTGAAAATAGCAGAAACGGATGCAATGGCCTATCCATTTAGAAATAGTCTGTTTTGAGATAGCCTTTCCCTGTGATCCTGCAGCAGATGACACTAAAAGTTGCTCAGTCTTTCTGAAAGCTTTAGTTCTGTCCAAGTAGAAGCGTAACTGCCTGTGTATGTCCAAAGAATGCAGAATTTTCTCACTCTTGTTCTGTGGCTTTGTATAAAAGGTAGGCAAGTGAATGGTTTGGTTGAGGGCCACACTGGACACCACCTTAGGCATAAATGTAGGGTTTGTCCTCAGAGAAACCTTGTCTGGATGAAAAATGATAAAAGGTTCCACAGCCATGAGTGCTTGTAACTCCAAGACTCGTCTTGCAGAGGTTATTCCTAGGAGCAGAGCTGTTTTCCAGGATAAGAATTTTATATCTGCTGTTGATGCTGGCTCGAAAGGAGGCAGTGTGAGTGTTTCCAAAACATAACTGAGGTCCCAGGCCGGAATTGGTGCTCTCCTTGGAGGCCTCATGTTTTTGGCCCCTCTGAGGTACTGTTTTATTAAAGGATGACAAAAGATAGGTGGTTCCGTATTGTAATGGGCTGAAATGGCAGAAGCATGAATCTTAATTGATGAGAATGAAAGGCCTTTGTTCAGTATCTCAGTTAGGTATTGTAAAATCTGAGGGATATTTGGTACACACGTGTCAATGCCTTGTTCCTGGTTCGAAGCAAAGAATCTCTTCCATTTTTCTGCATAAGATTTTCTGGTACAGGGCCTCCTGGCCTCCAAGATAACATCCATAACAGCTTTTGAAAGAGGAGTGTTCTGAATGGCTACATTATCCGCCATGCTGTCAGATTTAAGGTCCTGAGTTGGCTGTGCAGGATCTGATTGTTTTGTTGGGTCAGCAAGTGAGATGTTTGAGGCAATATCCATGCTGGACCTTGAGACAAGCTCTTTAGGATTGGGTACCAGTGCTGGCGTGGCCAGTCTGGTGCAATCAGTATAATTTTTGGCTTCCCCTGGGAAGGAGAGGCAGTGGAGGAAAGGCATATACTGTCAGATTTTTCCAGCTGAAGGATAGGGCGTCCACTTTCCATGCTTGCTTGTGATAAATCCTTGTGCAAAATCTCTGTAAATGGCAGTTGTGAGGGGAGGCAAATAGATCTATGTCTGGGCATCCCCATTTCCTTGTTATCATGCTGAAGACTTGTGGATCCAGTTTCCATTCATGGGGATCCATGAGGTTTCTGCTTAGTTAAATCTGCCAGAGTATTTGTTTTTCCTGGCAGGAATTGTGCTTGCAGATGAACTTGAAAAGCCAATGCTGTGTCCCATAAGGTCATTGCTTGTCTGCAGAGGGGGTAGGAATGTGTACCTTCCTGTTTGTTTATGTACCACATGACCGTAGTATTGTCTGTCTTTATCAGCAGCTGTCCTGGGTGAAGCAGGTCCTTGAAAGCTGTCAGGGCATTTTGAACAGCTAGCATCTCTTTTTGATTGATGTGAAGATGCATCTGGTTTGCAGGCCATGTGCCCTGAATACATTTTCCTGCCATATGGGCCCCCCAGGCATAATCTGATGCATCCGTTGTCAGTGTCTGTCTGGCTGTGGGTAAACTGAATGGCAGACCCTTGTTGTGGTGACACACTTCTGCCCACCATCGAAACTCCTGTTGCAGGCAGGGAATGAGTGCAATGACTGTCTCCAGGCTGTGGCAATGCTGAGTCCAAACACTTTTTAGATACCATTGTAGTTTCCTCATATGCAGTCTGGCATATGGAATTAGTAGAATGCAGGATGCCATGAAACCCAAGGCCTGCAGGATTTTCCTTGCAGATAAGTGGGGTTTTGCTGCCAAATCCTTGAAGTAAGAAGTCAGTTGTTTTTGTTTGTCTGGCATGAGATAAGCCATCTGGGCAGTTGTATTTAAGCTTGCACCCAGGAATATTATCTCTTGAGAGGGCACTAGTTTTGATTTCTTTTCAATTACTGTGTACTCTAGGCCAATTAGTAATGTTTTTACAAATGCCAGATGCTTTAGAAGAATGTCTTTGTTCTCTGCTTGAATTAGGCAGTCGTCCAAGTAGGGATATATTTGAGTTCCTCTTTGTCTGCAAAATGCAATTACTGGTGCCAGGCATTTTGTGAAGACCCTGGGTGCAGTAAATAAGCTAAAGGGCAGTGTAGAGAATTGGTAATGCATTGAGCCAGCTATGAATCTGAGGTATCTTCTGCAAGACTGTCTGATTGGAACATGCAGGCATGCCTCTTTTAGGTCCAAAGTTACGAGCCAAGCCTTCTTGCCCAGGATGGGCAGTAGCTGCTGTAGAGTCAGCATCTTGAATTTTGGAACTTCCAGAAACGTATTTAGTATAGACAGGTCCAGTATTGGTCTCCTGGTTTTGTCCTTTCTGGGTACTAGGAAAAGTCTGGAGTAAAATCCTTGCCCCTGCTCTTGTTGTGGTACTTGCTGAATGGCCCTCATATCCATGAGGGCTGTAATTTGTTTTTCTGCCTCTGCCCATTGATTGTGTGTCAGGTCGGGCATACCTGTTGACCTTGGTAGAATGTGAAAATGGAACCTGTAGCCTTGGGACACTATGTTCAGGACCCATTTGTCTTGGGTAACCAATTTGCCAATTTGATGAAAAAAGTGCTAGTTTTCCCCCTAAGGGGGCTGCCAAAAGAAAAGTGCTTGGATCTGGTCGAGGAAAGTCATTGGGACTGTTTCCTGTAAGGTTGTGTTTTGTCTTCTCCACTTTTGGAGGTAGGAACACTCCATTGTTTAGGCCTGTATGAGCCTTGGGGCTGAGATCTGCCTCTGGGACGCCTGTGTCTGCCTCTTTGTGGTCTGTCTGACACTGGAAAGGATCAATTTTTAGAAGGCCAGTTCCTGCTAAACCTGGGTGGCTGTACCTGTACGAAATCCTTGACTGTCTGCATGGATTTTGCTTTATCCTCCATTTTTTTCAACACCTCTTCTGCTTTAGTACCAAACAAAGTATCATGCTGTAATGGTGCATCTAATAATTTTGCTTTAACATGATCAGGCAGATTTTGTTCCTTTAACCAAGCATGCCTTCTAATAACAGAACCTGTAACAGCGACCCTGCAAGAGGACCTCCAGTGAATCATAACCACATTGCAAAGTATGCTTTCCCACTTGTTCAGCTGCATGCAATAAATCCTGCAATTCCTTGTTCTCTGAACATTCAGCATTTGTCAACAATTTCTGTTTAAGCAGAGACATTAAATATTGCTGATATTTAAGCATATGAAACTGACAATTTAAAGCCCTTACAGCCAAGGTAGCAGAAGTGTAGACTTTTTTTCCCCCATCTGTCTAGAGCCCTAGAATCCCTATCAGATGGGACAGGGTTTTTTGCAGTGGAAGCTTTAACCCCTTTGGGACCCTGAGATATAGTTTCTGGGTCAGCAGCGGGGTTTTTATAAAGGAATTTATGAGAATCCGGGACCCTGTAGTATCTGTCTGGCTTGGCAGGTGCAGGGGGTAAAGAGAGTCAAGGGACAGGCCAGACTCTGAAAATACATCATCTACAATGTCTAGAACAGGTGGAATATCGAGGGGTCTGTGCTGAGGAAGTAGCAGAAAGTCCCTGAGCCTTTTCTTAGATTCAGAATAATCTTGGCTCTTCCAGTGGAAATGCTCCCTCATGGTATGCAGGGTTTCCCCAAAAGAATAATCCTCAGGAGGAGAGGCTGAAAGAATGGATTCTTCAGCATCAGAATCCTCATAGGGAAGCATGGAATAATCCTGTTCAGAAGAGGAATCAGAGGAAATAGAAACTTGATCAGAAGAATCATACTCTGTCTCTTGCCTAGGCCTCTTATCAGGAGGGGGATGGGAGCCCCTGATCAAAGTAATTAGGTCTTCGGCCATTTTGAGCATCTGTTTTTTAGGCATGGAAGTCTGAGTGGAGAATGCTGTACTTGTTTCTTTGTCTTTAGAGCTGCTTTAGTCTTTGAAGCTGAAGATGGCTTAATATATAGTTGAGTAGGTCGGAAGACACCCTCAGAAGCCGATGCCTGCTCAGTGGCTCCGGACCCATCTGATGGAATGATTTCAGAGTGTCCAATACCTTGAGTATTCAGAGGTCCAGTCGGCTCCATGTGGGAGTCGGAAGTGGCCTGTGGCTCTGAGGTAGCGGGCGCCAGGGGTTGCGAAAGTGTCTCACTAAGAACCGGCGAACCGGCGCATGGCCTAGCAGAGGCCTCGTCGTCGGTTTTGGACCTCGGATGCCTATCCTTTTCCTTGTCCTTGCGTTTTTTGTAAACTGCGGTTGTCGGCTGTTCAGACAGCATTATATAACTAAATCTTCGGCCAAAGTAATAAAATGCAAAATCAAACAGACTCTTAATAGTGCGTTGGTTAAATCTAGCATAAAACCGACAGCTAGCAATGCTATGATCAGGGCCTAGGCAAGGAATACAGTATGAGTGAAAATCCTTATGAGGTATTTGCTTCCCACAAGAAATACAATTGTTAACTTTTTCTGACATCGGTCTGGAGCAAGAAAAAAGTTTCCCCAATGGGGTACTTAGCTTTAATGAAGACTTCGGATCTGAAATTTGGATTTGAAAATCTCAGGAGTCGGCCGACCGGCACTTGCGAACTGCTTTTGCTTCAGCACCGCGCGGCAAGAAAGACTGAAGAAAATGGCGTTGGCTGCATCTTTTACACCCCTGGTGCACTGACGTCAGGGAAGAGGCGACAGCAACCGATGCAGGACTTAGACTTTGAAATTCTGGCGGAGGGTAGCCTGCAAGCAGGATAACCCAAGAGTAATGACTGCAACAGTAAAACACGATGAACATCACCATTCCCACTTTCAAGGTAAATTTAGATAACAGGATGGGCAGTCTCAGATTTCCCTTGGCCTGTCGTTTGCCTTGCCTCATCTTTCTCAAGGCTGGAGGAAATATTTGAATGGGGAGTTTTCTAGACTTTTAATCGTCTGTAGACTGATAACCTTGTATTTACCTATGCATTTAAAGAAGCATCACAAGGAAGTTTAGAACTATGATACACAGAACAAAGATAAACGGAGCAAAGATAATTTACTTTCAGTAGTCAGAAGTCTAATTCAGATGTTCTTTCAAATTCAGCTACATCTAATGTTAAAAAGAGGACGTTTCATAATACAGACTGTAAATTACCTCAATATTCATGATATGAAAGACTGCTAAACAAACCATGACATTATTTTCGCTGCACATAGTCTCTGACAGAAACCATGTACATGCAGATCTATAATTATCTCAGGGCCACATGAATTTAGGTCCTGTAATTATCACAATGATCAAGTTGCTGCTTAATGTCCTGTTTTACATCCAGTTAGGAATTTACTAAGTAATTTGTCTTGGTCTTTTGTTACATTCTCTCAAGGATTTATAATGAACCCAGCCACTTGCATTAAGGACAGCAGTAAAAAAGTCCAGTGTCCAAAGAAGCAGAGATTTTCAATTCAATAACATCTTAGCTGAAATGAGGGGGAAAAATTACTTGCTAATTTGCATGTCTTTGAATCACCGTTAACTGTTGCACATACCAGTCAGAACTTTCTGCGGAAGTTAACAGTGGCTGCAGCTGCATCATATTAGCACAAGTACACACCACTCACTAACACACACAATACACACCACATTCCCCATACCTGCCCCTGTGTTGTCAGAACTTCACCACGCTCTTCTTTTTCTTGCACTTGTAAATCATGGATGAATACAGTCATTAATACCAGACATGAGAGTTTCACACTTCATATTTATCAAATCACCCATGGTAATGCAAAAGCTGTTAAGACTAGCAACTTTCAAAGATTTTAAGAGGCAATATACCATCTGTCATGGATTTAGTCCTTCTAACACTACAAGGTTGAAACAGATCTATGTCAGTTGATTGAGTTTTCAGAAACTCGAAATTTATATCTGCAAGACGATCTGATCAAATTTCTCAAAACTCAAACATTAAAAAAAATCTATCTTTTTTACGGTTTTGCAGGGGGCAAACACCTCTACACTCCCCATCTCCTACAACCCCTCCTAACTATATATATCAACTCCAAGATCACAGTGCATTGAGGAAAATGGTAAAGTTCCCAATCCTTGCTGTACTGCGATCTCCATTCAAAAGCTTCAGGTTTTCAGAAATTCAATTACATCAGCTAGACGATATGAATTTCAAGTTTCTGAAAACTTGATCAATTGAAAGGGGTGCGGTTGAAACATATGCCTACTGTTGTTCCCTGTCACTCCACCTCTTATGTCATGAACTGTTGCAGGCATGGAATAATGCCAGATATCCTCCATATATACTTAGAAAAACCTTGCTGCACTAACTTATCAGTTAGTGCAGTGAATTAGTGCTGACATTTACTGTAGCAAAGGATGGGGGTTCAATTCCCTTTTGGTGAATTTAAGGCACACTGCTCAATAGTATCCTTGGTGTCTAGTGATTTCCCACACCACATTTTATTTATTTTTTTAACTGTGTGCTTTAAAGTCACACTACACATAATATCCTTGGTGTCTAGTGCTTCCCCCTATCCCCACTACTTATAAGTGCCATTACAGCATGAGAGGTTATCCCTAGTGGCTTGTGTTCAACCAGACCCATATATTTAAAAGTACTCCCTGGTGGCTAGTGTCCCCCTCTCCAACCCATGTAGTTAAAGTACGCATACACACACACACACACACACACACACACGACAACTAACACTATCTCACCACTTAACTCCCCTGCCCTTATCTCTACTATCATGGATGAACACAGCCTTTTGGCCAAGTTCATTACACTAAGTGGCAAGGAACAACCATGCTAATCTAAGCACCTGAGTGATTCACTAAATCACTTGGCTCTATAAAACCTTACCACAGGCAATTCTGAGGGGAGAGCATGTGGCTAAATAACAGATACCTCTCCCCTGGACTGCATCATTAGTAAGGAGCAGACACAGCCCAGCATGGTATTGCACGTCCCTGGGTCAGAAATGGTTGCTGTAGATCAATGTGTGTGTACAGCTTTAAGAAGCTTTCTAGGGGCTTGCACAAGTGTGTAAACACTGAGCCCATGCGAGCCTCACTGCCATTTTGTAGTAATCTGATGAGATGAAAGCATATATGTCTGTGAAGTCTGTCTGTTAATCAGTTTGTTTACATTTTGTAATGCTGCTATCCATCCTGATATGTTTCTATGTAATAAAGAACTACCCCACCTGATTGTCATCTATACTACAGAGAGAAGAGGGACATCGTGTCAGACGTGGCATGTCTAAAAGGACATGATGCCTGAATGGGATCCAGATTCCTCAGTTTCGAAATCAAGAGGCACTCAGTTAAGTTTGGAGGAATATAGAGGACTGAATCATCCCTACTGCATGTATAGCTTGCAAAACAGGTCAGAAACTAATTTCAGGTATTAAAACTTGCTCACATATTTCTTTTTAGGAAAATATAAAACGAGACATTCAGAATGCTCTAAATGGATTCTAAGTAACAGAAATATTCAAAATTACGATATATTAACACAAGTATTCAAAACAACTGAGGAAAATGATTGAAATAAAGTATGAATTGCATAAAATGAATAAAATAAGGGAAACTGCATTTTTTCGCTAAACACTGCTTTTTTCATTAATCAAAGCTATTCAAGTTGTCTGAAGTGTATGAAGTGTTTGCATGTTTGTGCAGTGTTACAGTACAGTTATTTTGCAAAATAAAGTCATTTCAAAGCATATTTAAAAAAATACAGCATATCGAAGAGTTTAATATGCATTTGAATGTTATTACAAGTACTGGCTGTGTGTGCATGTTTATATATAATCACAAGGGCCATATTATTTAGTGAGTTTGGGCATAATTTGTTGGCATGCCTGAAGGATTTCGAAGACCAGGTCCACTTGTGTTTGACAATAATAATGCAGAGAACTGGAGAGTGAGCAAGAGGACGAAGATATTTTCATACAGGCTGCATTTTCCGATAAGGATGACCATACAAAGGCATTTATTCTGCTTAATTTACTTGGTTCAGAAGCCATAGCAAGAGAGCATTCATTTGTGTATGCACCTGCTGTCTTTGCAAGAGAGGGGGGAAAATAGTTATATAGTTGCATCGGCTGTGTCAAGGGAGGACCCAGAGTGCTTAAAATGTAAATTTAGAGAAATGTGTAGCCCCCAAACTAATGTTATAATGGAAAGACACTTATTTTATACAAAAGCCTGGTGAAACTTTTGCAGCGTGTGTGTGTGTGTATATATATATATATATATATATATATATATATATATATATATATAGCTATGACAGCTGTATGTGGTAATAAAGATGATGCTGTGAGAAAGACTTTGCTTAGTGACATTGATCTAACTTCAAATAAGGCCATTGAGATTTGTCAAATATATGAGCTTACAGAAAAGCACACAAATATGTTTACAAATGAGAGATGCATGCTTCCAGTAACGTTTAAAGCCCATGCTGACAGTATGCAGCATGTGGTTAAAAGAAACAGGCCCAAGCACATGGCAGCAACTGTAAACCCTGCAACAGTCACTGGGAATCACTGTAGCTTTCTAGCAAATTCCAGGGCATGCACATTCTCAAGGAAGCATACAAGTAAGTCAGCAAACTCAAAGAAAAGGCCCCCACCCAGTTTTATAGCCATCTGTAGTAGTTGTGGTGGAAGTTGAGAGTCTAAAAGGGAAAAATGTTTACCTTTTGGTCAGCAATGTCACAAATGTAATAGGTGGAATCATTTCAAAAGGTTTTGTAAATCAAAAAGCACACATTCTTCTACTAAAAGAGAACATTCCAAGAAACAAGTTGATTAATTAGAAAGCTGTGACCCTAGTTTTTTATGTTGATGGTGTGTCAATACTTCATGAAACAGTCAATGCAGTAGATGTAAGGGCAAAGAATTACGTATTTTGTATTGTTCGGATAAATAGAAAACTCCTAGAGCTCAAAGTTGTCAGGTTCAAAGTGCAAAATTATATCTGCAGAAACATTTGCTAGAGTATGTGCTGGTGACAATCTTGACTTAGCAAACTGTGCAAAGCTTGTTGCTTACAGAGGTGAAGAGATTCAAACTGAAGGTTCAGTAGTACTTCTATGTTACTCTGCTGGGAAAGTACACTTGTGTACACTTACCATAAATGTAGATGTTCAAGCGTATTCACTGTTGCAGTCATCACATTTGGGTTATCTGCTTGCAGTAGCCCTCAGTCGGCCTGATTAACAAAGTCTTGGGTCCTGCATCGGTTGCTGTCCCTTCTTCCATGACGTCAAGTCGTCAGGGGTATAAAACATGCAGCCGACACCATTACATCAGTTTTTCTTGCCCCAGATGTCAGGTGCCCCCCTAATGGGAAGCCATTAAATCTATAAATATACAAGGTTATACTTCCAACAAAAAAGCAAATACACCAAAAAGCTTTTGAGCATAGTAAAGTAGGGTAGAGGTATAGCCAAAAGAAGAAAGGGGGCTGGAGGGAGGGTAACCAGGACTGCAACAGTGAATACACTCGAACATCTACATTTATGGTAAGTGTACACAAATGTACTATGTTCTTCGTGTTTCACTGTTGCAGTCATCACATTTAGGTAGATTCCCAAAGCTAACGATGGGGGGAGGAATTTAGATAGCATTAGAATCAGCTATAAGGCCCTGCAAGACTTTAGTGGCAAAGCCAGCTCTGGATTTAGAGAAAATTGGCAGATGGTAATGCTTGGTGAAAGTATGTACTGAACTGCAGGTAGCAGCTTCTAGAATGTTCCTGGTAGGGACGCCTCTGAGAAAGGCTGTACAGGTAGATGCAGCCCTGGTTGAGTGGGGTCTGATCCCCTGTGGGATAGGTTTTCCATGGTGCTTGTAGCAGAAATGAATGCAATGGCCTATCCATTTGGAAATGGCTTGCTTTGAAATAGCCTTCCCCTCTGCCCCTGCAGCAAATGCCACCAGCAGTTGGCCAGATTTCCTTTGAGGTTTAGTCCTGTCAAAGTAGAATCTAAGTTGTCTGCGCACGTCTAAGGAGTGCAGTATCCATTCCCCTTTGTTCTGTGGGTTAGGAAAGAAGGTTGGCAAATGAATGGACTGATTAAGGGCCACACTGGATACCACCTTGGGCATGAAGGAGGGATTCGTCCTGAGGGACACCCTGTCCACATGAAAGATGATGAAAGGCTCCACTGCCATGAGGGCCTGTAATTCAGATACTCTTCTTGCTGAAGTGATTGCTAAAAGGAAAGCTGTTTTCCAAGAGAGGAATTTTAAATCCGCAGTGGCAGCTGGCTCGAAAGGAGGAAGGGTGAGCTTTTCCAATACAAAGTTGAGGTCCCAGGCTGGAGTTGGGGCTCTCCTGAGTGGTCGTAGATTGTTGGCCCCTCTGAGGAGTTGCTTAAGCAGTGGATAAGAGAAGAGAGGAGGTTCTGTGTTATAATGAGCGGAAATGGCTGAGGCATGAATTTTGATGGAGGAGAAAGACAGGCCCTTGTGAAGCATCTCAGTTAAGTATTGTAAAATCTGAGGTAAATTGAGCACTGCTGTGCACATCCCTTGAGATTGGTTCCACGCACAGAATCTTTTCCATTTTTCAGGGTAAGAATTTCTAGTACTAGGCCTCCTTGCCTCTAAAATGATATCCATCACTGGTTTACTGAAGGATGGTAAAGGAGAGATTAGGTAATTAGCCAGGCTGCTAGGTTCAGTGTATGAAGCTGAGGGTGCAGAATCTGGTTCTCCTGATGAGACGATAGGGTAGGAGTCTGAGGCAGGTGCCATATGGCCAACAGTGACATACTGCGCAAGAGGGGTTACCAGTGTTGGCATGGCCAGTCTGGTGCAATCAAAATTGTTCTTTGCTTGCCTTGTTTTATCTTTAGTAGTACTTTGGAGAGCAGAGGCAGAGGAGGAAAGGCATAAACTGCTTCTTTGTGGGGAGTCCTTGGAGCAAAATATGTCCAATTGATAGTTCTGGGGGGAGGCAAACAGGTCTATATCCGGGCTCCCCATTTGCTTGTCAACATGTTGAAAATCCTTGGTTCCAGCTTCCACTCGTGTGGGTCTGCTTAGTTCGTCTGCCAGTGTATTCAGTTTTCCTGGCATGAATTGAGTTTGTAAATGCACTTGGTAGCTCAGGGCTGTGTTCCACAATGCCATGGCTAGTCTGCATAGAGGTTAAGAATGTGTACCTCCCCCCCGCTTGTTTATGCACCACATAACAGTGGTGTTGTCCGTCTTTACCATTAATTGTCCTGGAAGAAAGTGGTCCTTGAAGGCTGTCAGAGCATGCTGTACAGCTAACATTTCTTTTTGACTGATATGCAAGTGGATTTGACTTGGGTTCCATTTGCCCTGAATGCCCTTCCCTGCCAGGTGAGCCCCCCCATGCATAATCTGATGTGTCTGTTGTTAGGGTTTGGGCGGCAGGGGGTGGTGTGAATGGTAGCTCCTTGTTTTGGTGGCAGGCCTCTGCCCACCAAAGAAACTCTAGGCATAGGCAAGGTATGACAGGAATCATTGCTTCTAGATCCTGAGAATGTTGACACCATAGGCTTTTTAGATACCACTGTAGTTTCCTCATATGCAGTCTTGCATATGGAATCAAAAGAATGCAGGAGGCCATGAACCCCAAGGCTTGTAGTATTTGCCTTGCAGATAGTAGGGTTTTTGTGGTCACTTGTTTGAAGTAGGTTGTCAAATGAATTTGTTTCTCTGGCGTGAGAAAAGCCATCTGGGAAGTTGTACTCAAGCTTGCTCCCAGGAATATGATTTGTTGACAGGGTACCAGGTGTGATTTCTTTTTGTTTATGGTGTACCCCAGACAAGTTAGCATCCTTTGTACAAAGGCTAGATGATTCAAAAGTATGTCCTGGCTTTCCACCTGAATTAAACAACTGTCCAGGTATGGGTATATTTGAATATTTCTTTGCCTGCAAAATGCGATGACTGGGGCTAAGCACTTTGTGAATACCCTGGGCACAGTAGATAAGCCAAAGGGCAGTGCAGAGAACTGGTAGTAATTGTAGCCTGCTTTGAAGTGTAGGTATCTTCTGCAAGATTCCCTGATTGGGATGTGCAGGTATGCTTCCTTTAAATCGGGTGTTATCATCCAGGCATCTTTTCCTAGCATAGGGAGCAACTGGTGAAGAGTCAGCATCTTGAATTTTGGAATCACCAAAAAAGTGGTTAGAGTAGACAGGTCCAGAATAGGTCGCCAAAAATTGTCTTTTCTGGGTACCAGGAAAATTCTTGAGTAGAAACCTTGTCATTTTTCCTCTTCTGGTATAGTTTGAATAACCTTTATGTTTAAAAGAGAGAGTATTTGCTTTTGAGCCTCTGCCCACTAATTTGTGGGTAGATCTGGCCAACCTTTTGGTGTTGGTGATGTGTGGAAGTGAAATCTGTATCCTTGGGAAACTATATTTAAAACCCATTTGCCCTGGGTAATGAGTTCCCAGTTTTTGGCCTGCAGACCAATCTTTCCCCCTAAAGGAGCATTCAGTTGAGAATTGCTTGGAAATTTTAAAATCAAGTCATTGAGACAGTTTTCCATAGGGGGAGTCTTACTGCTCCCAAGTTTGGAAGACGAAGCCCCCCACTGCTTAGTCTTGTGCGTACCGTGGGACTGAAACCTGGGATTTCTATTCTGTCTGGGATTGGATTGAGAAGGCCTGGAAGGAGCCGGAAAGGACCAATCTTAGAGGGCCAATGCCTACTAAATCTTGAAGGCTGAACTTGTAAGAAATCTTTAACAGTTTACATAGATTTAGCTTTATCTTCCATCCTTTTAAGAACTTTCTCAGCTTTGTTGCCAAACAGGTGGTCCTAATTTAAGGCAGCATCCAACAGTTTAGCTTTAACATGAACAGGCAAAGATTGCTCCTTAAGCCAAGCATGCCTTCCGAGTACAGACCCAATGACAGCAGCCCTGCAGGAGGCCTCTAAAGAATCAAAGCCACATTGCAAAGTATGTTTTCCAACCTCTTCAGCAGAATGCATTAAATCCTGTAATTCCTTATTTTCCGCACAGTCAGGAATCAACATCATTTTCTGTTTAAGCAATCCAATAATATGTTGTTGATACTTTTAATGCAGGAAACTGACAGTTTAAGGCCCTAATGGCCAAGGTTGCAGAAGTGTATACCTTCTTACCCCATCTATCCAGCGCCCTAGAGTCACTATCAGAAGGGGGGTAGGGTTTTTGAGAGTAGAGGCCTTAATGCCCTTGGGTCCCTGTGAAATAGTCTCTGGATCCACAATAGGATTTTTAAAAAGGAACTTGTGAAAATCAGGAACCCTGTAGTATCTGTCAGGTTTTCTGAGAGCAAATGCAGAGGGGGAAAGGCATAGACCGATAGGTTTTTCCAGCTGAAGGACAAAGCATCCACTTTCCAGGCTTTTTTGTGATGAGTTCTTGTGCAAAATTTGTCCAACTGGTAGTTCTGGGGTGAGGCAAAAAGATCTATGTCTGGACTCCCCCATTTGCATGTCAACATGTTGAAAATCCGTGGTTCCAGTTTCCATTCGTGAGGGTCCATGAGATTTCTGCTTAGTACAATTCTGCTTTCCTGGCAGGAATTGAGCTTGTAGTTGTACTTGGTAGCTCAAGGCCATGTTCCACAATGCCATGGCTAGTCTGCAGAGGGGGTAGGAATGTGTAACCCCCTGCTTGTTTATGTACCACATAACCATGGTGTTGTCGTCTTTATCAGTAATTGTCCTGCATGAAGGTAGTCCTTGAAGGCTGTCAGTACATTCTGTACAGTTAGCATTTCTTTTTGATTGACATGAAGGTGCATTTGTTTTGGGCTCCATTTGCCCTGAATGCACTTCCCTGCCAGATGAGTCTCCCATGCATAGTCTGATGCATCTGTAGTTAGGGTTTAGGCAGCAGGGGGTGGTGTGAATGGCAGTCCCTTGTTTTGGTGGCAGGCCTCTGCCCACCATAGGAACTCTAGGTGCAGGCAAGGTATGATAGGAAAGTACAGTTTTGTACCTACCATAAATGTAGATGTTCAAGTGTATACACTGCTGCAGTCATTACACTTGGGTTATCCTGCCATCAGGCGGTTCCCCAGTCGGCCCGAGTTCCAAAGTCTTGGTCCGGCGTCGGTTGCTGTCGCCTCCTCCCTGACGTCAGTGCGACAGGGGTATATAAGATGCAGCCAACGCCATTTTCTTCAGTTTTTCTTGCCCCAGATGTCAGCTGCCTCTAAATAGGTAGGCAATTCCAATTGCTAATAAAACATACATAAGAAAAGCAAAAAACAACTTACAGCTACCAGCAAATACTCCCCATAGGTAGTAAAGGGTAGAAGACATAGGTACGTACCAGCCAGAAAGAGGGGAAGGAGGGAGGGTAACCTGGACTGCAGCAGTGTATACACTCGAACATCTACATTTATGGTAGGTACAAAACTGTACTATGTTCATCGTGTTACACTGCTGCAGTCATTACACTTGGGTAGAATCCCAAAGCTGAGGAAGGGTGGCTGGTTCTATAAGGCATTAGGGGTGACTATAAGGCCCTGCAGCACTGCAGTGGCGAAGCCAGCTCTGGATTTAGAGTATAGAGGCAAATTGTAATGCTTGGTGAAGGTATGTACAGAACTCCAAGTTGCTGCTTCCAAAATATCCCTGGTGGAGTGAGATCTAATGCTGTAGGTACAGGTTTTCCATGGTATGTGTAGCAGAAACCTATACAATGTCCTATCCATTTTGAAATAGTCTGTTTTGAAATGGCTTTTCCCTGTGCTCCTGCAGCATATGTTACCAATAATTGTTCAGATTTTCTGAAAGCTTTGGTTTTGTCCAAGTAGAAGCATAACTGCCTGTGAATGTCCAAAGAGTGCAGTAGTCTCTCCCCTTTATTCTGTGGTTTAGGATAAAAAGTTGGCAGATGAATAGTTTGGTTTAGAGCCACACTGGATACCACCTTCGGCATAACAGTAGGGTTAGTTCTTAAAGACACCCTGTCCTGGTGGAAAATGAGGAAAGGTTCCACTGCCATTAGTGCCTGTAATTCTGAAACTCTTCGTGCTGATGTTATTGCCAGGAGCAGAGCAGTTTTCCAAGAGATATATTTTAATTCTGCTGTGTTGGCTGGCTCAAAAGGAGGTAAAGTTAGCTTCTCCAAAACAAAGTTGAGGTCCCAAGTTGGAGTAGGTGCTCTACGGGGCGGTTTTATGTTTTTAGCCCCTCTGAGGTACTGTTTTAACAGAGGATTAGAGAAAATTGGTGGATACGTGTTGTAATGAGCAGAGATGGCAGAGGCGTGGATCTTGATGGATGAGAAGGAGAGTCCTTTACCCAGCATCTCAGTTAAGTATTGTAGTATCTGAGGAATGTTTGGGACAAGGGGGTCAAGGCTATGAGCTTGGTTCCAGGCACAGAATCTCTTCCATTTATCCAAATAGGCTTTCCTGGTACTAGGCCTTTTGGCTTCCAGAATGACATCCATAACAGCTTTGGAGAGAGGCATTGCTTGCTTGACTAAGGAATCTTCCATGCAGCTAGGTTTAAGGTCTTTAGCTGGCTGTGTAGTATTTGTTTGTTGTGCTGAGTCAGCAGATGTGGAATTTGAGGCAAAATCCAGGGTGGTTCTTGTGCTAAGCTCCTTAAGATTGGGTACCAGTGCTGGCGTGGCCAGTCTGGTGCAATCAGGATCATCTTCGGCTCTTCCTGCCGGGCTTTTATGAGTACCTTTGGCAGGAGAGGTAGTGGTGGGAAGGCGTATACTTGTAGGTTCTCCCAGCTGAATGAGAGGGCATCCACTTTCCATGCTTGTGGATGGTAACTCCTTGTGCAGAATTTTTGTAGCTGGCAGTTTATTGGGGATGCAAACAGATCTATGTCTGGGCTCCACCATTTCTGTGTGATCATTCTGAATATTTGTGGATTCAACTCCCATTCGTGGGGATCCATGATGTTTCTGCTTAAGTCGTCTGCCAGTGTGTTTTTGTCTCCTGGCAGGAATTGTGCTTGCAGATGAACTTGAAGGTTTATAGCTGTGTTCCACAAGGTCATAGCTTGTCTGCATAGGGGGTAGGAGTGAGTGCCCCCTTGCTTGTTTATGTACCACATAACTGTGGTGTTGTCTGTCTTTAGTAGTAGTTGTCCTGGATGCAGCATGTCCTTGAAAGCTATAAGCGCATTTTGTATAGCTAGCATCTCTTTTTGATTGATGTGAAGATGCCTTTGTTCTGTGGGCCACATGCCCTGAATACAGTTGCCTGCCATGTGTGCTCCCCAGGCATAATCCGATGCATCTGCTGTCAGTGTTTGCCTGGCTGTGGGTTGTGTAAAAGGCTGTCCCTTGTTGAGGTGACAATCTTGAGTCCACCATTGAAACTCCTGTTGAAGACAAGGGATTAGTGGTATAACTGTTTCCAAACTTTGACAGTGTTGAGGCCATACATTCTTTAGGTACCATTGCAGTTTCCTCATATGCAGTCTGGCATATGGAATTAGTAGTATGCAAGATGCCATGTAACCCAATGCCTGCAGAAGTTTTCTTGCAGGGAGCTGGGTCTTTGTTGCCATCAATTGAAAGTATTGAGTCAGTTGTCCTTGTTTGTCTGGTGTGAGATAAGCCATCTGGGTCGTTGTGTTCAAGCTGGCACTCAGGAATATAATCTCTTGTGAAGGCACTAGTTTTGATTTCTTTTCGTTTACTGTGTACCCCAGGCAACTTAATAACTTTTTTACAAACGCCAGATGCATTAGAAGAATGTCCTTGCTCTCTGCTTGAATCAGGCAGTCATCCAGGTACGGATAAATTTGAATTCCTTTCTGTCTGCAAAATGCAATTACTGGTGCCAGGCACTTTGTGAAGACCCTGGGTGCAGTAGATAAGCCAAAGGGCAGTGCAGAGAATTGGTAGTGCATTGAACCCGCTATGAATCTGAGGTATCTTCTGCAGTTTTGTCTGCTAGGGACATGCAGGTATGCCTCTTTGAGGTCCAAAGTCACGAGCCAAGCTTTCTTGCCCAGCATGGGAAGAAGCTGCTGTAATGTCAACATTTTGAATTTCGGAACATCCAGGTAAGTGTTTAGAGATGAAAGATCCAGAATGGGCCTCCAGGCTTCGTCCTTTCTGGTACCAGAAAGAGTCTTGAGTAAAATCCTTGTTCTTGCTCCTGTGATGGTACCTTTTGAATAGCTCTCATATCCATGAGTGCTGTAATTTGTTTTTGGGCCTCTGCCCATTGATTTCGTGGCAGATTTGGCATTCCTTCCTTTTAACCTTGGCAGAGTGTGAAAGTGAAACCTGTAACCTTGAAATACAATGTTGAGAACCCATTTGTCTTTGATGATCATTTGCCAATTGTGGTAGAAGAGTGCCAGTTTTTCCTCCTAAGGAGGCTGCCAAGAAAGATTTGTTTGGCAGCTGTAATGGGAAGTCATTGGAGCTGTTTTTTATATGATTGGGGCCTGTCCTCCCCTTCTTTCTGGCTTGATGCAATCCATTGTCGAGGCCTGTAAGTACCTTGTGTTTGACCTCTACCTCTTGGACATCTGTATCTTCCCCTTTGAGGTCTGTCTGTAATTGGAAAGGACCAATTCTTAGTTGGAGAGTTCCTGCTAAATCTAGGAGGCTGAACCTGTACGAAATCCTTCACCATTTGCATAGATTTTGCATTATCCTCCATTTTCTTTTGTACCTCTTCTGCCTTAACTTCAAATAACACATCCTGCTGCAAAGGTGCATCCAATAATTTTGCTTTAACATGATCTGGTAACGTATGTTCTTTTAATCAAGCATGTCTTCTAATGACAGAGCCTGCAACTGCTGCTCTGCAGGAGGCCTCTAGAGAATCAAAACAACATTGCAAAGTATGCTTTTCCACTTTTTCAGCTGCATGCAATAAATCCTGCATTTCTTTATAATTAGGAGGATCTGATTCTGGAAGCATTTTTTGTTTTAACTGAGACAGTAAAAACTGCTGATATTTTAGCATGTGAAACTGGCAATTTAAGGCTCTCATTGCTAAAGTTGCAGACGTATATACTTTCTTTCCCCATCTGTCTAATGCTCTGGAATCTCTGTCAGAGGGAACTGGATTCTTGGCTGATGAGGCCTTAACTCCTCTGGGTCCCTGAGAAATAGTTTCAGGGTCAGCTACAGAAATTTATGTCAGTCAGGGACTCTGTAGTATCTGTCAGGTTTAACAGGGGCTGGAGGTAAGGAATCAGGATTTAAGCTGGATTCAGTATACACATCATCCACAATATGTAACACTGGTGGAATAGCAAGGGGTCTGTGTTAAGGTAATAAAAGGAAGTCACTGAGCCTTTTCTTGGATTCTGAATAATCCTGGCCTTCCCAGTGGAAATGCTTCCTCATGGTATGTAGGGTTTCCCCAAAGGAGTAGTCCTCAGGTGGTGAGGCTGATGGAATAGATTCCTCAGCATCAGAATCCTCATAAGGGGGTAAAGAGTATCCTAGGTCTGAGGATGAATCAGAAGAGATGGATACCTGGTCAGATGAGTCATAGTCTGCATCCTGTCTAGGCCTTTTATCAGGAGGGGGATGGGACCCCCTGATCAGAGTGATTAGGTCTTCAGCCATTTTGAGCATTTGTTTCTTAGGCATGGAGGCCTGTCCTGGAGAATGCTGTATTTGTTTCTTTGACTTTAAAGGAGGCTTAGACTTATCTGAGGGTTTAATGCTTAACTGAGTAGGTCTGAAGACACCCTCTGTAGCTGTGGGTTGCTCAGCTACTCCGGATCCCTCTGAAAGGTTAGTCTCGGTAGGCTGAAGAACTTGTGCGTCCGAAGGCCCAGCCATCTCCATGTGGGAGTCAGAGGCGGCCTGTGGTTCTACAGAAGTGGTCGTCAGGGGCTGCGAAGGTGCCTCGCTGAAAACCGGAGAACCGGCGACTGGCCTAGAAGAGGCTTCATCGTCAGTTTTGGGCCTCAGATGCCTATCCTTGTCTTTGCGCTTTTTGTGTATTCCGGTCATCAGGAGTTCCGACGGCATGGTATAATTGAATTTTCTACCAAAATAATGTCAGGCAAAATCAAACCGACGTTTAATAGTGTGCTTGTTAAACCTAGCACAAAACCGACAACCAGTAACATTGTGATCAGGTCCTAGGCATGGGATACAAAAGGAATGGAAATCCTTATGAGGTATTTGCTTCCCACAAGAAATACAGTTATTAACTTTTACTGACATCGGTCTGAGGCAAGAAAAAGTTTCCCCAACGGGGTACTTAACTTTGTAGAAGACTTCAGTTCTGGATTCGGAATGAAAATCTCAGGAGACGGCCGACCGGCACCTGCGAACTGCTTTTGCTTCGGGCACCGCGCGGCAAGAAAGACTGAAGAAAATGGCATCGGCTGCATCTTATATACCCCTGTCGCACTGACGTCAGGGAGGAGGCGACAGCAACCGACGCCGGACCAAGACTTTGGAACTCGGGCCGACTGGGGAACCATCTTATGGCAGGATAACCCAAGTGTAATGACTGCAGCAGTGTAACACGATGAACATTCATTGTTTCCAGGCTGTGACAATGTTGACTCCATAAACTTTTTAAGTACCACTGAAGTTTCCTCACATGCAGTCTTGCATATGGAATTAGAAGAATGCAGGAGGCCATGAACCCCAAGGCTTGCAGTATTTGCCTTGCAGATAGCAGGGTTTTTGTGGCCACCTGTTTGAAGTAAGTCACCAAATGAATTTGCTTTTCTGGCATAAGGAAAGCCATTTGGGCAGTTGTATTCAAGTTTGCATCCAAGAAAGTAATCTTTTGAGAGGGTACCAGTTGAGATTTCTTTTCATTTATGGTGTACCCTAGACAGGTTGGAACTCTTTTTACAAATACCAGATGCTTTAAAAGAATGGCCTGGTTTTCTGCCTGAAATAAACAATCGTTCAGGTATGGATATATTTGAATATTTGTTTGCTTGCAAAATGCAATTACTGGAGCCAGGAACTTTGTGAAAACCCTGGGCGCAGTAGACAAGCCAAAGGGCAGTGCAGAGAATTAGAAGTTATGTACTCACCATAACGTTCCATCTGAGTAGGTGTATTCATTTGTCTGCAACCTGTGGGTTATGGATCCGATATCGGATCCGAACCGGCATGGTTTTCCAGCTATGGATCCAAGCTCTCAGCTCCTCCCCTCACCCATAATGCCCTGCTCTACCCTCATGACCTCAGATCGAGTTTGCCAAAGCAACAACACCCTAAAAAGGGTAACATAGAATATGCAGGAAACTGAAAGGCCAGGGGGATAGGAGGGGATGGTTGCAGAGAAATGAATACACCTACCCAGATGGAACGTTATGGTGAGTACATAACTTCTAAATCTGAAGTAGGATATTCATTTGTCTGCAACCTGTGGGACAGAGTCCCCAGCTACCTGAATCTTGGGCGGCCATCATGGGAGGATATTCCGGCGCACCGCGGAGCCAAAGGATGCTCTACCCTAGATGCAAGATCCAACTTATAGTGGGAAATAAACGTATGAGATGAAGCCCACGTGGCTGCTGCACAAATATCATCTAGAGGAATCCTAGCCTTGAAGGCTGCCGAGGTAGATACTGACCGGGTTGAATGGGCATGAACACCCTCCGGTGCGGCCTTCCTGAAGCTTGATAAGCCAATAAAATGCACTGTGAAATCCAGCGGGACAGAGAAACTTTAGAGATTGGCTTGCCCAAATTGAATTTTGCAAAGGAAATAAACAGCTGGTCGGATTGCCTATGACCAGCTGTCCTGTTCAGATAAAATCTAAGTTGCCTGTGAACATCTAGTGAATGTAGCTTA
The DNA here is from genome assembly GCF_019279795.1 of Protopterus annectens. NCBI lineage: Eukaryota > Metazoa > Chordata > Ceratodontiformes > Protopteridae > Protopterus > Protopterus annectens. The sequence goes on from NC_056725.1 coordinate 1,422,143,633, forward strand.
TATTCACCTTTGTTTTCATATTTAGGAAGAAAACAGGGAGGTTAATGGATTGATTGATGTTTGCTTCAGAAGCGATTTTAGGAAGAAAGGACGCGTTGGTCCTGAGGGAGACACGGTCCGGATGAAATACCAAGTAAGGAGGTTTAGCTGATAATGCTTGAAGTTCAGAAACTCTCTTGGCTGATGTAATGGCTACCAAAAAGGCTGTCTTGTAGGACAAGAATTTGAGATCCACCGTTGCCGCTGGCTCGAAGGAGGGGCGGTCAAGGCCTGTAGGACCAGAGAAAGGTCCCAAGGAGGAACTGCTTGTTTTATAGGGGGCCTGAGAAGAAAAGTACCTTTAAGAAAAATTTTACACAATTTGGCTGACATAAGAGGATTAGAGTCATGGCCAATGTGATAGTGAGAAATTGCCGCCAGTTGTACTTTGACTGTGGAACTGCTGGCACCATCGTTAAAGAGAGTGGTTAGAAAGTCAAGCACTAAAGGAAGAGGAACCGTGAAGGATTCAGGCCTTGCCGCTCCGCCCAAGAAGAACGTTTCCACTTGCTTCGTAAACCTTTCTAGTGGATGGTTTATGAGCTGCCACCAAAATTGCCTTAACCGGTGATGAAATACCGAGTCCTTATCAAGAGTGGAACTGGAGCAGCCAAGCGGTCAGCTTCAGGTTGTCCAGATTCGGAGGAGGAATGCAGGATGGATGGGATATCAGATCCGGGATGGGATCTAGAATCCAAGGAGGATTCACCGAGTGAGACCTTAGGAAGGGGAACCAGATCTGTCGAGGCCAGAATGGAGCAATGAGAATCATTCTGCAACCCACCGAGAGGCTTTCTGAAGAACTTGGAGCATCAGAGGCAAGGGTGGATAGGCATACAGAAGACCGGGTGGCCAAGCATGCACCAGAGCATCTCTTGGGGTACCTCCGGGAGGAGGTATTAGAGCGAAAAACTGTCGCACTTGGTGTTTGAGGGAGAAGCAAAAGATCGCATGAAGGGTTCCCCACCGTGCGAATATGCGTTCCGCTACTTGACAATTGAGAGACCACTCGTAAGGGGTCAGAATGGTGCGACTGAGCTTGTCCGCTAGGATGTTGGACCGACCGGAATGTGCGTTGCTATTAGAAAGCGATTGGTGGAGATTGCCCATTCCCAAACTCTCATGGCCTCTCGACAAAGAGGGTAAGACCTTGTTCCCCTTGCTTGTTGATGTACCAGACAACAGACATGTTGTCCGATTGAATCGCAATTGTTCCCAAGGGAAGAAAGTCCTGAAGTGCTAGCAACGCTAAGAGCACTGCTCTCATCTCTAGAACATTGATATGCAGTAAGGTCTCTGAATTGTTCCACGTGCCTTGGACGGTCCGCCCAAAGTGCCCCCCACCCGAGGCGGGGCGTCCGTGGTCACCGTGGCGAGAGGGGAGAAGCACAAAATGGGCGGCCTTTGTGGAGATCCGGGAGTGGAGCCACCACAAGAGGGACCGCTTGCAAGCCTTGCTGATCGCTATGGGATGATGCATGGGGAGAGCAAGGTATGACCACTGTACTAAGAGTCCACTGTAGAATGCATATTGAGCCTGGCAAGAGGAAGAAGTGCTATAGCCGATGCCATGGACCCTAGAGCCCTCAGGACCAACTCCGCTGGAACAGAACTTGAATGGAGAATGGCCCGCACCTGGAGCTGCAGATTTAGAACTCTGTCCGCAGTGAGGAAGGCTCGTAAACTCCTTGTGTCTAGCCTGGCCCCTATAAAATCTAAGAGCTGTGTGGGCCAGGTTGGATTTCTTTGTATTTATTGTGATGCCCAGAAAGGGAGCAAGATGGAGAAAGGAGTCTCGCCAATAGAAGTAGATGCCTTGTTGGGGCGGTAAGAAGCCAGTCGTCCAGGTAGGGAAAGACCTGCACCCCTGAAGCCTCAGGTGGGCCGCTACCACTGCTAATACTTTGGTGAACACCCTGGGGCTGTGGTGAGACCAAAGGGAAGGACCCGAACTGGTAGTGACTGGCTCCCAGCCGAAGCGGAGAAACCTCCTGAGCGCCTGTCCATCAGGATGTGGTAGTACACGTCCTTGAGGTCTATCGAGCACATCCAGTGATTTTCTCCCAGAAGGGGAGAATAGATTGCAGAGTGACCATTCGAATTTTTCTTTGGGGACTGCCAGATTCAAGAGAGAGAGGTCTAGGATTGGTCTCAGTTCCCCGTCTTTTTGGCACTAAAAAGAATCTGGAGTAGAACCCTGATCCGATCTGGTCTGGGGAACGGGCTGGATGGCTCTTTTCTTTAGCAGATGGCCAATTTCTGCCAAAGCGGCCTCCCGCTGACCGGGTGGGACGCCTGGGAGGGACTTCAACTTTGGAAGGTGAAGGAAAGGAATGCGATATCCCTGGATATGATTTGGAGAACCCAGCGGTCCGATGTTATGGACTCCCATGCCGCTAGGTGCCCGAACGTCCCCGACTGCCTCCAGAGTAGAGCAGTCGGGCAACCCTCAGGGTTGCGCGGGCCGTTCAGAGAAAGGTTCCCTGGACCCGAAGTTTCTGGGTGCCCCTCTGCCTCTAGGGCGGCGTCCTCCCTGTCCTCCTCTGCCACGGAAGGACTGGTTGTCCGGAGCAGGCTGGGACTGCTGCGACTTCCGGAACCACATCTTCTTCTGACCCTTTTGGTTCCTAGAATAGGGCCTCTGGGGTGCAGAGAAGCGGATTCCGACGGCAGACAGCGTCTTCCCGTCCTTTTCGCTCTGGGTCAACGCCTCAACGGTCTTGCCAAACAGAGCAGAACCATCAAAGGCGTTCGCAAATGACGCTTTGAAGGGCTCAGAAAATCGCAGACGGAGCCAGGCCTGACGCTAGTGACCAGTCCTGTCCCGCAGCTCTAGCGGCGCCTTCCGTTGCATGGGAGAGTAGCCGCAGAAGTATTTGTAACTGACCTAAGAGTGGCGATACGGGTGGAGTGCAGAACTCTGTCCTCCTCCGAAATGGACTCGGGGGGGGGATGCAGCGTATTCCTTAATAAGATCTCGCTGCATCCTAATGACATGTGCCAAATAGTTCAGCGCCTTACCGAGAAGGTCGCCGAACTGAACATCCGCTTCCCAAGCGGTCCATCATCCGAGACTCCTTGCTCGGTGGGTGGACTGAGGGACTCTCCTGAGCCAGTTCCCTTTGTGGCCGCCGACAACATGGCAACTACCGGAGGCCCCTTACTCCAATGGGTCCGGACGGATGGCGGACTAAGGATCCTATCCGGTCTTTTGGGAATTGGCTCCACGGTGTCCGGTTCCTTCCACGCCCTGGTGGTAATAAGGTCCACCAGGGGTCGGCAGGGGGACACCCAAGAGGTAGACGGGCCCGCTTCAAATGCCTCCAAGAACACGGACTCGTCCGAGGAAGACTTGGGGGCAGACCACCCCTTATACGGAGCATTTCCATGATGTCTCCAAAGGAGACATCCTCGGGGTGACCGTGGGGAGCCTTCCCTTCCTCCAAGTCCGTGTCTTCTGTGAGAGACTCGGGGAGTCAATGTGCCTCCTTTTGACGTATGCTGCGAGGACCTCCTCTGGGGGCTGTCAGAGGAGTCCTCAGCAGCAATTTGCTCCATAGGAGCAACTTGGGGCACAGAAACGGGCTGTCCCAGGGGCCGGATGGTGGAAGCCTGGCCCAGTGCAGAGGGAGGGGACGGAGCCGAACAAGTGCCGGGGTCCGAGACCCTCAACAGAGCCCTCTCCACTACATCAAAGGCGAAGGGGAGCCGACCTCGACCAAAGGATCCGACAATCGGCTCCTCGATCCGAAGAGTGGACCGAGCCGGCGCGGCGCCGGATCCGGCGGGACAGTACGCTCCGACACAGACGGCGCCGGCGAGCACTGATCCCCGGATCCGAGGCTCGGATCCAGGCTCCGAGGTCGGATCCGACGCACTCGAGGGCAGGGTCGGATCCGGTACAGTACTATCGGCGCCGACCCACCCCGCCCGGCTGCTCGGCTCCAGCTGCTCGAACCCGGATAGCGGGTCGGAGAAGGAGCAATAGGCTTAAAAGGGTGTTGAGCTCCCCGGGGGAGGCAAGAGCACTCCCATCTGCATCTGGGCCTGGATGAACCTTCTCATCATCCGTCCAGATCAGCATCAGAAAGGCTATGTAGACCTCGACGAGGCTACCGAGGTAGGCCTGGAGTGCCTCCTCGATAGCCTCGACGGAGATCAGGTCTCCTCCTCCTCAGGACCCGTGAAAAGCACACAGGGGACCGGAGCCGAGAAGGAGGAGACCGAGCCGACAACGGAGCCGGGGAGAAGCCGCTTGGCTGGCGGGGCGAAACAGAGGTCTCGGCCCGCCAGGTGCTTCTCCCTCCGGTCCTTTTTTCTCGCATCCCTCTCCTCTCCAGAAACGGGAGGTTGAGTCCCAGGAGCAGGAGGGGGTGCCACAGGGGGAACAACCGTAGCCACAGTTGTTCCCGAAGGAGCGGAGGCGAGCCGAGTCTGGCGGTAAAGACCCGCCAAGACAAGCTTGGACCTCCGCTCCCTCAGTGCCCTGGGGTTGAACCCTGCACAAATGGAACAACCAGATGTGAGGTGTTCAACCCCGAGACACTTAACACACCGAGTGTGGCCATCAGCCGGTGAGAGCTTATGGCCACACTCGGAGCATTTCGAGAAAATAGATTTAGGCTGATCAGCCATAATCTATAAAGCTACTAAAAGTAACTTAAACAAAAAGACACACAGGCCCAACACACACACTCAACGCAACAGCGAGGGGAGGGAAAAAAAATTACTTAATTTAACTCAAATTAAAACTATCAAAGAGGGAAACCTAAACTTTCACACAGAAATACACAAAAAACTTTAAATTTTCTGTTTTAACAGGTAATAAATCACCACTTAGCTGAGAGCTATGAATACAAATCCAGTCACCAGCCCGGCAAACGAGATCTGGGGTCATGAGGGTAGAGCAGGGCATTATAGGTGAGGGGAGGAGCTGAGAGCTTGGATCCATAGCTGGAAAACCATGCCGGTTCGGATCCGATATCGGATCCATAACCCACAGGTTGCAGACAAATGAATATCCTACTTCAGATCTGATAATGCATGCAGACTGCTTTGAAGAGTAGGAATCTTCTGCAAGATTCCCTGATTGGGACATGCAGGTAAGCCTCTTTTAAGTCGAGAGTTGCCAACCTTGCCTAGCATAGGAAGTAAATAGTAAAGAGTCAGCATCTTGAATTTTGGAATGTCCAGGAAGGTGTTTAGAGTAGACAGGTCCAGAATTGGATGCCATGATTTGTCTTTTCTGGGTACCAGGAAAAGTCTCGAGTAGAAACCTTGCCCCTTTTCCTCTTCTGGTACCAGATGAATAGAGAAAGCACTTGTTTTTGGGCCTCTGCCCACTGATTTGGGGGTAGGTCCGGCCACCCGCTTGGTGTTGGCAACGTGTGGAAGTGAAATCTGTATCCTTGGGACACTATATTTAAAACCCATTTGTCCTGGGTAATGAGTTCCCAATTATTTGCATGAAGAGCAATATCCCCCCCCCCCAAAGGGGCAATCAGTTGATAAGTGCTTGGAAATTTTAAAAGGAAGTCATTGAGACAGTTTACCATAGGGTGAGTCTTATTATTCCCAGATTTGGAAGTGGAGGCCCCCCACTGCTTAGTTCTGTGTGTCCCCTGGGACTGAAACCTGGGGTGTCTGGGTTTGGCTTGAGAAGACCTGGAAGGGGCTGGAAAGGACCAATTCTTAGAGGGCCAGTGCCTACTAAATCTAGGAGGCTGAACTTGTAAAAAGCCTTTAACAGTTTGCATGGATTTAGCTTTATCTTCCATCTTTTTAAGAACTTCCTCAGCCTTGTTACCAAACAGGCAGTCCTGATTTAAAGGAGCATCCAACAATTTAGCTTTAACATGATCAGGCAAAGATTGCTCCTTAAGCCAAGCATGCCTTTTGAGCAAAGACCCAGTAACAGCAGCCCTGCAAGAGGCCTCTAATGAATCAAAACCACATTGCAAAGTATGTTTTCCAACTTGTTCAGCAGAATGTATTAAATCCTGTAATTCTTTATTTTCCACACAGTCAGGAATCAACATCATTTTCTGTTTAAGCAGTCTAATAACATGTTGCTGATACTTTAACATATGAAACTGGCAGTTTAAAGCCCTAATGGCCAAGGTTGCAGAAGTGTAAACCTTCCTGCCCCATGTATCCAGCACCCTGGAGTCTCTATCAGAAGGGATAGGATTTTTAGCAGTAGAAGCCTTAATGCCCTTGGGCCCCGGTAAAATAGTCTCTGGATCTGCAATAGGATTTTTAAAAAGGAACTTGTGGGACTCAGGGACCCTGTAGTATCTGTCAGGTTTTCTGGGAGCAGGAGGCAGGGAATCAGGGGCCAAACTAGATTCCGAAAAAGCATCATCAACAATGTCTAGTACAGGAGGAATAGCTAAAGGCCTATGCTGACGTAGGAAAAGGAAATCCCTAAGCCTCTTTTTTGAATCAGAAAAATCCTGGCTTTCCCGGTGGAAATGCTCCCTTAGAATATGTAAGGTTTCCCCCAAAAAAAAATCCTCAAGAGGGGAAGAACAGGGAATGGTGTCCTCTCCATCAGAATCTTCATAAGTAGATAAGGGCAAATCCAGATTTTCAGAAGAATCAGAAAAAACAGAATCCTGATCAGAAGATTCATAATCAACTTCAGTCCTAGGCCTCTTAGAAGGGGGGGGGGGGGGGGTTGGCTACCCATGATTAGAGTTATTAGATCTTCAGCCATTCTTATCATTTGCTTTTTAGGCATAGAGGCCTGAGCATGTGACCTCGGCATCGTTTTTTTTTAGGCATGGTTCGAGATTAAGGCCTAAATAAAGAAGGAGGCTTTGATTTAATATGCAAGTCCGTAGGCCTGAATACACCCTCAGAAGCCGGTGCCTGCACAGTGGCTCCTGAACCATCCAAGGTAGAGTCATCCACGGGTTCCATAGCTAAAGCATCTCATGGCATACCGGACTCCAAATGGGTCTCAGTAGAGGCCTGCAAATCCGAAGTAGCAGGTATTAGAGCTCCGAAAGCGCCTCACTGAGTACCGGAGAACTGGTGACTGGCTTAGGAGAAGCTTCGTCGGCAGTTTTGGACCTCGGCAGCCTGTCTCTGTCTTTATCTTTGCATTTTTTTCGGAATCCGGGTAGTCGGATGGCTAACCGACGACATTTATGGATAATTAAACCGAGAACTGAAATATTTAGAGGTGAAAATATACCGACGACGGATAGTGCGCTGATTAAATAAAGCACAAAACCGACAGCAAGGTACCTCGTGGTCAGGGCCTAGGCAAGGAATACAATACGAATGAAAATCTTTATGAGGTATTTGCTTTCCACAAGTAATGCAATTATTAACTTTTACTGACATTGGTAAGGAGCAAGAAAAAGTTTCCTCAATGGGGTACTTAGCTTTAGTTGAAGACTTTGGTTCTGAAACTCGAAAACGAAAATTTCAGGAGTCGGCCAACCTGCACTTGCGAACTACTTCTGCTTCGGGCACCGCACAGCAAGAAAGACTGATGTAATGGCGTCAGCTGCATGTTTTATCCCCCTGACGACCTGACGTCATGGAAGAAAGGACAGCAACCGATGTAGGACCCAAGACTTTGTTAATCAGGCCGACTGTGGGCTACAGTATAGTTGTGTACACTTACCATAAATGTAGATGTTCGAGTGTATTCACTGTTGCAGTCATTACATTTGGGTAATCCTGCTGGCAGGTTGCCCTCAGTCGGCCTGAATTCCAAAGTCCTGGGTCCCAAGGCTGCTGTCACCCTTCCTGACGCCAGGTCATCAGGGTATAAAAGATGCCGAAACCATTTTCTTTAGTTTTTCTTGCCCCAGATGTCAGGTGCCCCTAAAGGGTAACCAAATTTATATATATGTATATATATATATATATATATATATATATATATATATATATAAATACATGCACCAATATAAACTTTACCTTCATCTACAAGGAAATACACCACATAGGCTGTATAAATCAGAGAAGGAAAGATAGGGTCCATCAGAAGAAAGGGGGATGGCGGGTGGGTAACCTGGACTGCAACAGTGAATACACTCGAACATCTACATTTATGGTAAGTGTACACAACTGTACTATGTTCTTCGTGTTTCACTGTTGCAGTCATTACATTTGGGTAGAGTCCCAAAGCTATGAATGGGAGACTGGGGCTAAACAGCATTAGGAGTGGCTATGAGGCCCTACAGAACTGCAGTGACAAAGCCTGCCCTGGATTTAGAGTAGAGTGGCAGATGATAGTGCTTTGTAAAGGTGTGCATTGAACTCTAAGTAGCAGCCTCTAAAATGTCCTTGGTTGGTACTCCCCTGAGAAAAGCTGCTGAAGTGGCTGCAGCTCTGGTTGAATGTGGCCTAATGCCCTTAGGCACTAGCTTGCCATGGTGTAAGTAGAAGAAACAAATGCAGTGGCCTATCCACTTTGAAACAGTCTGCTTTGAGATAGCCTTTCCTTGTGATCCTGCAGCATATGCCACTAGTAACTGCTCTGTCTTTCTGAAAACTTTGGTTCTGTCCAGGTAGAATCTAAGCTGTCTGTGTACATCCAAAGTATGCAGAATTCTCTTCCCCTTGTTCTGTGGATTTGGATAAAAAATTGGCAGATGAATAGTTTGGCTAAGAGCCACACTGGACATCACCTTAGGCATAAATGTTGGGTTTGTCCTCAGAGAGACCCTGTCTGGATGAAAAATGATAAAAGGTTCCACAGCCATGAGTGCCTGTAGCTCTGAAATTCATCTTGCAGAAGTGATTTCTAGGAGCAGAGCTGTTTTCCAAGATAAAAACTTTATATCACCAGTAGCAGTTGGCTCAAAAGGAGGCAGGGTGAGTTTTTCCAAGACAAAGTTGAGGTCCCATGCAGGCAATGGCGATCTCCTTGGAGGCCTTAAATTTTTGGCTCCTCTGAGGTACTGTTTTAATAAGGGATGAGAAAAGACTGGTGGCTCTGTACTGTAATGAGCCAAAATGGCAGAGGCATGAGTTTTAATAGATGAAAAAAGGTAGGCCTTTGTCCAGCATCTCAGTTAAGTATTGCAAAATCTGAGGAATATTTGGCACAGCTGTATCAGTTCCTTGTGCCTGGTTCCAAGCACAGAATCTCTTCCATTTAATAGCATAATATTTTTTAGTACTAGGCCTTCTGGCCTCAAAAATGACATCCATCACAGCTTTACTGAGAGGTGTGTTTTGTATGACTACATTATCCGCCATGCTGCCAGGTTTAAAGTCCTGAGTTGGCTGTGCAGGATCTGATTGTTCTGCTGGGACAGTAGATGAGGAATTTGTGGTAAGGTTCAAGCTGGGCATTGAGACAAGTTCTTTAGGATTGGAAACCAGTACTGGCGGGGCCAGTCTGGGGCAATCAGTATCATTTTTGGCTTCTCTTGTCTGACCTTTAGGAGTACCCTTGGGGAGGAGAGGCAGTGGGGGAAAGGCATATACTGATAGGTTTTTCCAGCTGTAAGATAGGGCATCCACTTTTCCATGCTTGTCTGTGATAAGTCCTTGTGCAGAATGTTTTTAGTTGGTAGTTGTGAGGGGAGGCAAATAGATCTATGTCCGGGCATCCCCATTTCCTTGTTATCATGCTGAAGACTTGTGGATCCAGCTGCCACTCGTGGGGATCCATGAGGTTTCTGCTTAGTTCGTCTGCCAGAGTATTTTTCCTTCCTGCCAGGAATTGTGCCTGCAGATGCACTTGGTAAGTCAATGCTGTGTCCCACAAAGCCATGGCTAGTCTGCAAAGGGGGTAAGAATGTGTGCGCCCCTGCTTGTTTATATATCACATGACCGTGGTGTTGTCTGTCTTTATCAGTAGTTGTCCCGGATGAAGTAGGTCCTTGAAGGCTGTCAGGGCATTCTGAACAGCTAGCAGCTCTTTTTGATTGATATGTAGATGCATTTGGGTTGAGGACCATGTGCCCTGAATGCATCTTCCTGCCATGTGGGCCCCCCAGGCATAATCTGATGCATCCATTGTTAGTATCTGCCTGGCTGGGGGTAATGTGAATGGCTGTCCCTTGTTTTGGTGACAAGCCTTTGCCCACCATCGAAACTCCTGTTGTAGGCAGGGAATGAGAGTAATCATTGTTTCTAAGCTGTGGCAATGTTGAGTCCAAACACTTTTTAGGTACCATTGAAGTTTCCTCATATGCAGTCTTGCATATGGAATTAGTAGGATGCAGGATGCCATGAAGCCCAAAGCCTGCAGAATTTTTCTTGCAGACAACTGGGCCTTTGTTGCCAACATTTTTGAATAGGTAGTTAGTTGCCTTTGTTTGTCTGGTGTGAGATAAGCCATCTAGGCAGTTGTATTTAAGCTTGCAGCCAGGAATATTATCTCTTGAGAGGGTACTAGTTTTGATTTATTTTCGTTGACTGTGTACCCTAGGTATGTTAGAAGTCTTTTCACAAATGCCAGATGCTGTAGAAGAATGTCCTTGTTCTCTGCTTGAATTAGACAGTTGTCCAAGTAAGGATATATTTGTATTCCTCTTGGTCTGCAGAATGCAATTACTGGTGCCACGCACTTTGCAAAGACCCTGGGCGCAGTAGATAAGCCAAAGGGCAGTGCAGAGAATTGGTAATGCATTGAGCCAGCCTTGAATCTGAGGTATCTTCTGCATAATTGTCTGATTGGGACATGCAGGTATGTCTCTTTTAGGTCTAGAGTCACCAGCCAAGCATTCTTGCCCAGCATGGGCATAAGCTGCTGCAAAGTCATCATCTTGAATTTTGGTATATCCAGGAATGTGTTCAGAATAGATAGGTCGTCCAGTATTGGTCTCCAGGCCTTGTCCTTTCTGGGCACTAAAAACAGTCGAGTAAAATCCTTGTCCCTGCTCTTGCTCTGGTACTTGTTGAATGGCCCCCATGTCCATGAGGGATGAGACTTGTTTTTGTGCCTCTGCCCATTGATTTTTTGGCAGATCTGGCTTGCCATTTGCCTTTGGCAGGGTATGGAAATGGAACTTGTACCCTTGTGACACGACATTTAGAACCCACTTGACCTGGGTTATAATGTGCCAATTTTGAGAAGAAAGTGCTAATTTTGCCCCTAAGGGTGCTGCCAGGAGATAAGTGCTTGGTGCAGGCAGGGGGAAGTCATTGAGACTGTTTCCTGCATGGTTGTGATTTGTCTTCTCCAACTTTGGAGGTAGAAGCACCCCATTGCTTTGACCTGTAGGAACCTTACGCCTGGGATCTGCCCCTTTGAGGTCTGTCTGACACAGGAAAGGACCAATTCTTTGTAGGCCAGTGTCTACTAAACCTAGGTGGCTGTACTTGTAAAAAATATTTGACAGTTTGCATAGATTTAGCTTTGTCCTCCATTTTCTTTAACACCTCCTCTGCCTTAACATCAAACAAGGTATCGTGCTGTAAAGGTGCATCTAATAACTTAACCTTGACATGACCAGGCAAGATTTTGTTCCTTTAACCAAGCATGCCTCCTAATTACAGAACCCATAACTGCGGCACTGCAGGAGGCCTCCAAAGAATCAAAACCACATTGCAAAGTATGCTTTCCAACTTGTTCACCTGCATGCAATAAATCCTGCATTTCCTTGTTTTCTGCACATTCAGAGTTTAATAACATTTTCTGTTTAAGCAATGCCATGACATGTTGCTGATATTTGTGCATATGAAACTGACAGTTTAAGGCCCTTATAGCCAAGGTAGCAGATGTGTAAACCTTTTTTCCCCATCTATCCAGTGCTCTAGAATCTCTGTCAGCGGGGGTAGGGTTTTTTTGCAGCAGAAGCCTTCACTCCTTTGGGACCCTGTGAAATAGTTTCTGGGTCTGCAGCAGGGTTTTTAATTTATGAGAGTCAGGAACCCTGTAATATCTGTCAGGCTTAACAGGAGCTGGAGGTAAGGAGTCAGGGGTAAGACTAGACTCCGAAAGCAATTAATCTACAATGTCTAACACAAGTGGAATGGCTAGTGGACTGTGTTGAGGTAGTAAAAGGAAATCCCTGAGCCTCTTTTTAGATTCTGAAAAATCTTGGCTCTCCCAGTGGAAATGCTCCCTCATGGTATGCAAGGTTTCCCTAAAAGAATAGTCCTCTGGAGGAGAAGCTGAAGGTATAGATTTTTCAGCATCAGAATCCTCCTAGGGAGGAAGAGAATATTCCTGATCAGAAGAGGAAACAGAAGAAATAGAAACCTGATCTGAAGATTCATAGTCAGTCTCTTGCCTAGGCTTCTTATCAGGAGGGGGATGGGAACCCCTGATCAAGGTAATTAAGTCTTCGGCCATTTTGAACATCTGTTTTTTGGGCATAGAGGCCTGTCCACGTGGCTCTTGAGCTTGTTTCTTTGCCTTTGAAGCTGATGTTGGTTTAATGTAAAAATGTTTTGGTCTGAATACACCTTCAGAAGCCGGTGCCTGCTCAGCGGCTCCGGACCCATCTGAAGGAATAGTATCCGAGGCTCCAATACCTTGAGTTTCCGGCGGCATGACCGACTCCACGTGGGAGTCGGTAGCGGCCTGCAACTCTAAAGTAGTGGGCGTCAGGGGCTGCGAAAGTGCCTCACTGAGAACCGGCGACTGGCTTAAGAGAAGCTTCGTAGTCGGTTTTGGGCCTCGGTTGTCTATCTCTCTCCTTTTCTTTGCATTTTTTTGAACTCCGGTAGTCGGATGGCTATCCGACGACATTTCTGGATAATTAAACTGGCATCCAAAATAGTTTAAAGCAAAATCATACAGACGCTTAATAGTGCGTTGGCTAAATCTAGCACAAAACCGACAACCAGAAACGTGATCAGGGCCTAAGCAACGAATACAGTAAGAATGAAAGTCCTTATGAGGTATTTGCTTTCCACAAGAAACACAATTATTAACTTTTTCTGACATTGGTCTGGAGCAAGAAAAAAGTTTCCCCAATGGGGTACTTAGCTTTATTGAAGACTTCGGATCTGAAATTCGAAAACGAAAATCTCAGGAGTCGGCCAACCGGCACTTGTGAACTGCTTCTGCTTCGGGCACCTCGTGGCAAGAAAGACTGGAGAAAATGGCGTCAGCCACATCTTTTATACCCCTGACGACCTGACGTCAGGGAAGGGGTGACAGCAGCCGATGCAGGTCCCAGGACTTTGGAATTCAGGCCGACTCAGGGCAACCTGCCAGCAGGATAACCCAAATGTAATGACTGCAACAGTGAAACACGAAGAACATCTGCAAGCAGATAACCCAAATGTAATGACTGCAACAGTGAAACACGAAGAACATCTGTACTATGTTATTAGTGCTTCACTGTTGCAGTCATCATATCTGGGTAGATTCCCAAAGCTGAGGATGGGAGGAGGAATTTAGATAGCATTAGGACCAGCTATAAGGCCCTGCAAGACTGCAGTGACAAAACCAGCTCTGGATTTAGAGAAAATTGGCAAATGATAATGCTTGGTGAAAGTATGTACAGAACTCCAGGTAACAGCTTCTAGGATGCCCCTGGTAGGGACACCTCTGAGAAAGGATATAAAAGTAGTAGCAGCCCTGGTTGAATGGGGTCTTATCCCCTGTGAGATAGGTTTTCCATGGTACTTACAGCAGAAATGAATGCAATGGCCTATCCGTTTAGAAATGGTTTGCTTTGAAATGGCCTTCTCCTCTGCCCCTGCAGCAAATGCCACCAGCAACTGTTCAGATTTCCTGAGAGGTTTAGTCCTGTCCAAGTAAAATCTCAGTTGTTTGTGCACATCTAAGGAGTAAAGCATCCATTCCTCTTTGTTCTGTGGATTAGAAAAGAAGGTTGGCAAATGAATGGACTGATTAAGAGCCACACTGGATACAACCTTGGGCATGAAGGAGGGATTGGTCCTGAGGGACACCCTGTTCGCATGAAAGATGATGAAAGGCTCACTGCCATAAGGACTTGTAATTCAGACACCCTTCTAGCTGAAGTGATGGCTAAAAGGAAGGCTATTTTCCAAGAAAGGAATTTCAGCTCTGCATTTGCAGCTGGCTCAAAAGGAGGTAGAGTAAGTTTTTCCAATACAAAGTTAAGGTCCCAGGCTGGAATAGGGGCTCTCCTGGGTGGTCTTAAGTTTTTGGCCCCACTGAGGAACTGCTTGAGCAGAGAATGAGAGAAGAGGGGTGGTTTTGTGTTGTAATGACCTGAAATGGCTGAAGCATGAATTTTGATGGAGGAAAAGGAAAGGCCCTTGTGAAGCATCTCAGTTAAGTATTGAAGAATCTGAGGTAAATTGGGCACCGCTGTGCCCATCCCCTGAGTTTGGTTCCAGAAACGGAATCTTTTCCATTTTTCAGCATACGATTTCTAGTACTAGACCCTCCTTACCTCCAGAATGACACTTGTTTACTAAGGGATGGTAACTGAGAGATCAGGTACTTAGCCAGGCTGCCAGGTTCAGGGTTTAAAGCTGAGGGTGCAGAATCTGGCCCTTCTGCTGGGACAGCAGGGTAGTGGTCTGAGGCAGGTGCCATGGTGCCAACAGTGACACACTTAAGAGGGGGTACCAGTGTTGATGTGGCCAGTCTGGTGCAATGAGTATTGTCCTTGGTTTGTCCTGTTTGATCTTTAGTAGTAACTTGGAAGGAGAGGCAGAGGAGGGAAGGCATAAACTGATAAGATTTTTCCAGGTGAAGGACAGGGCATCCACTTTCCAAGTTTGTTTGTGGGGAGTCCTTGTGCAGAATTTGTCCAATTGGTAGTTCTGGAGGGAGGTAAACAGGTCTATCTCTGGGCTCCCCCATTTGTTTATCAACATGTTGAATGTCTTTGGTTCCAGTTTCCACTCATGTGAGTCCTTGAGATTTCTGCTTAGATCATCTGCCAGTGTATTTAGCTTTCCTGGCAGGAATTGAGCCTGTAGGTGCACTTGGTATCTCAAGGCTGTGTTCCACAGAGCCATGGCTAGTCTGCAGAGAGGGTAAGAGTGGGTTCCCCCCTGTTTGTTTGTGTACCACATAACAGTGGTGTTGTCCGTCTTTACCATTAATTGTCCTGGAAGAATGTGGTCCTTGAAGGCTGTCACAGCATTCTGTACAGCTAACATTTATTTTTGATTACTATGCAGGTGCAGTTGACTTGGGTTCCATTTTGCCCTGAATGCACTTCCCTGCCAAGTGAGCCCCCATGCATAGTCTGATGCATCTGTTGTTAGGGTTTGGGTGGCAGGGGGTAGAATGAAAGGTAGTCCCTTGTTTTGGTGGCAGGCCTCTGCCAATCAAAGGAACTTTAACTGTAGGCAAGGTATGATAGGAATCATTGCTTCTAGATCCTGAGAATGTTGACACCATAGGCTTTTTAGATACCACTGTAGTTTCCTAATATGCAGTCTTGCATATGGAATTAAGAGAATGCAGGAGGCCATGAACCCCAAGGCTTGCAGTATTTGTCTTGCAGATAGCACGGTCTTTGGGGCCATTAGTTTGAAGTAAGTTGTCAAATGAACTTGTTTCTCTGGCGTGAGGAAAGCCATCTGGGAAGTTGTGTTCAAGCTTGCTCCCAGGAATACAATTTGTTGGCAGGGTACCAAATGTGATTTCTTTTCGTTTATGGTGTACCCCAGAGAAGTTAGCACTTTTTGTGCAAATGCCAGATGATTCAATAGTATGTCCTGGCTTACTGCCTGAATTAGACAATCGTCCAGGTATGGGTATACTTGAATATTTCTTTGCCTGCAATATGCAATGACTGGAGCTAGGCACTTTGTGAATACCCTGGGCGTAGCAGATAAGCCAAAGGGCAGTGCAGAGAACTGCATGAAGCCTGCTTTGAAGTGTAGGTATCTTCTGCAAGATTCCCTGATTGGGATGTGTAGACAGGCTTCCTTTAAATCCAGTGTTGCCAACCAGGCATCCTTGCCTAGCATAAGAAGCAAGTGGTGAAGAGTTAGCATCTTGAATTTTGGGATCAACTAAAAAGTGTTGAGTATAGAAAGATCCAGGATAGGACGCCAGGAGTTGTCTTTTCTGGGCACCAGGAAAAGTTTTGAGTAGAAACCTTGTCCCCTTTCCTCTTCTGGGACAGTTTGAATAGCCCTTGTACCTAAGAGAGAGAGAACTTGCTTTTGAGTCTCTGCCCACTGATTTAGGGGTTGATCTGGACAACCATTTGGTGTTGGTAAAGTGTGGAAGTGGAATCTGTATCCTTGGGAAACTATATTAAAAACCCATTTGTCCTGGGTAATGAATTCCCAGTTTTTTGCCTGCAGAGCAATCTTTCCCCCTAAAGGAGCAGTCAGTTGAGAAGGGCTTGGAAGTTTCAAAGTTAAGTCATTGAGACAGTTTACCATAGGGGGGACTCTTACTACTCCCTGCTTTGGAAGTGGGAGACCCCCACTGCTTAGTCCTGTTCGTACCTTGGCACTGAAGCCTGAGTGCTCTGCTGGTTCTGGGTTTGGACTGAGAAGGCCTGAAAGAGGCAGGAAAGGACCAATTCTTAGAGGGCCAAAGTCTACTAAATCTTGGAGGCTGTACTTGCAGGAAATCTTTAACAGTTCCCATAGATTTAGCTTTTTCCTACATCTTTTTAAGTACTTCTGCTTTGTTGCCAAACAGGCGGTCCTGGTTTAAAGGAGCATCCAGCAATTTAGCTTTAACATGATCTGGTAAAGATTGCTCCTTAAGCCAAGCATGCCTTCTAAGTACAGACCCAGTGACAGCAGCCTTGCAAGATGCCTCTAGTGAATCAAAACCACATTGCAAAGTATGTTTTCCAACTTGTTCAGCAGAATGCATTAAATCCTGTAAATCCTTATTTTCAGCACAGTCAGGAATCAACATCATTTTCTGTTTAAGCAATCCAATAATATGTTGCTGATACTTTAACATATTGAACTGGCAGTTTAAGGCCCTAATGGCCAAGGTTACAGAAGTGTATACCTTCTTACCCCATCTATCCAGTGGCCTGGAATCTCTATCAGAGGGGGTAGGATTTTTTGCAGTAGTAGCCTTAATGCCCTTGGGTTCCTGTGAAATGGTCTCAGGATCCGCAGTAGGATTTTTAAAGAAGAACTTGTGAGAGTCAGGAACCCTGTAATATCTATCTGGTTTTCTGGGAGCAGGAGGTAAGGAGTCAGGGGCCAAGCTAGACTACGAAAAGGCATCATCAACAATGTCCAGTACAGGGGGGATAGCTAAAGGCCTGTGTTGGGGCAGGAGTAAGAAATCCCTATGCCTCTTTTTAGAATCAGAGTAATCCTGGCTTTCCCAGCGGAAATTCTCCCTGACAGTATGCAAGGTTTCACTAAAAGAGAAATCCTCTGGAGGGGAAGCAGAGGGAATAGAGTCCTCTGCATCAGAATCCTCATAGGTAGATACAGGTTAATCCTGGTCATCAGAGGAAACAGAAATTTCAGAATCCTGATCAGAAGACTCATAAGCAAATTCAGTCATAGGTCTTTTAGAGGGGGAAGGTTGGCTTCCCCTGATTAAAGTAATAAGGTCTTCAGCCATTCTTATCATTTGTTTTTTTAGGCATAGAGTCCTGACCATGCGGTCTGGGTGTTATTTTTCTTGGCATGGATAGAGTTTTAGGCCTTGAAGAAGAAGATGGCGTCGGTTTAATATGCAGGTCAGTAGGCCTGAATACACCCTCAGAAGCCGGTGCCTGCACAGCGGCTCCGGACCCATCCAAGGTAGAGACATCCACAGGTTCCACAGTTGAAGCATCTCGCGGCATACCAGACTCCAAATGGGTCTCAGTAGAGGCCTGCGAATCTGAAGTAGTGGTTACCAGGGGCTGCGAAAGCACCTCACTGAGTACCTGCGAACTGGTGACTAGCTTAGGAGAAGCGTGGTCGGCAGCTTTGGACTTAGGCAGCCTGTCTCTGTCTTCATCTTTGCATTTTTTCAGAATGTTGGTAGTCGGGTGGCTTACCGAAGCCATATCTGAATAGTTGTACCAAAATATTTAGAAGCATAAATATACTGACAACGAGTCGTTCATTGTTTAAATAAGGCACAAAACCGACAGC
This sequence comes from Protopterus annectens, assembly GCF_019279795.1. Classification (NCBI taxonomy): domain Eukaryota; kingdom Metazoa; phylum Chordata; order Ceratodontiformes; family Protopteridae; genus Protopterus; species Protopterus annectens. Next base: position 1,422,161,630 of record NC_056725.1, read on the forward strand.
AAGGTATGTCTAGTCAGGGCCTAGGCAAGGAATACAGTACAAATGAAAACCTTTATGAGGTATTTGCTTTCCACAAGAAATACAATTATTGACTTTTACTGACATCGGCTTAGAGCAAGAAAAAGTTTCCCAACGGGGGACTTAGCTTTATTTGAAGACTTTGATTCTGAAACACGAAAATGAAAATTTCAGGAGTCAGCCGACCAGCACTTGCAAACTGCTTCTGCTTCAGGCACCGCACAACAAGAAACTGATGTAGTGGCGTCAGCTGCATGCTTTATACTCCTGACTACCTGACGTCATGGAAGATGAAACAACAACCGACGCAGGACCCAAGACTTTGATAATCAGGCCGACTGAGGGCTACTGCAAGCAGATAACCCACATGTGATGACTGCAACAGTGAAACACGAAGAACATCCAGGACTGCAACAGTGAATACACTCGAACATCTACATTTATGGTAAGTGTACACCACTGTATTATGTTCTTCGTGTTTCACTGTTGCAGTCATCACACACGGGTTGATTCTCAAAGCTGAAGATTTTCTGTTTAAGTAATGCCATGACATGTTGCTGATATTTGTGCATATGAAACTGACAGTTTAAGGCCCTTATAGCCAAGGTAGCAGATGTGTAAACCTTTTTTCCCCATCTATCCAGTGCTCTAGAATCTCTGTCAGAGGGGGTAGGGTTTTTTGCAGCAGAAGCCTTCACTCCTTTGGGACCCTGTGAAATAGTTTCTGGGTCTGCAGCAGGGTTTTTAATTTATGAGAGTCAGGAACCCTGTAATATCTGTCAGGCATAACACGAGCTGGAGGTAAGGAGTCAAGGCAGTCAAGAATCATTTGGGCTGGCTAGTATGCCCTACAGGACTGTGGCTGCAAAGCCTGCCCTGGATTTGGAAAAGATAGGCAGGTGGTACTGCTTGGTGAAGGTATGAAAAGAACTCCATGTTGCAGTCTCCAGGATGTCCCTAGTAGGGTCCCCTCTGAGAAGGCAGCAGAAGTGGAAGTAGCGCTAGTGGAATGTGTTCTGACCTCCTGTGGGGGTGGTTTCCTATGGTGTTTGTAACAGAAATGGATGCAATGTGCAATCTATTTGGAAATGCTTTGTTTGGTTATGGCCTTGCCCTCTGCCCTTGTTGCAAAGCTGACTAGTAACGGTCAGTTTTCCTAAAAGGCATAGTTCTATCCAGGTAGAATCGGCGCTGTCTGTGCACATCTAAAGAGTGCAGGATCCTTTCCCCTTATTTTGAGATTTAGGGAAAAAGGTGGGCAAATGACTAGACTGATTGAGAGCCACACTGGACACCACCTTAGGCAGGAAAGTTGGGTTAGTCCTGAGGGAGACCCTGTCGGCATGAAAAATGATGAAAGGTTCCACAGCCATGAATGCTTGGAGCTCAGACACTCTTCTAGCTGAAGTGATGGCCAGAAGCAAGGCCGTCTTCCAAGAGAGGATTTTAACTCTGCTGAAGCTGCAGGTTCAGAGGGGGGTAAGGTAAGCTTTTCCAACACAAAGTTAAGGTCCCAAGCTGGGGTAGGAGCACTTCTGGCTGGCCTTAACTTGTTAGCCCCTCTTAGAAACTGTTTGATGAGAGGGTGTGTGAAGAGATGTGGCTCTGTACTGTAATGCGCAGAGATGGCAGATGCATGAATTTTAATAGAAGAGAAGGACAGACCCCTGTGTAGTAGGTCTGCTAGGTAATTCAGGATGAGAGGTAGGTAGGGCTGTGCCGTTCTGGCTCCCTTAGCCTGGATCCAGGTGCAAAACCTTTTCCACTTCTCAGCATAGGATTTTCTAGAGCTGGGGCATCTGGCCTCTCATATAAGACCCGTTTGCTTAGGCTGGCAGCTTGAGGAAAGGTCAAGGAATAAGCCAGGCTGCCAGGTTGAGGGTCTGCAATTGGGGATGCATGAATTCTCCATTCCTCTGGGTCAGGAGTGTTGGGATCTGAGGTAGGTGCCATGGTGGCAGGGGTGATAGGCTGCGCATCAGAGTACCAGTGCTGGTGCCTTTATTTTCTCCCTCCCTTATTTTGAGCAGTACCCTTGAAATGAGTGGTAGAAGAGGAAATGCACAGACAGAGGTAAGGATACAGCATCCTCTTTCCAGGCCTTTCTATGAGGTTCCCTGGTGCAGAATTTGCTGAGCTGATGATTGGAGTGGGAGGCAAATAGGTCCACCTTTGGGGTGCTCCATTTCTGGGTTACAAGGATGAAGGTTCTGTGGTCTGCCACTCATGTGGGTCTAGCAGGTTTCTGCTTAAGTTGTCTGCAAGAGAGTTTAGAGAGCCTGGCAGGAATTGTGCTTGCAGGTGTAGTTGCATGGCTGAGGCCGTGTGCCAAAGGGTCATGGCGAGCCTGCAGAGAGGATAAGAGTGAGTCTCTCCTTGCTTGTTGATATTCCACATCACTGTGGTGTTGTCTGTTTTTATCAGTAGCGGCCCCAGGGAGAGTAGGGGTCTGAAAGCTGTCAGGGCGTGCTGAACAGCTAGCATCTCTTTTTGTTTGATGTGTAGATGTATTTGATTTGGGCTCCAATGGCCCTGAATGCACCGGCTGTCGAGGAGTTCACCCCAGGCATAATCTGATGCATCTGTGGTGAGAGTCTGGGTGGTGTGGGGTTCTGAGAAGGGAAGTCCCTTGTTGTGGTTGCATGCTGCTGCCCACCAAAGAAAATCTTTCCTTAGACAAGGTATCACTGGTATGAAAGTTTCCAGGTCCTGAGAGTGTTGACACCAAAATCTAAGTACCACTAGAGCTTGCAGGATTTTCCTTGCAGATAACTGGGTTCTGGTGGCTAGTTGAGAGAAGTAGTCTGTCAGGTAGGTTTGTTTTTCTGGAGCAAGGAATGCCATCTGGGATGCTGTATCCAGTCTTGCTCCCAGGAATACAATTTTTTGTGTGGGGACTAATTTTGATTTCTTTTTGTGGATAGTACACCCCAGGAAGGTCAGTAGGTCCTTTACAAAAGTCAGGTTCTGTAGCAGATTTTCCTGTCTGCCTGAATCAGGCAGTCATCTAAGTATGGGTAAATTTGGATATTTCTTTGACTGCAAAAAGCAATGGCGGGAGCCAGACATTTTGTGAAAACTCTGGGAGCAGTGAATAAGCCAAAGGGAAGCACAGAGAACTGAAAGTGCATAGATCCTGCCTTGAAACTGAGGTATTTCCTGCATGATTCCCTGCTTTGGAAGTGTAGTAGGCCTCTTTTAGGTCTAGGGTGGCTAACCAAGCATCCTTGGAAAGCATTGGTAAAAGCTGCTGGAGGGTGAGCATTTTGAATTTTGGTATCACCAGAAAGGTGTTTAGAATGGATAGATTGAGGATGGGGTGCCATGTGCCCTCTTTTCTGGGTACCAGAAAGAGTCTGGAGTAGAAACCTTGGCCTGTTCTGGAGGAACATGCTGTATTGTCCTCATGGAGAGCAGGGAAAGGACTTGCTTTTTGGCCTTTGCCCACTGGTTTGGAGTAAGATCTCGGAAGCCTTTTGGGGTTGGCGTAGTGTGGAAATAAAATTTGTATCCTGGGACACTATGTTGAGGACCCATCGGTCGTTGGTAATGGTGGCCCAGTCGCTTGCATGGAAGGAGAGGTTTCCTCCTAGAGGCACAAGCAGGTGGGCAGAGGTAGGAGTTGAAAGTGTAAAGTTATTGTGAGTTCTTACCATAAGGGGGTGGCTTTGCACTTCCTGTTTTTGAAGAGGAGGAACTCCATTGCTTAGATCTCTGCATTCTCTGGGGCTGTTGTCTGGGGGGGGGTCTGCTTCCCCTGGGACTGGGCTGAGCTGGCCTGGAGGGGGCAGGAAAGGACAAGTGCTTGATGGGGCAATGCCTACTGAACCTCGGTGGCTGGACCTGTAAGAAGTCTAACTGTCTGCATAGATTTAGCTTTTTTCTTCCATCTTTTTTAAGACCTCTTCTGCCTTGGTGCCAAACAAGTTCTCTTTGTTCAAGGGTGTGTCCAATAATTTGGATTTGACATGGTCTGGCAAGGTCTGTTCCTTTAGCCAAACATGCCTTCTAAGGACAGAATCAGTGACTGCTGCCTTGCAAGATGCTTCTAGGGCGTCAAAATCATATTGTAAGGTGTGCTTAGTTACTTGACTTGCAGAATGCATTAACTCTTGTATTTTTTTATTTTCTGCACAAGCAGGAAAAGAAGATATTTTTTTTGTTTGAGGAGTTCCATGGTATGTTGCTGATATTTCAGCATGTGGAACTGACAATTTAATGCTCTAATAGCAAAAGTAGCAGAGGTATATACTTTTTTACCCCATCTGTCTAATGCTCGGGAATCCGTGTCTGAGGGGGGTGGGATTCTTAGCTGAAGTAGCTTTGACGCCTTTAGGTCCTTGAGAAATTACCTCGGGGTCAGCAGTAGGATTTTTGAAAAGAAAATTTATGAGAGTCAGGGACTCTGTAATACCTGTCAGATTTCCTGGGAACAGGAGGAAGGATGTCAGGAGTCAGACTAGATTCCATAAAAACATCATCCACAATATCCAGGACAGGAGGAATGGCCAAAGGTCTGTGCTGTGGTAGACCTAAGAATTCCCTGAGTCTTTTTTTTTGACTGAGGGTAGTCCTGACATTCCAATTGGAAATGCTCCTTTAAGTATGTAGGGTTCCCCAAAAGAAAAATCCTCGTGTGGAGAGGCAGAAGGAATAGATTCCTCTGCATCAGAATCCTCATAAGCAGAGAGGGGTTGCAGATCTTCATATTCAGATGCATCAATCATCGGACTCCTGTTCAGATAAAACGACTTTGGACAAGTCTCTTTTTCTTTGGGAAGGGGAAGCCTGGCTTCCCCTAATAAGCGTAATAAGGTCTTCCACCATTTTAAGCATTTGAGACTGAGGCAAGGAAGCAGGTGCCTGAGCTTGGGTCATAGTTTCTTTGGGTGTGGTTTGTACCCTGGGCCTTAGAAACTTGGTAGTTTTAGAAGGAACTGAAGATGCGAAAGAAGTAATTGGTCTGTATCTAGTATCGGTAGTGCGAAGCCGGTGCTGCTCAGTGGCTCTGGACCCATCCAAGGTAGAGACATCCGCAGGATCCTTAGTCGAAGAAGAGTCTCATGGCATACCAGACTCCGAAAGGGTCTCAGTAGCAGCCTGCGAATCCACGGAAGCGGGTATTAGGGGCTGCAAAAGCACCTCACTGAGGACCAGAGAAAGTACAGTTGTGTACACTTATCATAAATGTAGATGTTAGAGTGTATTCACTGTTGCAGTAAACACACTTGGGTTATCTGCCTGCAGGTAAACCTCAGTTGGCCCAAATACCAGAGTCTTGGGATTTCTGCGTCGGATGCTCTCGCCTCTTCCATGATGTCAGGTCATCATGGGTATAAAAAACATGCAGCTGATGCCATTACATCAGTTTTTCTTGCCCCAGATGTCAGAAGCCACCAAAATAGGAAGCAATTACATGGTGTGTAACACCTCCAGTAGAAAAGTAAATACCATTGCCGTAAGATATGGCCAAAAAGAGGATAGGTAGAAAGAATAGAAAGGTCAGGGGGCTGTAGGGAGGGTAACCAGGACTGCAACAGTGAATACACTCAAACATCGACATTTATGGTAAGTGTACACAACTGTACTATGTTCTTCGTGTTTCACTGTTGCAGTCATCACACTTGGGTTGATTCCCAAAGTTGAGGAAGAGTGGAGGCAGTCAAGAAGTATTGGGACTGGCTATCAGGCCTTGTAAGACTGCTGTGGCAAATCCAGCTCTGGATTTAGAAAAAATAGGTAAGTGGTAACACCTGCTAGTACAAACAACCAAAGCCAACAACTTAGCTGGTGAATCTTTATTCTCCAACACTGTTGGAAAAAAATGGAACTTACTTCCTGCTGAACTAACAACTATATCCTCCCTGCCCCAATTTAAAACATCCCTAAAATCTATCTAAACAGGGATTGGCTATGTCCATGTTTTAACCCAGACTAACCAAAAAATAACAAATAGGTAAAGAAATACATAGTTATGTCTGTGTCTCCACCTAGACTAACCCCCCCCAAAAAAAAAAAAATATATATATATATATATATATATATATATATATTTTATGACAAAGGTAAGATAAACTTAGCTCACAGAGGTGAAATACCCATTAATAACCTTCCACAACCCAAACAACATACACTTCTCTACAAACTTTAGAATACTATTATCAGGAATATAGCTTGATTCCTACCCATTCTGAGCCTACACTCTTCTCCCCCTCTCTATATTCTATTCACAAAAACTTTCCTTCTTAGCTAACTATCTTTTATCTTAACTAGCATTCTTACATTCATCCTTGAAATACATGTCTTTCTCTCTTACACACTTCTAACATGTATAATGTTATCTCTATATGACTACCATAAACCCACAATGTTTGCTTCAATTACATCGAACCTTGACTATAAATTGTTAGTGATTTCGTAAATGTGTTGATTTCTATGTAACTACATACTTAAGTGTCAATTATTTGCAATGTGGAGCTTTTCTCCCCAGGCCTCCGCTGAAAATGGACTTGTATCCAGTCGGACTATCCCGGTTAACAAATGTAAAATAAAAAATAAATAAATAAAAAATACTGGGTAAAGGTGTGTACAGAGCTCCAGGTTGCCGCTTCCAGGATGTCCCTGGTAGGAACTCCCCTGAGAAATGCTGTAGAGGTTGAGGTAGTCCTAGTGGAATGAGTTCTGATCCCCTGTGGGGTAGGTTTTCCATGGTGTTTGTAGCAGAAATGGACGCAGTAAGCTATCCATTTGGAAATGGTTTGCTTTGAAATGGCTTTGCCCTCTGCCTCTGTAGCAAAGCTGACTAGCAGCTGGTCAGATTTTCTGAAAGGTTTAGTTCTGTTAAGGTAGAACCTGAGCTGTCTGTGCACATCCAATGAGTGCAGATTCCTTTCCCCTTTATTCTGAGGATTAGGGAAAAAGGTTGGTAAATGGATGGATTAGTTTAAAGCCACACTGGATACCACCTTGGGCATAAATGATGGTTAGTACTGAGGGAAAACCTGTCCACATGGAAAATAATGAAGGGTTCCACAGCCATTAGTGCCTGTAACTCAGACACTCTTCTTGCTGAAGTGATAGCTAGAAGTAAGGTTGTTTTCCAAGAGAGGAATTTTAACTCTGCTGTAGCAGCAGCCTCAAAAGGGGAAGCATGAGTTTCTCTAGTACAAAGTTAAGGTCCCAGGCAGGGTGGGAGCTCTCCTCGGGGGCCTTAAATTGTTAGCTCCACTCAGGAACTGTTTGATGAGAGGGTGTGAAAATAGAGGTGGCTCAGTATTGTAATGAGCTGAGATGGCAGAGGCATGAATTTTAACAGATGAGAAGGATAGGCCTTTGTGGAGTAGCTCTGCTAGGTAATCCAGGATTTAGGGAAAGGTGGGCACAGCTGTGTCTTTTCCTTGAGACTGGCTCCAAGAACAATATCTTTTCCACTTTTCTGAATAAGATTTCCTAGTACTAGGCCTTCTGGCCTCAAGGATGATGTCCATCACCTGTTTGCTGAGGGTTGCTGGTGGTGTATTCAGGGAATAAGCCAGGCTGCAAGGTTCAGGGTTTGCAGCTGTGGATGCAAAATCTGTCCTTCCTGCTGGGACAGCAGGGAGGGGATCTGATGTAGGTGCCAGGGTGGCACTGCTATCAGACTGCGTAGGAGTGGGCACCAGTGCTGGCATGACCAGTCTGAGGCAATAAGGATTGTCCTTGGCCTGTCCTGTTTGATCCTGCGTAGTACTTTTGAGAGGAGGGGCAGAGGGGGAAAGGCATAAATTGAGAGGTTTTCCCATGTAAAGGATAGGGCGTCCACTTTCCATGCTTGGTTGTGGGGATTTCTGGTGCAAAATTTGTTCAATTGATGGTTTAGGGGGGAGGCAAAGAGGTCCACCTCTGGAGTCCCCCACCAGTTGGTTAGAAGTTTGAATGAGTTGGGTTCCAGCTTCCACTCGTTTGGGTCCAGTAGATTTCTGCTTAAGTCGTCTGCCAGTGAATTTTGTTTGCCTGGCAGGAATTGAAATTGCAGGTGCACGTAGCTGCTCAAGACTGTGTTCCACAGGGCCATGGCTAACCTACAGAGTGGGTAGAAATGAGTTCCCCCCCCTGCTTGTTTATATACCACATAAATGTGGTGTTGTCTGTCTTTATCATGAGTTGTCCTGGAAGGATAAGGTATTTGAAGGCTGTCAGAGGATTCTGTACAGCTAACATCTCTTTTTGATTGATATGCAGGGGAATTTGTCCTGGGCTCCATTTGCCTTGAATGCATTTGCCTGCCATGTGAGCCCCCCATGCACAGTCTGATGCATCTGTTGTCAGGGTTTGGGCGGTGAGGGGTTGAGTGAAAGGAAGTCCCTTGTTGTGGATGCATGCCTCTGCCTACCAAAGGAACTCTGCCCTTCAACAAGGAATGATAGGAATCAGTGTTTCCAGGTCCTGAGAATGTTGACACCAGAAACTTTAAGTACCATTGATGTTTCCTCATATGCAGTGTTGCATATGAAATTAGTAGAATGCATGATGCCATGAACCCTAGGGCTTGCAGTATTTTTCTTGCCGATAGCTGGGTTTTGGTGGCCATTAGTTTGAAGTAGTTTGTCAAATAAACCTGTTTTTCTGGTGTTAGGAATGCCATCTGGGAAGTTGTGTTCAAACTTGCTCCCAGGAATACAATCTTTTGGCTGGGCACCAGTTGTGGTTTCTTTTCACTGATGGTGCACCGAGAGAAGTTAGAAGTCTCTTTGCAAATGCCAGGTGCTGAAGTAGCAATTCCTGACTGTCCCCCTGAATCAGGCAATCGTCCAAGTATGGGTAATTTTGAATATTTCTCTGCCTGCAGCATGCAATGGCTGGAGCCAGGCACTTTGTGAATACCCTGGGTGCTGTAGATAAGCCAAAGGTAAGTGCAGATAACTGATAGTGTATAGAGCCTGCTCAGAAACGTAGATATTTCCTGCAGGATTCCCTTATGTGGATGTGCAGATAAGCTTCCTTTAAGTCTAGGGTGACTAGCCAGGCGTCCTTGGCTAGGACAGGAAGAAGCTGTTGCAGAGTCAACATTTTGAATTTTGGGACCACCCAGAAGGTGTTGAGAGTTGACAGATATAGGATAGGGTGCCAAGAGCCCTCTTTTCTGGGCACCAGGAACACCCTGTCACCTTTGCTCTACTGGCACAGGTTGAACAGCCCTGATACTGAGAAGAGAAAGTACTTGCTTTTGAGCCTCTGCCCACTGGTTTGGAGGAAGGTCTGGCAACCCATTTGGGGTTGGCAGTGAGTGGAAGTAGAATCTGTATCCCTGGGATACCATGTTTAGGACCCGCTGGTCCTGGATAATGGACATCCAGTTTTGTGCATGCAGGGCGAGTTTTCCTCCTGGGGTGCAAGTACTTGGGCTTTGCTGGGAAGGAAGACAGACAAGTCATTGTGAACTTTTTCCATAAGGGGGTGAATTACCACTCCCTGTTTTAGAGGAGGGAGCACTCCATTGTTTAGATCTCTGCATACCCTGAGACTGTAGTCTTGGTGGCCTGTTGCCCCTGGGTTTGGACTGAGAATGCATGGGAAGGACTGGAAAGGACCAGTTTTTTTGAAGGCCAATGCCTACTGAATCTAGGTGGCTGCATCTGTAAGAAATCTTTAACAGTCTGCATAGATCTAGCTTTTTCCTCCATCTTTTTAAGAACTACTTCTGCTTTTGTGCCAAACAACCTTTCCTGGTGTAATGGAGCATCTAGTAATTTTGCTTTGACATGGTCTGGCAAGATTTGCTCCTTCAGCCAAGCATGCCTTCTCAGTACAGACCTAGTAACAGCAGCCCTGCAAGATGCTTCTAAGGCATCAAACCCACACTGCAAAGTATGTTTACTAACTTGGTTTGCAGAATGCAATAACTGTTGTAAATCTTTATTTTCTGTACAATCTGGAAGCAACAACATTTTTTGTTTAATTAGTTCCATAATATGCTGCTGGTACTTCAACATGTGAAAGTGACAGTTCAAAGCCCTGATGGCAAGAGTTGTAGAGGTATATACCTTCTTACCCCATCTGTCTAAAGCTCTAGAATCCCTATCCGAAAGGGTAGGGTTTTTGGCTGTAGTAGCCTTAATGCCTTTAGGTCCCTGGGAAATAGTCTCTGGCTCCACAGTGGGATTCTTAAAAAGAAATTTGTGAGAGTCAGATACTCTGTAGTACCTGTCAGGCTTTCTAGGAGCTGGTGGTAAAGTCTCAGGAGTAAGACTGGATTCCATAAAACATATCTACAAAGTCCAGGACTGGTGGTATAGCTAGAGGCCTGTGCTGAGGCAAGTCTAAAAATTCTCTGAGTCTCTTTTTGGACTGAGGGTAGTCCTAGCATTTCCAGTGGAAATGCTCTCTTAAGATATGCAAGGTTTCACCAAAAGAAAAGTCCTCTGGAGGGGAGGCAGAGGGTATGGAATCCTCTGCATCTGAATTCTCATAGGTAGATAAGGGTATGTCCTGGTAATCAGAGGGATCAGAGTCATCGGACTCATGGTCTGTAGAATCAGAAGGAAAATCAATTCTTTGTTTCTGTGGCAAGGGTGCTTGAGCATGCGCTTTGGTCATCGGTTTTCTAGGTGTAGTGAGAAATCTGGCCCTGAGAAACTTGTTATTTTTAGTCAAAAACAAAGCTGTCGGTTTAATGCTAACACTGGAATGTCAGAATACACCCGCCTGCACAGCGGCTCCGGATCCATCCAAGGAAGAAACATCCACAGGTTCCATAGTCGAAGAAGCATCGCACGGAGTACTGGACTCCGAATGGGTCTCACCAGAGGCCTGTGAATCTGTACAGGGGCTGCAAAAACACCTCACTGAGTACCGGCAGACTGGCGACTAGCTTAACGGAAGCTTTGTCGGCCATTTTGAACCTATGCGGTCTGTCTCTGTCTTTATCCTTACATTTTTTCGGTAGATCGGTAGTCGGATGGCTTACTGAAGCCATTTTGGAATATGGAGAATGACAGCGAAAGAATTTAGTGACAAAGATAGCCCGACAAATAGTTTGGGTGCTAAACAAGGCACAAAACCTACAGTGCCGAACATCATGGTCTAGGCCTAAAAAGATGACGCAGTAAGAATGAAAATCTCTGTGAGGTATTTGCTTTCCACAGGCAAGACAATTGTTAACTTTTACTGACATCGGTTAGAGCAAGAATAAAGGATCCCCAACAGGGTACTTAGCTTTAGAAGACTTCAGGTTTGAAACTTGAAAAACGGAAATTTCAGGAAGCAGCCAACCGGCACTTGTGAACTGCTTCTGCTTCGGGCTCCCACGCGGCAAGACAAGCTGATGTAATGGCGTCGGCTACATGTTTTATACCCATGACGACCTGACATCATGGAAGAGGTGACAGCATCCGATGCAGAAATACAAGACTCTGGTATTCGGGCCGACTGAGGGCTACCTGCAGGCAAATAACCCAATTGTGATGACTGCAAAAGTGAAACACGAAGAACATCTGATGACTAGCTTAACAGAAGCGTCGTCAGCAGTTTTGGACCTGTGCGGTCTGTCTTTATCCTTACATTTTTTCAGAAGATCGGTAGTCGGATGGCTTACCAAAGCCATATCGGAATTCGAGGACTGACAGCGAAAATATCTAGCTACAATAAGGGCCTGACGATGTATAGTTCTGGCATTGAACAACGCACAAAAGCAACAGCAGGGGACGTCGTGGTCTGGGCCTCAACAGGTGATGCAGTAAGAATGTAAGTCTTGGTGTGGTACTTGCTTACCACACGTGAGACAATTGTTAACTTTTTCTGACATCGGTTATAGCAAGAAAAAAGGATCCCCAACAGGGCAATTAGATTCAGAAGATTTCAACTTCAATTCGGAAACGAAAACTCAGGTAGCGGTCAACCAGCACTCATGCGAGCTGCTTCTGCTTCGGGCTCCTCGGCAAGAAAGACTGATGTCTGATGTAATGGCACTGGCTGCCTGATTTTATACCACTGACAACCTGACATCAGTCTTGGAGTGACAGTAACTGATGCAGAAATACTAAGCCTATGGTATTTAGGCCGACTGAGGGCTACCCCTGGCAGGATAACCCAAATGCGATGACTGCAACAGTGAAACACGAAGAACATCCTTTACTTCCAATTTTAACCGCTCTGTCCTCCAGGAGCCAAAAGTTGGGGGAAGGAGGGTGGGATGTAAGAATGAAGGAGAGATGGACAACACACATGGAACATTATGGTGAGCACATAACTTCTTCATGTGTTGTCCTATCTCGCCTTCATTCTTAACTGGTTGGGACAGCGTCCCTAGCACCGTATTTCCTGGGCGGCTCAAGGGAGAATATTCTTCAAAACAGTGGACCTAAAAGAGACCTTGTTCCTGGAGGTCAAATCCACTTTATAATGAGTGATAAAGGTATGAGGCCTTGTCCATGTTGCTACAGCACAAATGGTATCAATTGGCAGTCTCACCTGAACGGCAGAAGAGGTTGCTACGGCTCTTGTAGAATGACCTTTTACTTTGTCGGGGAGTTCTTTGTTTTGAGATTTGTACGTAAAGGTAATACAATCTGCCAGCCATTTTGAAAGTGTGACTTTTGATACAGGAGCACCTTTCTTGTAGTCTGAAAATGATACAAATAATTGGTCAGATTTTCTGAAGTCCTTTGTCCTATGTAAGCAGAAACATAATTGTCTATGTACATCAAGTTGGTGTAGCATATATTCTGCCTTGTTGCCATAGTTGGGGGAAAAAAATGGTAAGTCTGTAGATTGGTTCAAATTAGATTCGGAACATACCCTGGTTAGAAAGGATGGGTTTGTTCATAGGGATACTCTGCCTTTGTGAAAATCATGTAGGGGGCTTTATAGACAACGTTTGTAGCTCTGAAACTCTTCTAGCAGAAGTGATGGCTATCAAAAGGATTGTCTTCCAAGTTAAAAACTTTACATCACAGGATGATGCAGATTCAAAAGATGGAAGAATCAAATAGGATAAGACAAAGTTCAGGTACCATGGTGCTGGACGGGCTTTAATGGGTGGTCTTAATAAAATAGTGCCCTTAAGAAAAGCCTTGTAAAGTCTGTGGGACATCACATTAGGCCCAGTTTCACCTATATGGAAATTAGACATCGCTGCTAAATGAACTCAAATAGTAGCTGCAGATGTGCCTTCATTAAATAGCTTTGTCAAGAATTCAAGAATGGAAGCTATAGGGGCAGAGAAGGGGGGGCAATGTGGTTATTTAAGGCCCAAGAAGAAAACCTCTTCCATTTGCTCATATATAACTTTCTCTTTGAAGCCTTATGAGACGAAACCAAGATATGTTTGGCTGATGGAGAAAGGTTAGGGAGCCTGGCTATGTTTGGAATCAGAGCAGCCAAGCTGTACATTTGAGGGTTTGAAGACAGGGATGGAGCATCCCTGATGCATGAGTCAGAAAGTCCGGAAATGGGTCCAAAATCTATGGCTCCTCCTGAAGATGAGGCCAAAGGAAGGGGAACCAAATCGGACAAGGCCAGTATGGGGTAATGAGTATCAAATTCCTTCCCAATGAGCTGGCTTTCTGAAGAACTTTGAGTATCAACGAGAATGGAGGGAAGGCGTAGACGAGACCAGAGGGGCAATTGTGTACAGGTGCATCCCATGGTCACTCCCCCAGAGAGGGGATTAGGGCAAAGTAGCTGCTTCATTTGGTATTCATGGACATGGCAAATAGGTTGCAGGGAGCCTGGCCCCATTTGAGGAAAATTGTTTCGCTACATCTGTTTTCAGGGACCACTCGTGAAGCATCAAAATTGCTCTGTTGAGTTTGTCTACTATCATATTGGATTTCCCCAGGACGTGCATTGCTGTCAGAAAGTGTTGGGAGGAGGTCACCCACTGCCATACTCTCAGGGCCTCCCAACAAAGGAGGTAAGATCCGGTTCCTCCTTATTTGTTTATGTACCACACAACCGATATGTTGTGTGTCTGTATTGCAATCATTCCCAGAGGAAGAGAGCCTTGAAGTGCTTGCAACACAAAGCACCACTCTCAGCTCTAGGATACTGATGTGCAAATGGGCTTCGTGATCCTGCCAAGTGCCCTGGACTGTCCTTCCCAGATAATGCCCCCTTTCCTTCCAGGGAAGCATCCATGGTTACTATGGCTAAAAGTTGTGGAAAACAAAGGGTCGACCCAATGTCACCTGAGTGGAGTGAAGCCACCAATGAAAGTCTTTCTTGCAAGATTCGTTATAATTTGATGGGACGTAAGTAGTTCCTGCATGGACCACTGAGTGAAAATTAGCCACTGCAGGATTCTCATATGCAAACATTGTAATGTACTCAAGTTTATGGCTGCTGCCATGGTCTCCAAGATTTTTAGGACTGTTCTTGAGTGCACTTTTTTCCTGGAAAGTCGGTTATTGACTTGATGTTGTAACACTTGAACTCTTTCGTGTGGAAGTTTTGCTATCATTTTTGTAGTATCTAAATCTGCTCCTATAACGATACGTTGAGATGGCAACAAGCAGATTTTTCGTAATTTATTGCGATTCCTAGGTGAGAGCAGAGCTTTAAGGTGGTGTCTCTCGCTTTTATTAGTAAATGCTCAGTGCTGGCAGTTAGGAGTCAGTCGTCTAGGTATGGTAACACTCGGAATCCTAGATATCTCAAATGAGCTGTGACCACTGCCATACACTTGGTGAACATACTGGGGGCTGTAGTGAGACCAAAAGGCAGGACTCAAAACTGGTAGTGACTGGCTCCCAGCCAAAAGTGCAAATGACCCCTGTATCGTCTGTCCATTTTTATGTGGTAGTACACATCCTGGAGATCTATAAAGCGCATCCAATCGCCTTGTCCCAGAAAAAGGAGTATCGACTGCAGTGTTACCATCCAGAACCCTGACTTTCTTACTGACTTGTTTAATTTTCTGAGATCCAGGATAGGTCTGCAGTTCCCTGTTTTCTTTGGAACTAAAAGGAACCTCGAGTAAGTTCTGGATGCTATTTGGTCTGCGAGGACTATATGGATGACTACTTTCTTGCAACATTTGTACCTCTAGAGTTGCCTGTTCCCTTTGACTGGGTGGAATGTCTGGGATTTTTTTTATGTTTGGGACATGAAAGGAAAAGGGTATAGAGTAACCTCTGGATACGATGCTTTGTATCCACTTGTCTTTTTGTTATTTTTAGCCAGGCTTCTGGGTACAAAGATAAGTGACCCACAACTGTCTCCAGAGACGGACAGGTGGGCCTCCTTTCAGGAGTGCTAAAAAGGTTTACCAAGGAAAGTTTCCTTGTCACCCTGATTTTGTGGACCCCCTCTGCCACGTGGTCGGCAACTTCCATTACTGCTTCCCCTTCTGCCCCTGGGGGAAGAATCAGGCTCCTATCACATAGCTGAACTTGTACAAGTTTGAACCTTATATGGTCAGGATCATAAGTTCGAACTTGTACAAGTTCAAGAGTTTCAATGGAAATCTCTGTAAGGGGAGGTTCCCATTCTGTTGAATGAGGTGTGATCTCAAAGTTGGTATATTTAAGTAGCTGGGGGTGTGGGGGGCACAGCAACAGTTTATTTTGTTTTTCCTTTTTTTTTTCCATAGTCGAAGATTTGCAACTTCGAACTGAATGGTTCGTACATTTTGTGTTCGAAGTTATAAAACTTCGACTATGTGATACAGACCCAGAAAATTACCACGTATGTCTTGGAAAGCTCTCTGGGATTTTCGGAACCACATTTCGCCCCCCTTTTGACCGTTTGGATAAGGTCTAGAGAAGGTAGGAAAAATGGAATCCTACAGCATTGACAGTTTTTCTTTCTTGTTCACACCTGGTCAGTGTGTCTTTGACTTTTGGCCCGAACAGGGATGAGCCGTCAAAAGGGGCATTAATAAAAGAAGATTTAAAGGGCTCCACAAAGTCACACAAGCGCATCCAGGAATGTCTCCTTAGGGAAATTCCTGCACCTACTGCCCTACTCGCTCCATCTGCTGCTTACGAAATGAGTCTCATGGAGGTGTTGACCACTGAATTTAAGGTGGAGAGCTGAGAGGAGACATTCTCTGACACTCCTTCAGCTACTGAACCTTGGAGAGTATCACCTATCTCCTTCAGGAGAGCTCTCTGAAGTCTGGTAAAATGAGTAAGATAATTCAGTGATCTGAATGCAAAGGTCACTGAAGAAAGGTGCACTTTCCATATCTGTCCATCATATGAGTCTCCTTTTTCGGCGGATGGACAGAAGAGGACATCTCTGAAAGCTCCTTTTTGGTGGCCACCGCCACCACCATAACATCTCCTGGGACTCCCTTGGTAAGAAAATGTTTATCTGAAGGAGATGTTATAAATTTGTTAGGCCTCTGAGGAACGGGCTTCACTGAGTCTAAAGACTCCCACGCCTTTTGGCAAACTAGGTTCATAAGTTCGTTGAAAGGAAGAGATAACCAAGTGATGGAAGGGCAAGACCCAAAAGCCTTCAGGTATACAGACTCCTCAGAAGGGTTGATGGGCTTCCAGCCGCCTCTCTGTTTAAGTGTTTCCAGGATGTCTGTGAAAGAGACATCCTCAGAGGGAGACCGTGAGGACACTTCCGACTCATCAAGGTCTGTATCGGATGTGATGGACTCCTCTGGGGAGTCTAAATGCTTCTTTTTGCACAGTCTCTTCTGCGGGACCTCTTCAGAAGGGTATTCTGGAGAGGTTTTGGAAGAGATGGGGCATCCTGAGGCTTGGGGTCTCCACATCACTGTGGAAGCAGTTGTGCTGGGGGAAGAATATCTCTACTTGAGAGTGGACCTGTCTGTGGAGACAGCACCCCCTCATCACCTCAAATGCCCCCAAGCCCCTGATCCAAAGAAACTCCTCACTCTGAGGAACCAAAGGCATCCCTGGAACCAATGCGGTTGGCTCAGAAGCAGATACAGTAGCCAAGCTCAACTGCGCTGAAGCCCCGAGAGGCAAGTTCAGATCCAACAACTGTCTGGTCTGACTTTCCTCCCTGGACCCAACCAGAGTGTGTAAACTCCTAGACTCCTCGAGTTCAGACAGAACAGAGGATGTTCGAGCAGTAGTCGGAAAAGAAGATCCTGGGATAGGTCTCAGCACTGACTGTTTCACTACAATCAGTTCAAGAAATTCCAGGTCCAAAGTTCCAGATCGGATTGGAGGAGGAATCTATGGCGAATGGGTAAGTCTTGGTCGGTTCCGAATCCCTCTGGGTTGGAGCGAACAGTTTGGCAAGTGCTGTTGTCCTTAACAGCCTCCACACCACATGATCCACATCATCATCAGAGAGGCTTGTGGAGGATCAAGAGGAGGGAGTAGGAGATCAAGCAAACTGAAGCAAAGGGGATCTTCAAAGTGGGAGAAACTGGCTCCAATTCCAGGGACCAGCTCCACAGATGAAACTCCACTGGCCCCGATACCACAAAAGGAGCTGAGATAATAGGTTTTTCAGGCCCAACAGTCTTCGGGTCCAGAGATGACACCTTAGACAACTTTTTTGACGGCTCCGAATAAGTACTGGAAGAGGATGACCTTTTTCTCGACTTCTCGGTTTTTGAAGAAGGGGATTTGGACAATTTTGAAGTACCCTGACCTTCTTCAATTGCTTCTCTGAAGGGGGTCTTCAGCAAACCTTTCAAAATAATCTTATTCTTCCTCTCAAGCAGAACTCTATGGCTGAATGAGTGGCAAATGGCACATGATTTCTAAGTGAACTGCTCCAAGGCAGCATACACAAACACTGTGACCATCAGTCACAGACATTTTTTGATTACACTTTCCACATTTCATGAACCCAGAGGGTTTAGTTTCCTTAGGGTCCTTAGACATTATAGCTGTAAATAACAGCAGCAGTTAATTACTACAAGAGAAAAACATTTTTTTAACTAACACTATCGATTGTGTGTGTGTGTGTGTGTGTGTGTGTGTGTGTGTGTGTGTGTATATATATATATATATATATATATATATATATATATATATACGGATCCAGTTTGAATCATAGAATGTTCAGAACATCAACGTTCTAATCATCAAGACCAGAACATCGATGTTCAGAACATTGAAGGTTCAAAATGAACAACACAAAAACTTACAAAAACTATTTTATGCAGGGGGGCTTCACCCCCTGCATACCACATGTGAGGGGCTGTGCCCCCCACACCCCCCACTTTAATATTCCAACTCCAAGATTGCACTACAGTGGGGTAAGGGAAATCTCCCGTTTACCGCTACATGCGATAGTGCTAAACGGGAGATTTCCCATAGCCTACCTGCAATGCCAACACTCAGATGGCACACACACAACATGCAGGGAACCTTGCTGCCCTGCATACACGCCCAAAATTCTACAATTTTACTTACCTGGCACTTCCACTTTAAACCTTCGATGTTCTGGTCTTAATGATTAGAACATCGATGTTCTGTACATTCGATGATTCAAAGTGGATATATATATATATATATATATATATATATATATATATATATATATACATACATATATGTGTGTGTATGTGTGTATATATATATATTTTTTTTTATTTAGTTTTACACAACAACAAGAATAGTATAAACACTCAGGGAAAAGCCCTACAATTTAGAATGGAAAAAGGCAGTTCTCTAAGTTAAACGAATCTGCCTAAAGATAAAAGGAAAGGTAGGAAGGGAAGAAAAGGCCCACTAAATTAAACGGGCAACAGCAGTCCTCTAACTTAAATGAGCTTGCAGGGTAAATTAGGGGGAAACAAGGGGGAAAAACCTGAAGTTTACAAATCTCTCTAACTTAAACAAGCCTGTTGAGAAGGTAAAACAAAATGAAGCCCTCTAACTAGAACGGGCTTAGAAAATAAAAATTTAAGCCAGGACAGGGAAGGGAAAAGGCCTAGAGAAGGAAACTACAGCCAACAGCAAAAAAACAACAGAACGAGCTTTTGCATAAGGGCAACTTGGAACCGAGGATCGGTTCCAAACCCAAGCAGTTAAGAATGAAGGAGATATAGCATAACATCACATCATATGTTCCCCTGTTACTTATTTCTTCCCCCATCACACCTCCAACATTTGCCATCTTCCTGAAGAAAACCCTCTGGAGTCTGCTTGAGGCATAAAATTATCTGTGCAAACACTTCAAGGCAAAAATCCTAAATCTTCTAAACTTTGTTGCATATTTGGGAGCCACACAGATTTCCTCACATTGTTTCTTTATGAATTGCATATCTAAACTCTCTTCCCAATCTTTTCTGGCCTCTTCTGATTGATTCTTATAGTTATTGTGCAATATTTTTATGCCCTACTACTTTATCTCTTTTTACCAGCAGCTTCATTCTAGATTCAATTAAAAACTCAACCAGTAGAGGTCTTTCATTTAGGATCTCTCTATCCATTTCTCTTTGCCTATACCCTGATATTAATCTCCGATAAGGAAGGCAGGCACTAGCCTGCAATCCAAGTGACATCTTGAGCTTTTCCCATTCTATTACCTTTCCTTCTCTAATTATTTGCTCCCAAGTACTTTGGCTCCCTTGCCAGCTTCCCCCCAGTAAATTCCAACCCCCTCTTGTCTAATCTCTATACCCATAATTGCAGTCATCTCTATCTGCAGAATCTCCTTTCTCCATTCCTATGTTGGCTTACTTATTACTATACTTTCTGCTACTTTATGAAAATATTTTGCATGACTGTTATTCTCCTTAAGGATCCACAGTCAAAATCCCATTATTTCCCGAATTTCTCGATGCTTCCTCATCATAGGTTCATAGGTTCATAGGTTTATACTAGGCTATCTGCCCTAAGGCATTTATAAGCCTAGCCCAAATTTTTGTGGCTTACGCCACCCCTTATATGAAAAAATACTGTACCCATTAGTTTGTTGTGCCTCTGTCCAGCAGTGACACAGAGATGATTCCCGGGGTAAACCTACGATCTCCCATCCACAGGTCTAGATTTCTCTTGAACAGAGTCAGCGAGGTGCTCTGCCTCACATGGACCGGGATTTTATTCCACAGCATAGGGAGTCTCTGAGTGATAAATCTATCCTTCCAGCACGTCCTATTTATATCCGTGCTAAGGTTTAAGTCGCTTGCTCTAGTGGTTTTGGTGGATTTGGATTTTTTGAGGTGGAGCATGTCCATTAATTCCGGGTTGGACATGGCTTTGTATGTCAGGCACATGTCACCTCTGAGCAGACGGTATGCGACTGAATAGAGCTGGAGTTTCTTCAATCTGGCAGCATATGACAGATTTTGGAGTCCCTTTATCCTTTTGGTGAGGAACTTTTGGGGTCTCTCCAATTGCTGCAGATGTCGGGTGAGATACATCCCGAATGGGGCATTGTACTCGATCATTGGTCTGATAAGTGAAGAGTACAGGGGAACAATGACCTCACTAGATCTGGATGTGAATCCCTTCATGATCAGGTGGGCAATGTAGAAGGTCTTTCTAACCACTTTAGCAACGTGAGTGTCAAAAGAAAGGCCACTGTCAACCTGGGTCCCCAGGTCCCTGATAACCTATTCTGTGCTTAGTGGATTGCCACCTATATGGTAGCTTGGGGTTACCTTGTTTTTCCCGAAGGGTATGACTATACATTTTTTGGCGTTTAACTTCAGGCCATGGCTCTGGCACCAGCTATCTGTTTCCGTGAGTCCCTTCTGAAGGATATTCATGTCCGATGCACTTTCCACTATGGTGCCCAGTTTGCAGTTGTCTGCAAACTTTGTCAGCCAAAGTCCTCCCATGTTGACCTGTACTTCTGAGAAGTAGATGCCAAACAATAGGGGGCCAAGGACCGAGCCCTGTGGGACACCACTTGTGACCGGCTTGGAGTCTGACACAGCGCCAACAACTCTAACCCTGTGGGTTCTGTCCTTAAGCCAGTTTGCAACCCATCTTGTGACATATGGGTTTACATTTAAGCTGGTAAGTTTTTCTACAATACCCGAGTGGGGTATTGTGTCGAAAGTCTTTGCAAGGTCAAGGTAGGCTGTATGGACTGCCTTTCCCTCATCAATGGCCTTGGTGACTGTTTCGAAGAAGTCGACCAAGTTCAAAAGGCATGATCTTCCCTTGACAAAGCCAAACTGGGTCGGGTCCAATGTCTGCAAGTCCCCTATATCTTTGTTTATGAGTTCCATTATGATCCTCTCCATAGCTTTGCAGACTAGACTTGTTAAGCTTATGGGGCGGTAATTACCAGGGTCCGTAGAGGCGCCGCCTTTGTGGAGTGGGACCACAGTTGCCGTACGCCACTCCTTGGGCACGTATCCTGTGGTAAGGCTGACATTAAACAGCTGCCTTATGTGCGGGTTTAATTCCTCATTTAGCTCGTGTAGCACACAGCCGGGGACACCATCCGGTCCCATTGATGCTGTGTTTTTAGCTTTAGAGAGAGCAGCTTTCACCTGTGCATTTGAGATGTCCGGGAGGCTACACTCGGCTGGGATAGTTATCTCTCCTTTAGGGGGGGAGAGGGGGTGAAGTTTGCACTGAACCTGTCTGCCAGTATGTTGGCAATGTCTGTGGGTTCAGTGATTTTTGTATCATTTTGGACTAATTCTGAGCATATCTGGGAGTTTCCACCCAGGTTCCTAACATAGCTGAAAAAGGCCTTATGATTGTCCTTTGAATCCATGGCAATTTTTCTCTCAAAATTGGCCTTAGTTGATTTCATGAGTGCTCGTATTTTTTTACTAATAATGATCAGGGTGACTTCCCTTTTATGGATTTTGTTCTATCATGTAATAGCTTTCTCCTCTTATTGTAAAGTTTGTTAATGGCTGGGGTCCACCAGACTGGACGTTGCCCTTTGTGGAAAGAGTCTTGGTTTTATTTGGGATTGCCTGATCCATGCAGTCCTGGAGGTGTTCATAGAAGGCATTTGTAAGGGCTTCCGCAGCTTGGGTTGTGGTTTCCACTGGCTCAGGGGCCTTGAAGGATACCACACCAGTCTTGAGTAGTGTGAAGTTTGCTTTAGAGAAGTTCTTCACTATGGTCTTTTTGTTTGGGGTGGGGCGGATGTGGATTTCCAGTGAGATTAGTTTATGATCAGATCTCACCAATGAGGGATATACTTCGGTGTGGAGCATTTTGTCCCCATGTTTGTGACAATGAGATCTAGTATATTTTCTCCTCTCGTGGGAACAGTGACTAGCTGTTCCATGGCATTTGAATTTATG
This sequence comes from Protopterus annectens, assembly GCF_019279795.1. NCBI lineage: Eukaryota > Metazoa > Chordata > Ceratodontiformes > Protopteridae > Protopterus > Protopterus annectens. The sequence continues at coordinate 1,422,183,792 of NC_056725.1, forward strand.
AACTCCAGGAACCGTTGGGCTAGAAAGTTATGGCTTGAGTAATGTTCCCAGTCTATATTCGGGTAGTTGAAGTCACCCAATATGATGGTGTTTGGAGATACATTTATACCCTCCAGTGTCTTCAGGAAGGCTGTGTGGGGTTCCTGAGTTTGAGAGGGTGGCCTGTAGCATGCTACAATTTGTAGAGCAGTTTTGCCTATGGTTAGTTGCACCTGGATGGTTTCCGACGCTTCGTGCGTTGCCACCAACCTGGAGGTGTGGGTATCCTTTATGAATATGGATACACCCCCTCCTTTTGTGGTGTGATCCGGGTTTTGGGGCCGGAACGCATGATATGAGGTAAAACCTAATAGTGCCGGGGTGCTCTCAGGAGCCTTGAACCAGGAGTCTTAACTGTGTAGCCATAAAATATCCCCTCAAATCAGGTAATCCTAAACCTCCTTGTTCTGTGGGAGATTGAACTTATCTCACTTAACTCTTCTCTCCTCTCCTCCCAAATAAAAACCTTCAACTCTTTTTGTTACTGTCCACAACGTCCCTAAAATATGGCTGATCTGTGAACAAAACTAAAGGGCCTAAAACCATTTTTACAGCTTGTATCTTGCTAACCCATATCCACAGGCAAGAGCTTCCAGTTTCTCAGTTTTTGTATTATCTTCTGTTTTGTCTCTGCCCACATATCCTTAACTATCATAACAATCTTTTTTTTTCATCAATAGTTCTAAATACTTCATTTGATCATGTCCCCATAAATATGGATATTGCTAGGCAAATTCATGTGTGACAGTACATAGTTTACAGCTATAGCCTTTGTTTTATCTTCATTAATCTTATAAAAAAAACGTAATTTTCTCAGAATATTGCACAACACTGAGATGTCCTTTTCTGATTCAGTCACGTACAAAATATCTCAAAATAAAACCAGCTTTTCTTGAACATACCAATTATAACCTTGAATTTCTGAAGCCCTTATTTTCTTTGCCAATGGCAGCTGTTAAAGCTTCCTGAAAAAATTGTTTTTTTTTTGAGATTTGCCAGATTGTCTGATGTACACATGACTGTGGAGTCATCTTTGTGCTGTATTAGGAAGGCCTGTTGTGTAGATGCGTGGAGGGTATTGGTGATAACGTTAAAGAGGAGGGAACCAAGAATAAAGCCATGTATGTGTGGTGTGTCATTTTACTGATTGATACCTCTTGTACAAGTAGCTTTTCAATCATAGAAGGTTGGGCTGAGGCAGACGCACTGCGGACATTTGAAGTAAGTTTGCTGTAACAAACTATGTCAAAGCCTTTAGAAAAGTCTAGAAATAAAGAGGAGACTAGTTCACCGTTATCCCTAGCCTTATTGACAGTATCTATAAAGGCTAGAAATGCAGTGATAGTACTATGGGAGGGACAGAGGCCATGTTATGTGGGAGACAGGAGTTCTTCCTTAAGGCGATAGTTTATCGATTGTTTTTGAATACATTCTTTGAGTATTTTAGAGGGGGGAGACTGCTATAGGTCTAAAGTTACTGATGTCTGTTGAATTTTAAGGGGGGGAGACTGCTACAGGTCTAAAGTTACTGATGTCTGTTGAATTTCTTCTTTTGTGCAGTGTGATAATGTGCGACTTCTTCCAGAGAGACAAAATATAAGATTCATGAACTGACCTATTTATAAAGGCTGAGATGGGACTGGTAATGCTATTGACTGCTATTTTAAAGTACTTGTTTGCAAGGTCATCACCTGAAGTAGACCATGGTTTGAGTTTAAAAGCAGTTTTATATAGTATGTGGGCACAGGTTTGAAGGTGAAACTGGATGTGGTGATCTGTGGCTGTTGGACAGGCATGGGATTAGATGTTGAGTAATCCTTGGTTAGTGATGCTATACTATCTATGAAACTAGAGTTGAATTCTATTGTAGTTTCAAGTGGTAAGTTATTGGGAGAAGGTTTCGATTGAATTTTTGGCAATGATGTATTTAATGGTTAACCATATATATATATATATATATATGTATATATATATATATATATATATATATATATATATTTTTTTTTTGTTTTTTTTTAAGAGGTGAGCTTATTATTGTTCTGAATATTGTTACAGTATATTTTTTCTATTCATTTATTTGCTTTTTAGTATGATTATGAAGCATTCTGAAGTTTGAGAGATAGTGTGGGTGTTTTATATTTTTGTCACTCTGTCCACACATTTTTTCCATCCTGCATTAGCATTCTACTCTTTTTAGATAGCCAAATTGCATTATTTGTTTTTAATCTCTTCCTTCCAGCAAGATAAGACTATTTAGGAAAGTTGTTTTGAATTCATTTACAGCATCACCTAAGGGGAGGATGTTTTGGATGTTCCAGTTAACAGATGACAGGGCAGTAATGAACATTTCTGTGTTAAACTTGGACACGTTGTGTGTTGCAGGTTGTGTGCTGCTTCAACATGTTGTTTAAGTGGATGTGTGAGATGTCTGGTTGTACAGATTAGGAGTACGCAATTGTACCTGTGATGGTAAATTTGCTAGTGTCCGATACTAGGATCCATTCTAATAAGGAATTTGAAGTCTTGCTATAATGTGTGGGGCTATTAATTAGTTGTGCAAAACAATGCAAGTGCATGCTAGAAGTTGGGAAGCTAGGGATTACATCCAACCAACGGACATCGACATCACCTAGTAGTAGTATTATTTTCTGTGGAGTTACGGAGTGCCAGTGTAGGAAACCTTCCAGTGTAGCTGAACTGTAACCAGGAGGGAAGTAAATGACAGCAGTACGTATTTATTTATCTTCGAGAAAGTAATAAGAAGCTCTGCTGAAATTAATTTTGGTATTGGTTTGTTGTAGGGGAAATGTGGTAATTGTTAGGAAATATTAAAGCAATACCACCACCTTTATTCTTCATATGGTCATTATGGATGATATTATAGCTGGGGGTGTAACTCTGAAGTCATATACGCCAGGTTTAAGGCATTTACTTGTAGCAAGAATATCAGGCTTCTGTTGGGTAATCCAAGCATATAATTCTCTTATGCTTCTAATATTTATGCCTGTAAACGTTAGTTTACCAGGGTGGGGGTTGACCATTGTGGGAATGGAGTTGTCTTGATGTTGGTTGTGATAGGTGGTGGCAGGATTACGGAGAATGTCTCCTCCTAGGAGGAGTTTAGTATGTTGGGGTGTTTGTTCATTCTGGTGAACCTTGATGCAGAGAAAGCATGTGACAGAGTTTGTTGGGATTTTATGAGAATGGTGTTGGAAGCATTTGCATTCCCCTGATACAACACTGAGTTTAATTTGAAGGATATATGAAGGATCAGAGGAAAGAATTAAAGTGGGGGGAGGGGTCCTCTCAGATAAACTGTGTTTGATGAGAAGAACCAGGTGAGGGGGGGGGGGGCCTCTTTCTCCTTTGTTATTTGCTTTGCATTTAGAACCATCGGCAAAGAAAATAACATACTCAGAAACACAAGGATATAATTGTTATGGTAATCAAGAAAAATTGACTTTATTTGCAGATGATATTTTGTACCTGACAAATACAGAAAAGGACATCTCAATACTGTGGAACATTTTGAGACAGTTCCAAGTCTTTTCAGGATATAAAGCTAATAAAACAAACTGAAAATAAAACAAAGGTTATAGTCGTAAATTATGTACCCACACAAACTGGCTCAGCAATACCTATATTTATAGGGGCATAAAAAGATTAAATATTTTGGAGTATGGCTTAAAAGGCTTCTATTATGGCAGCTAAGGATATGTGTGAAGGAGACTAAACAGATAATGCAAAAATTGAGAAAATGGGAAACTGTTTATGGATACGGATAGTAAGACACAAATAGTGAAAATGTTTTAGTCCCATTAGTCTTGTATATGGGTCAGACATAGTTTTTAAAACCTGAGGAAAAGTTTAATTAAAGAATTGAAGGGATTTATCTGGGAGGGAAAGATTTAAGTGGGATAAGTAGATCCTTCCAAAAAAGCAAGGTTTATGTTTACCTGATGCGACAGGACATTTTAGAGCTACACAACTGATGCTCACATACATAACACAAGCAGAAGGTTATGATTCAAAGTGGAAAGGGATAACAATGAACCAAGAGGGAATTCATGAAACAGACAGAGTGGAATTTTGGATGCAACTTCTTAACAAGAATAATAACAACCGGACAGAATATTATACTCATAAAGTAGCAGAAAGTATTCTAAGAACTACAAGCCAAAAAAGTGGAAAAGTGCCCAAAATTAAACCAATAATCGAAAATACAGGCACCAGATGTCCAACCACTTCCAACACTGAATTCTTTATTAACAAAAAACACCAAAACACAAACTCTGTTCACACAATCCTTCTAATGTTTTCGTATTAAAAACTTAATCAGATGAGCATACTAACCCTAAACACTTGTTTAAAAACCTTAATATCCCCCCAATTAACCAATGCAATGCAGTAGTAAATTAATTATGTTAATATGTCATGATTAATAAAATATTAGTAAACCTACTGGAATCACAAAATACATTTTAAAAACTTGTGTATATCTTTCATTAACGCATAGTGTATTTACATGTTTTGAATAGTAAATGAAATATTAAAAAATGAATTAAATAAATAATGAATTAAAACTACTGAAAAAATACATTTAATCAGATAATAAAATTCATTTGTATATAGTATAATGTAATGCCACTATCTACTGGACAAACATAAAAACACACCACATAAATCTAAAATAGAAGAAATAATATTGGCCATATAAATTAATAAAACCATTTGTAAAATTGTTTTTAAAACTTTGTTATTAAATAAATATATATTACAGTTGTATGTTCTTTGTAAGGAAATTATCTCAAATGTTTTACAATCTGGCTGATCTAAGCTTCAAAACAGGTAACAATGAAACTGTATCATTCAACCCTGGGTGGCTGCTACCTTCCAGAACTAGTTGGCAATAAAGCTCCCTATACTCTAACCTAGTTTCCCAGGGACCTCCTCTTGGGTCCGTAGGTATTACTTCAATCACGAAAAACAATATTCAGCCCCCTTACACACTTGAGTATGTTTAAACAAAGTATTGTTTTCATTCATTCTCCTGATATCATATCTATGTTCATACATTCTTTGTTTTAATTTTCTTTCCATTTTTCCCACATAGAAAGAATCACATGTGTTGACTAGGGCTAAATACATCACCCCTTTGGTGTTACAATTGGAATACCCTATAGTACTAATGTACCTGTTTCTACACTTTAAATGCATTGTGTCTCCTGTCCATATATATATATATATAAAGACTGGTTGCAACTGCCACATTTATATGTACCTTTACTAATGTTTTATTAATCATGACATATTAACAAAATTAATTTACTGCTGCTTTGCATTGGTTAATTGGGGAGATATTAAGGCTTTAAACAAGTATTTAGGGTGAGTATGCTCATCTGATGTTTTTAAGTTTTTAAGACGAAAATGTTAGAAGGATTGTGTGAACAGCGTTTGTGTGTTTTGGTGTTTTTTGTTAATAAGGAATTCAGTGTTGGAACTGGTTGGACGTCCAGTGCCTATATTTTCGATTACTGGTTTAATTTTGGGCACTTTACCACTTTTCTGGCTTACAGTTTTGATTCTGTGGTTATGAAAGCACAACTTGAATCCAGCATTGACAATGGCGTTAAGTGAAGTTGGTGAGCTGCGTAAGCTCATTGGGCAGCTCACGCAGTCGGTGGGGCTGCTTACACCAATCTGCCAATCCATGGCTTCGCTGGCCTCAGGAGTCACTTTGCCTGGTAACCAGGAAGTCCTTCTGTGTTCAGCTTCAAATGACGGAAGGGAGGGTTGCAACAGAACAACACTTTGCACTACAACAGCCAATGGCCACAAGACAGTTCGGAAGGATTTCCACACATTTCCTTTTCTACAAATAACATAGAACGACCAGCGGGGATTAACCTTTGTCTTCAAAATCTACCCTTGGATGTAGAAACAGGAACGGACACTGCTTCACGTCTGTCAGGTACCAAAGGCAGTTTAAAGACATATTAAACTTTAAATTTGATTTTAAAGAACAGGTTTACATTCCAGCTAACAGTGGCTCTTATACCAATATGTTAAAAGACCTAGACAATTTACTGTATAAATACAAAATGTGTGAAATGGACAGTGCATACCTTAAACATTCTTTACAGTTAAAGATTGTACCAAAGGGTACTATTTCATTTGTATTTGTGGACTACCTGTGGATTTTTCCTTGCTTTGTCTGCATTTGTGGATTGCCAGTGTTTTATTCCGTGGAGTCATTTGTATTCATCCATCTCTGCATTTGGTCAGCAGTTTTTTCATGTTGGTGCAGTTTTTTGTCGTTTGTAATGGCAGATGTGGACAACGCTAATAACTCCAATGGACTACTTGCTAAAAGCACCAATTTCAATGCTTTACAGCGTGCTGTTACTGATTTGACGAACATTATTTTATCTTTAACTCAAAAAGTGGATTCTTTGACTGCCACGCCCCCTGATGAGATGAGACGTCCTGCGACTACAACCGTAGATGGAGAAGTAGCGTCTTTTGCTTTACAGAGCACTTTAAACAACTATAACAATTTCAATACATCTAATGCTATACAATCCTGTTCTAATAGCGTTAATACTATTCCAACTACTAACGCTAACTCTGTCACGAGTCCTACGGGTTCTATACCATGTGGACAATGTGTTGTTGAAACGAACTCAGGAACACAAAGTTCAAGTAATGTACCACAATTAAGGGACTGGATTTCTGCTACTATTTCCTTACAAAATGGACATGCTAACAGCAGTGAGACTGGTAACAAAAGCCTTCATCTATTATTAGTATAATTTTATTATTATTTAAATAAGATTAAATGACTACAAATGGAAAATGTTTATTTTGTAGAATGTTTAAAGGAAAAGATTGTTCCAAAAGGGTTACGAATGTGGAGGTACCTGGTTCGGAATTTTTTAACTGCACTGTTTGATCAACATGGATTCAAATATATGAATTTGATTGTTGCTAATAATGACAAAGTTATAAATGAATTAATTGATAAAGTTACAGAATTAGATTTAGAAATTTGTGCACATAGACAGTATACAGATTTTAAAAGTGAGCATTTTAGAATTTTTAAAAGTATCGATGAGTTGAGTAACAATATTAAGTTTTGCAAGATTAAAAAATTAAATAGAGATAAAATGGAATATAGTAAGGGCATTGCATATCCAAATCCACCACCATCTCAAGAATGGGGTAATAAATACAATAATCAAGAAAGTGTGAATGTTAATATTAATAGTGGTCCTCAGGCCCGTTTTTCAAAGGAGGAAGGAGATGACGATTATTTTTTAGACGAAGAAGAATACCACCCCCCCCCCAAGATGCTCAGAACGTCTGAAAAACAAGACTCCCCAAGTGAACAACTCAAGGGTAGAGAATTATGTAACTCACTCCCATACCAACAACCAGTGGAACAGGGGGAGGGGGGTATGAACAACAACAGGGGTGGGAGGAATTTCCGCAACAGGAATTGGTCGAACAGGAAATAAATTTTACTTTCAATTCTGCTTTCAATGATATAGACAATAGTGAAGTACATGCAGTGAGCAGTAGTGATCATTTTTTACCAGCTTGCTGTATTTTAACTAACAGTATGGGTGATTTTAAAGTATATCATTTTTCAAATATTGAATTCAACAAAGATCAATGTGATGTTTTTTCCAAAGGATTTACTTATGTTCCTTGGCACTGTAGTAATATAGCACAGACGTTGATGGATTTGAAATTATACACCTGTAAAATTAATTTTAAGATTTTGTTTCAGAATTCTTTTCCTAATCAACCCACTAACCCTTTAGCTATATCCAGTATATATAACCCCCCCTTGCACCCCATGGTCACATTATTTGAAAAAGAATGTGAGTTGGACATTAGGGGTTTACTTTCTATTCATCGTAAAGGGGACGATTATAATATTCAGGAAGGTGTCATCATCAGAGAAATTAATGGACTATTAGACAAAATTAGAATTATGAAACCCGATAAAGGGGGTGGTGTTGCTGTTATGAATTTCGATAATTACAACAGAAAAATGTTATTTATACTTAATGAGAAAGTATATGCAAAATCCTCTATTAGTAAGGTAAATGGCGCTTATTTAAAAATTAAAAATTAATTACAGGACTTATTTATTGATGGATTTATAAGTATTGATGTCCTGAATTACCTAACAGTTATGCACCCTACGTTAGCTGTTATATTTGGTCTTCCAAAACTACTCAAGGATTTATTACAACCCCCCCCCCCCATGCGACCCATTGTAGATTCAAAGGGATCTATTACACAACCTTTGGCGAAATATATAGATTCTAAGCTGAAGAAATTTGTATACCACGAGTCACATATATGTAAAGACTCATGGGGCTTCTTAAAAGACATTAATAAAATTTTGTTTAAGGAGTCCTATATCTTACTGACTGTGGATATAAAGGACTTATATTCAGTAATTCCTCACCAGGAAGGTTTAGGATGGTTCAATGAATATTTATATGAAAAGAAAGTGGAACATTTTGATGTGATAATGTACACAAAGCTTATGGATACTGTACTTGTAGCTATGGGATCAGCATGTGGGGGCTTATATGCGAATATTGTGATTTTACAGTGGGAAAAGAAATATCTTTTTTCTCAGATTTTTTTAAATACATTAGATATTATACAGCATTCATTAGCGGACCGGAGTTCTGCTGTGGCAACCCCTAACTGGGAAAAGCCGAAAGACACAACAACAACAAGATATTATACACGATTCCTGGATGATCTTTTCATCCTGTGGGATGGACCTTATGCCCTCATTAGTGATTTTATGGAATATATAGATTCCACTACCTCATTTTTAAAGTTTACATATCAATTTATTTTACATGAAATAGCATTTCTTGACATTATGTTAATTAAGGACTATCAGAACAATAGGTTTATATCAAGAATATACAGAAAGAATACATATTCAAATTCACTACTACATTATACTAGTACTCATCCACAAAAACAAAAAAGAGCCATTATAAAAGGACAGTTCGTACAGTCTGCCTGTATGGTATCAGTTTTTGAATGAATGTGATACTCTAAAAGATATGTTTTAAAAAAAGGGTATCCTTTGAAATTGGTACATGAAGTTCACATAGAAGTGGTGAACAAAGAGAGAAACTTTTATATACCCCTTTTATCTGAAAGTGAAGGGTACACATTCAATACCACTTTCTTTAATGTAGACTCTGTGAATGTTGATTATAATACTTCATTTATTACTATGTTCACAACAGATAGTTTAGATATAAGAGGTATTTTGAAAAATAATTGGTCCGTATGTGTTAGATCACATATTGATAAAAGGCCCACTATAGTTTTTAAAAAGGGAAGGAACTTAAAGAGTTCCTTTGAAAAAGGGCACTATGTAAATAACACTAACAAGAATGGACAGATGATAAAATGTGGTATGTGTAGATATCGGTTCCCTATCAGAAGCCTGAAACACTATAAGCCTGAAAATCAAAATCCTGAAAACTATAGACTGAAAGTTCAAAATCCTGAAAGCCCAAAATCCTGAAACTCAAAATCCTGAAAACACAAAATGGACATACTGACGTCATTGTGGCTTTGCTATTGTTAGCCCTGTGGTGTTGGGTCATGCGTTGGGTTCAGGTAAGTGTCTTGTTGGTTTTATGTTAGGTTAGGCGGTTTAAGTGAGTTAGGGTTAGGGCAGGTTAGGCATGTATGCAGTAGTGACAAATATTGGGGTTAGGGGTTTAAGTGAGTTAGGGTTAGGGCGCTGGTCAGGTGAGTGTGCGATAGTGACGGACCTTAGGGTTAGGGTTAGGGTCAGGGTCAGTTGGTAGATATTAGTGTCTTTATAGTGACATATTAGCATTATTTGTGTTTTCAGGATTTTGGGCTTTCAGGATTTTGAACTTTCAGTCTATAGTTTTCAGGATTTTGATTTTCAGGCTTATAGTGTTTCAGGCTTCTGATAGGGAACCGTAGATATTGTATTCACATTAAGGAAGGGACTGTATTTAAGGTTAATAATATTAATATTTACATTAAATGCAAACATAATTGTAACTCTGAACGAATTATATACTGTGCTCTTTGCAACCAATGTAATTGTTTTTACATTGGTAAGACGGATAGAAAATTAAAAAAACAGAGTGTATGAACATCTGTATGAAATAAGAACTTGCAAAGACACAAATGCGTTATATAAACACATTTCGGAGAATAGTGAACATTCCTTTTGTTTTTTTTCTACTGATAGTGTTAATACAGACATCAGGGGTGGTGCTTGGTCTTTTTTATTAGAAAGCAGAGAATTATATTGGCAGTTGCTGTTAAATGCTAGCAAACGACCAGGTTTAAATGAATGTCTTTCAATTAATTCCATTTTAAAATTGACAGCACTTAGAAGATAGTATTCATTATTATTTATTTTTATTCTATTTAATATTGTACACAGAATTTAAATATTTTTTGATACATTGACATTTATTTTATTATTATAATTATATAATTACAAGTATTTTTATGTCTTGTGCCTATTTACTTTAAGGGGGTGTAGTTAATGACATGTGATGTGTTTGGCAGTCTTTAAAAATGCTTCTTGTTAATTTAAAAATTGCCTGATGAAGTTCTGTTATTGGGACGAAAGCGCTTACCGCTATTTATCTTTGAACAAACTATTTCATTTGTATTTGTGGACTACCTGTGGATTTTTCCATGCTTTGTCTGCATTTGTGGATTACCAGTGTTTTTTTCCGTGGAGTCATTTGTATTCATCCATCTCTGCATTTGGTCAGCATTGTACCAAAGAGGTCAAGGGTATGTAAATACCCCCAACAATGTTAAAGATGGATCTGAATTTCATCATGATCTTGCTCTAGCTTTTGATAAATGTGGGGTGCATATTATGAGAGCTATTATTAAGAACAATGAACTTGAAATGGAAAGTACTTACAATTTGATAGAGCGTGCTAACAACAGTATTATTAATGATTTGATATTCAGTACTGACACTGAAAAGGTTAAGTATTTTATTTTACTGAAGAATATTGAAACCAAATATAAAGAAGTACAAGTTAGAAAACTGAAGAAGATAAGAGTAGATGTGAATGAATATACACACAATATACATTACCCTAAATGTAAGCAACTCAATGAAGGTAAATATTATAGAAAGACAAGTGATAGAGGGTGGGTGAATGATGAATTACACAATGAAGGTTATGACAATAACTTGAATACACAGGACCCTTTAGAATTTCCACTTCTTCGGAGGTCGGAACGACTGAGGAACAAAGAACCTGTGAATTATAGGCCTGGGAATTACAGACAAAATGGATGGGCACCACAGGACAGAACCTACTGGAGATAGATCAGCAGGAAAACACCATGTAGGATGTATTTAAATATTGCTACAATGGGTTTAATATTTTTAACTATTCCAACATGATTATTACTAAAGGACATTTTGATTTATTTTTAAAAGGTTTTACTTTTATACGTAGAGTTAAAACTAATATATTTAACTTATTGGTGGATTTTAAGCTTTTTATTAGGAAGAATAATTTAGAACTTTTTTTTTTGTGGAAAAGAGAAAAGAAACATTAATAATGAACTAGTCAAGAAAAGTACTTTTAATCCACCCTTGCACTCTCAGCTCAGGAATTTTTAGGTTATGGTGGAAAATTAGTTAAGAGAAGTACTTAACAATAATTAAGTAATACCCAATATGACTAAAGAAGAAAGAGACATTATACATGAATGCAAGCAAAATAAAAATTTAAGGATCATGAAGCCCGATAAAGGTGTGGGGGGAGGGGGGGTTGTACTGATGGACTATATAACTTATGAAGGCGAAATGTTAGATATACTTAGTGATGACAGTAAGTATACAAGAGTTTCACTTAAATAAGTTAACACTGCCTACAAAAAATGTCTATGTGCCTGAACGATTTATTACTGGAGGAGCTTGCTGACAGGAAGACGTATAATTTTTTTACATGTTAACAAACCTAGAGTTCCCTCCATTTTCGGCATTCCGAAGGTCCACAAAGATTCATCCAACCCCTCTCCCCCGTTGAGACAGTACAGTTGTGTACACTTACCATAAATGTAGCTGTTCGAGTGTATTCACTGTTGCAGTCATTACATTTGGGTTATCTGCTTGCAGTAGCCCTCAGTCAGCCTGGTTAACAAAGTCTTGGGTCCTGCGTCGGATGCTTTCCCTTTTTCCATGACGTCAGGTCATCAGGGGTATAAAATATGCAGCCAACGTCATTACATCAGTTTTTCTTGCCTCAGATGTCATGTGCCCCCTAATGGGAAGCAATTAAAAAGTACAGTTTTGTACCTACCATAAATGTAGATGTTCGAGGATCCACATTGCTGCAGTCCTAACCATTGGGTAGTCCGCTGTCCAGTCGGCCCGAATACCAAAGTATATGGCTGACGTCGGTCAAGGCGCATTAGACTGATGTCAGGACGTCAGGGTACTAATGCGCATGACCGACGTCATATCCTCAGTCTTTTCTTGCCCCAGATGTCAGAAGACCCTAAAAAGACAAGGCCGAAACCAAAACCAAAAACCCTGCACCAAACATATATACAATATATATACAAATGTACAAGAGTATATTCTAACCCACACAACCACCTCTAAACACAGAGAGGAAGGAGGGAGGGTAAATTGGACTGCAGCAATGTGGATCCTCGAACATCTACATTTATGGTAGGTACAAAACTGTACTATGTTCTTCATTCCACATTGCTGCAGTCCTAACCATTGGGTAGAATCCCAAAGCAGAGTTAAGGGAGGCTGGCAAATCATAAGGAAGCAGGAGCTGTCAACATGCCTTGCAAAATAGCTGTGGCAAAACCAGCCCTAGATTTAGAGTAGAGAGGAAGATGGTAATGCTTAGAGAAAGTATGCACTGAACTCCAAGTAGCTGCCTCCAAAATATCCTTAGTTGCCACCCCTTAGAAATGCTGTTGAAGTGGCAGTAGCCCTAGTGGAATGAGGCCTAATCCCAGCTGGAATCTCCTTGCCATGATGGGAATAACAAAATGAAATGCAAAACCCAATCCACTTAGAAATAGTTTGCTTAGACACAGGCTTGCCCTGAGAACTCAAAGCAAAAGAAACAAACAACTGCTGAGACTGCCTAAAATCCTTAGTCCTGCTTAAATAATAACGCAACTGCCTGTGTACATCTAAAGTGTGCAAAATCTTTTCCCTTATTTTGGGGATCTGCATAGAAAGTAGGCAAATGAATAGTTTGGTTTAAAGCCACACTAGAAACCACCTTAGGCATAAAGGAAGGATTAGTACGTAATGATACCCTATCCTTATGGAAAATCAAAAGGGCTCTACTGCCATAAGGGCCTGCAACTCAGAAACCCTTCTTGCAGAAGTGATAGCCAACAAAAAAGCAGTCTTCCATGACAAGTATTTCAATTCAGCAGTAGCCGCAGGCTCAAAAGGTTGTAGAGTAAGTTTTTCCAACACAAAATTGAGATCCCAAGCAGGAGTAGGAGCTCTACGTGGGGGTCTTATATTCTTTGCCCCTCTAAGAAACTGCTTGAACAAAGGATGCGAAAACAATGGTGGGTCACAATCATAGTGAGCTGAAATTGCTGCAGCATGAATCTTAATGGAAGAGAAGGACAAACCTTTGTCCAATAACTCAGTAAGATATTGAAGAGCCACACTCAATTTAGGCTCAGAAATATCCAAATTCTTTGCTGCACTCCAAAATAAAAATCTCTTCCATTTTTCTGCGTACACTTTCCTTGTACTAGGTCTTCTGGCTTCCATAATCACATTTAAAACTTGTTGAGGAAGTTGAGACCTGCTGTGTTTCAGAACAGAATATGCCAGGCTGTTAGATGAAGAGAGTGAAGCTTGACATTGAGCAGGTGACCGTCCTTCTGAGATAACAGATGTGGAATCAAAGGCAAAGGCCATGGAGGCTTCCTTACCAGACTCCTTAGTAGTGGGTACCAGTGTTGCCGAGGCCAATCTGGAGCTATTAAAATCATCCTTGGCTTGTCTTGTCTGACCTTTAGGAGCACCTTTGGAAGAAGAGGCAGAGGTGGAAAGGCATACACATGCAGATTTTTCCAACTGAAAGAAAGAGCATCCACTTTCCAAGCTGTCTGATGAAACCCCTTTGTGCAAAACTTTGGCAGCTGGTGGTTTAGTGGAGAAGCGAACAGATCTATGTCTGGAGTTCCCCATGACACTGTCAATTTCTGAAATACATGAAGATCCAGTTTCCACTCGTGGGGATCCATGATTTGTCTGCTTAACACATCTGCTAAGGAGTTCTGTGCTCCGGCAGAAACCTTGCCTGAAGAGTGAGTTGCAAGCTGAGCGCAGTCTCCCATAAAATCATTGCTTGCCTGCATAATGGGTAAGAATGTGTTCCCCCTTGTTTGTTGATGTACCACATGACAGTTGTGTTGTCTGTTAGAATCAACACCTGCCCTGGAAGAAGTAACTCCTTGAAAGCCATTAATGCAAACTGGACTGCTAACATCTCCTTCATGTTGATATGTAGATGCTGTAGTCTGGCAGGCCACTTGTCTTGTATCCACTTTCCATTTAGATGAGCTCCCCAAGCAATGTCCGAGGCATCTGTCGTTAAAATCTGACTCGCCTCTGGCCGGGTCACAGAGAGTCCCTTGTTTAGGTGACATCCCTGAGCCCACCACAAAAATTCTTTTGAATGCAAGGTATTATTTGAATGACAGTGAACAAAACCTGGCAGTGCTGTGTCCATACATTTTGAGATACCATTGCAGCTTCCTCATATGCAGTTTGGCATTGGGAAGCACCAGAATACAAGATGCCATGAACCCTAAGGCTTGAAGGACTGTCCTTGCAGTCAGCCCGGACTGAAGAGATAGTTGATGGAAGTAACTGGAAAGATTCTTTTGTTTGTCCGGGGTTAAAAAGGCCATCTGGGCTGCTGTATTCAGTCTCACACCCAGAAAGCACATGTCTTGAGAGGGTACTAGACTGGACTTTATTTCGCTCACAGAATACCCTAGGCATCTTAGCACTGCTATGACATATTCCAAATGCTGTAGAAGGTCTTCCTTTTCTTGAGCCAGAATCAGGCAATCGTCCAAATAAGGATAGATTTGAATTCCTTTTAGCCTGAAGTAAGCTATCACTGGAGCCAGAACCTTTGTGAATACTCTGGGCAGTAGATAAGCCAAAGGGCAATGCAGAGAACTGATAATGAGAATTTCCAGCTCGAAAACGCAGATACTTTCTGCAACTTAGTCTTATAGGCACATGAAGGTAAGCTTCCTTGAGATCTAAAGTTACCATCCAGTGATCTTTGCCCAGCAGAGGTAAAAGCTGTTGTAACGTCAACATTTTGAACTTGGGAATGTCCAGATAAGTGTTGAGGATAGATAAATCCAAAATTGGTCTCCACGTGCTCCCCTTCTTTGGTACTAGGAACAGGCGAGAATAAAATCCTAGGCCCCTTTCTGGTACAGGGACTGGCTGAATGGCCCCTATTTGGAGTAACAGAGAAATTTGCTTGTGAGCCTCTTTCCTTTGTGTAGGAGGAACGTCTGGCATGCCTTTGAAAGGGGCAAGGTATGGAAATAAAACCTGTAACCGTGGTGAATGATATCCAAAACCCATCTGTCTTGAGTAATTAAATTCCAATTTTCTTTGAAAAGAGACAGTCTTCCTCCCAAAGGAGCTGCCAGACGAGAATGTACTGGCAGCTGAAAAGGCAGGTCATTGGGTCTGTTTACGAAAGGACTGACCCCTGCCCTCACCAGAAGTCTGAGCAGGAGAACTCCTGTTCTAGGCCTAAAAGAACCTTGAGCTCTGCCCCTACCACGCCTAGACCTGCCCCTAGACTGGGAATCATAAGCAGGATATGTCCATCCCTTAGTAGGCCAATTTCTGCTAAACTTTGGAGGCTGCACCTGCAAAAATCTTTAACAGTCTGCATAGATTTAGCCTTGTCCTCCATTTTCTTTAAAACTGCTTCCACAGGCGAACCAAACAACACATCAGACTGCAAAGGAGCATCCAAAATCCTTGTCTTAACATGCTCAGCTAAATTCTGATCCCTCAACCAAGCGTGCCTCATGGAAGAACAGAGCCAGTGGCAGCCACCCTCGAGGAGGCCTGCACAGCATCAAAACCACATTGCAAAGAATGCTTACCCACTTGTTCAGACACATGAACTAAATCCAGCAACTCTTTACACTCAATACCTTCCGCCAGAGCATCCACCTTAGATTTCAATTGTGAAAGGAGATAATTTTGATATTTTAACATGTGAAACTGACAATTCAACGCCTCATGGCTAAAGTGGAAGAAGTATACACTTTCTTTCCCCATCTATCCAAAGCCCTTGCCTCTTTATCAGAGGGAACAGGATTTTTAACAACAGAGGCCTTAACACCCTTAGGCCCCTGAGAAACAATTTCTGGGTCTGCCCTAGGACTCTTAAAAAGATACTTATGAGCTTCAGGCACCCTATAGTACCTATCAGGTTTAACAGGGGCAGGAGGCAAAGAATCAGGGTTCAGGGAAGCCTCTGCAAAAACATCTTCCACCACATTCAACACAGGAGGTATAGCTAAAGGCCTATGCTGGGGTAAAAACAAGAATTCCCTAAGCCTCTTCCTGGAATCAGAGAAATCTTGGCCTTCCCATTTAAAATGCTCCCTCATGGAATGCAGAGTCTCTGAAAATGAAAAATCCTCAGGTGGAGAAGCTGAAGGAGTGTAATCATCCACATCAGAATCAGAATAATGAGGAAACTCCTGCAAGTCTTCAGCCGAAGACTCAGAAGCCTCTGAACACTGTTCAAAACTCTCAAACTCAGGCTCCACCCTAGGCCTCTTATCAGGAGGGGGCATAGAACCTCTAATCATAGTAATCAAATCCTCTGCCATTTTAAGCATATGTTTCTTAGGCACAGAACCTGAAGTGCCAGGAGAAGCCCCCACTGAAGCTAAACTTGGCCTACCCCTCAAAGAAGTCTTGGAAACAGAAGGAGAGGCTCTAACTACCTTAGGAAGAGAGGGAAGAACAGCTACCTGAGAAGGCCCCTCAGTCTGGCCTACCTCCTGAGAGGGCACATCCTGTAACAGTAAAGTCTCAGCCTGAGACTCCACCGAAACTCCTGGCAAAACCTCTGGCTCCACTGAGCCTTCTAACGAACCGACGTCCGGGACTGCCGGTTCTTCAACCCTAGACTTCGCTGCTTTGTCCTTGCGCTTTTTGGACGAAGCGGGCGTCGGAGCATCCGACGGCATTTTATAATTACAACGCTTCCCAAACACTAACCTGGCACAGTCTAACCTTCTCTTAATAGTGCGTTTGTTAAATCTAGCACAAGAGCGGCATCCAACAACGTCGTGCTCAGGCCCTAAACAAGGTATACACAAAGTATGGTAGTCCCTATGAGGTATCTGTTTCCCACAAGAAATACAGTTATTCACTTTTTCTGACATCCGGTTAAATACTGAGGCAAGAAAAACCAAAATGTTCCCCAACGGGTACTTAGCCAACTTTGATTCGGTCTGAAACTCCGACTTCAGAAAATTTCAGAACGCCAACCTGCACTCGCAAAACTGCTTCTGCATCGGACCATGCGGCAAAAAAGACTGAGGATATGACGTCGGTCATGCGCATTAGTACCCTGATGTCCTGACATCAGTCTAATGCGCCTTGACCGACGTCAGCCATATACTTTGGTATTCGGGCCGACTGGACAGCGGACTACCCAATGGTTAGGACTGCAGCAATGTGGAATGAAGAACATCTATAATTACAAGTATATACCTCCAATAAAAAAGCAAATACACCAAAAAGCTTTTTGAGCATAGTAAGGGAGAGTAGAGGTATAGCCAACAGAAGAAAGGGGGCTGGAGGGAAGGTAACCAGGACTGCAACAGTGAATACACACGAACATCTACATTTATTGTAAGTGTACACAACTGTACTATGTTCTTCATGTTTCACTGATGCAGTTATTACATTTGGGTACATTCCCAAAGCTAAGGTTGGGAGGAGGAATTTAAATAGAATTAGGACCAGATAGAAGGCCCCGCAAGACTGCAGTGGCAAAGCCAGCTCTAGATTTAGAGGAAAATGGCAAATGATAATGCTTGGTGAAAGTATGTACAGAACTCCAGGTAGCAGCTTCTAGGATGTCCCTGGTAGGGACTCCCCTGAGAAAGGCTGTAGAGGTAGATACAGCCCTGGTTGAATGGGGTCTGATGCCCTTTGGGATAGGTTTTCCATGGTGCTTATAGCAGAAATGAATGCAGTGGCGTATCCATTTTGAAATGGTTTGCTTTGAAATAGCTTTCCCCTCTGTCACTGCAGCAAATGCCACCAGCAGTTGTTCAGAATTCCTTTGAGTTTTAGTCCTGTCCAAGTAGAATCTAAGTTGTCTGCACACATCTAAGGAGTGCAGTAACCATTCCCCTTTGTTCTGTGGGTTAGGAAAGAAGGTAGGCAAATGAATGGACTGATTAAGAGCCACACTGGATACCACCTTGGGCATGAAGGAGGGATTGGTTCTGAGGGACACCCTGTCCGCATGAAAGATGATGAAAGACTCCACTGCCATAAGGGCCTGTAATTCAGATACCCGTCTTGCATAAGTGATTGCTAAAAGGAAAGCGGTTTTCCAGGAAAGGAATTTTAAATCTGCAGTAGCAGCTGGCTTGAAAGGAGGAAGAGTGAGTTTCTCCAAGACAAAGTTAAAGTCCCAGGCTGGAATTGGAGCTATCCTGGGTGGCCTTAAATTTTTTGACCCCTCTGAGGAACTGCTTGAGCAGTGGGTGAGAGAAGAGGGAAGGCTCTGTGCTATAATGAGCTGAAATGGCTGAGGCGTGAATTCTGATGGAGGAAAAGGACAAGCCCTTATGAAGCATCTCAGTCAAGTATTGTAGAATCTGAGGTAAATTGGACACTGCTGCGCTCATCCCTTGAGATTGATTCCAGGCACAAAATCTTTTCCATTTTGCAGCATAATATTTACTAGTACTAGGCCTCCTTGCCTCTAAATGATATCCAGGGTTTGCAGCTGAGGGTGCAGAATCTGTTTCTCCTGCTGAGACAACAGGGAAGGAGTCTGAGGCAGGTGCCATGGGGCCAAGTATGACACCCTGCGCAAGAGGGGGTACCAGTGTTGGCGTGGCCAGTCTGGTGCAATTAAAATCGTCCTTGACTTGTCTTGTTTGATCTTTAGTAGCACCTTGGAGAGTAGAGGCAGAGGATGAAAGGCATTAACTGATAGGTTTTTCCATCTGAAGGATAGAGCATCCACTTTCCAAGCTAGCTTGTAGGGAATCCTTCTGCAAAATTTGTCCAATTGATGGTTCTGGGGGGAGCCAAAGAGGTCTATATCTGGGCTCCCCCATTTGCTTGTCAACATGTTGAAAATCCTTGGTTCCAGTGTGGGTCCATGAGGTTTCTGCTTAGTCCATCTGCCAGTGTATTTAGTTTTCCTGGCAGGAATTGAGCTTGCAGATTCACTTGGTAACTCAAGGTTGTGTTCCACAATGCCATGGCTAGTCTGCAGAGGGGGTAAGAATGTGTGCCCCCCTGCTTGTTTATGTACCACATGACAGTGGTATTGTCAGTCTTTACCATTTGTTGTCCTGGAAAAATGTGGTCCTTGAAGGCTGTCAGAGCATTCTGTACAGCTAACATTTCCTTTTGATTTATGTGCAGGTGCATTTGACGTGGGTTCCATTTGCCCTGAATGCACTTCCCTGCCAGGTGAGCCCCCCATGCATAGTCTGATGCATCTGTTAAGGTTTGAGTGGCAGGGGGTAGTGTGAATGGTAGTCCCCTGTTTTGGTGGAAGGCCTCTGCCCACCAAAGGAACTCTAGGCGTAGGCAAGGTATGATAGGAATCATTGCCTCTAGATCCTGTGAATGTTGACACCATAAGCTTTTGAGATACCATTGTAGTTTCCTCATATGTAACCTTGCATATGGAATTAGAAGAATGCAGGAGGCCATGAATCCAAAGGCTTGCAGTATTTGCCTTGCAGATAGCTGGGTTTTTGTGGCCACTTGTTTGAAGTAGGTTGTCAAATAAATCCGTTTCTCTGGCATGAGGAAAGCCATCTGGAAAGTTGTATTAAAGCTTGCTCCCAGGAATATAATTTGTTGACAGGGTATCAGGTTTGATTTCTTTTCGTTTATGGTGTACCCCAGACAAGTCAGCACCCTTTGAACAAAAACCAGATGATTCAAAAGTATGTCCTGGCTTTCTACCTGAATTAGACAATCGTCCAGGTATGGGTATATTTGAATATTTCTTTGCCTGCAAAATGCAATGACTGGAGCTAGGCACTTTGTGAATACCCTGGGCACAGTAGATAAGCCAAAGGGCAGTGCAGAGAACTGATAGTGCATGTCACCTGCTTTGAACCATAGGTAAATTCTGCAAGACTCCCTGATAAGGATGTGCAGGTATGCTTCTTTTAAGTCTAGTGTTGCCAACTATGCATCTTTGCCTAGCATAGGAAGTAGCTGATGAAGAGTCAGCATTTTGAATTTTGGAATCACCAGAAAGGTGTTTAGAGTAGAAAGGTCCAGGATAGGACGCCATGTATTTCCTTTTCTGAGTACCAGGAAAAGTCTTGAATAGAAACCTTGTCCCTTTTCCTCTTCTGGTACCAACTGAATAGCTCTGAATAACTGAAATGTTTTATATGGAGTTATGTGGAACGTATGTTCATGTTCATTTTCACCACTATATATAATTATAGTATTTATAGGTTTGTAAATGTGGTTTGCATTGATTTTAAAAAAGTATGTTTTAAACGTTCTTTGGAACATTTTGAAGGGTTTTAATGTACTTAAAAGTAGAGTTTTTAATTGTAGGTGGGTCCTCAATTATGAGGTCATTAACAAGGGTAATAAGTATTTAAGCAAGTTTTTCCCTGTATGCAATGTTTTGTCTGAAGAAGGCAGGATATTAAGCCTGCCGAAAGTTCTTGTGTGAAATAAAAGTGCTTACAATATTATATTTACTACAGCGATCATCTGCATTTATTGGATTCACTGAATTTATTGCTGCAAGACTGCTTCCTTAGAGGTTTTTGTTTTCATTGGTTTGTTTGGCGGTTTGAGTTTGACGTTTCATATGGCCAACGTAGGAAGCAGCCTAACGCAGGATCCACTGTTCTCCCAAGATGACGAGGGAGAAGTCAGTAACGGAAGCGTGAAGGAAAGGGCCGATGAGGCGAAGGCTGACGGCGATTTAACTACCTTAATCCAGTTGCTGCTGGGAAGAATGGACACATTAACTCAGCGTATCAATCGGCTAGATGATGTGGCTGGAGGGAACAGTATGCATCTAGGTCGCTCAAGGGATACGGAAGTACGACATAACACCAGCAATACAGCAGTAGGGATTGCAACCCAGAATAAAGCGGTGCGGCATGTAGGAGGCGTTGGAGGCGTTAATACTACCGACGTGAACGCCAATATGAACAATCGGAATAATACTTTTAATAGTGAATCTAGTATACCACCAGGACAAGGTGGCTTGTTTGTGAGCAGTGCTGGATCCATACGAGGTACTGTACAAGAGAACAATTTATATGATTCGTTACCGTCTGTTGACTCTTACCTTAACAAGAAAAACTTTTTTGGGGTTAATAATAACAGAAATGAGCCGGAACCTGTTGTAGGAGCTATGTGCTCCGCATTAAATAACATTAACGTACTGATTGGTGATTTTGATACCAGGCTCTTTAAATGCAAGAAACTGCAATTAGAGATCGCCTACCTGGAAGAGTGCCTAGAGAGGAAGATTGTGCCTAAGGGGCTTAGGCAATGGCGCTTCCCGGTAGGCTTAATGGCCCAATGGACTATCCTGGTAAACCAACTGCAAATAAATAAATAAATAAATAAATAAATATGCAGTTACTTGAGTTGTTTGATAGACAGAGTTTTGAATTCATTAGATTGCTTATTGAGCATTACGAGCAGCAAGTGGAAGGGTTTAGAGTGGAACTAGCGGGATTAGAGAAGAAAATAAAAGAACACCAAGATTTTTTAAGATATAAGTATGATTATGCTCGAATTTTCACGAGCATAGAGGCCACTACCAACAAAATAAGTGAAAACAAGAGGAAGAAAATAAAGAGGGATGTGCAGCAATATACCACTAAAACAGCTTATCCAAAACCTCCACAGAATGGTAGATTTTAAAATAAGAAAAATAATAAATTTAATGAGGTCCCCCCTGTAATACACAGACAGGAAAAGCCTAGAGTGGGACAAGAAGTTCAATGCCTAGATGAATTTCTGGCGGAGGATGACAAGTTTAATCATGGGCCTAGTTTTAGTGGGCCAGAATTAGATGAGGGAGATGGGATAGTAGGGCAAATAGAGGAGATTGACATCGTGCCTGGACCACAGTTAGATGTTCCTAACTATGAGACTGGGAATAGAAGAGATGAACATAATCAGGGTTTTTGGGAAGGGAGGAATTCACATCAAATGAATTTGAGGTCGAACAGGAATGGGGGGGTGGGGACGAATTTAAGGAACAGACAGAACCAAGGGAGGTGACGACACCTCCAGAAGAATATCCCATTATAGTGTATAGTACGGAAGGTGATTTTAAAATCTTTAATTATACTACGTTAAACATTACTACTGAAATGGCTGATTTCTTCTCTAAGGGCCTGTCTTTCGTCCCAGATTCTCACATGGATCTAGTAAAAACTATCATAGACCTCAAATTATTTGTACGTAAGTTGAATTTAACTACTGTGTTAGGTAAAAGTTCATCACTAGCTAACCCTTTCAGAATAGCTAGCCTGTTTAATCCCCCATTTGTCAACAATTTAAGATCATTTGAAAAAGCATGTGAGTTGGATCTAAGGCAATTAGCAACTAACAGGACATGTAATACAAAAAACAAGCTTAATATTTCAGGGGAGCAACGTGATTTTTTACTATTAATCCAGGACTGTAAGATACGGGTAATGAAACCCGATAAAGGGAATGGTCTCATTTTTATGAATCATAATGATTACATAAATGAACTTACTGCACATTTGGCTGAGGGCCCTTATGAGAATATAAGCCTGAACGAAGTAAATATAGCCCATAATAAGATTAGAACTACTATTGAAGACTTATTTCTGGAGGAACTCATAGACCATGACATCCATTCTTATTTGAGTGTGTTGGCACCTAGAATGCCTTCGTTTTTTGGGGCACCAAAAATCCACAAGTCCATTACTAAACCCCCGTTTAGACCAATTGTGGATAGTAGGGGGTCGATATTGGTGGCTTGTGCTAAGTATGTGGACACTATACTTAAGCCACTTATTCAAACAGAAAAGCAGATTTGTAAGGACTCGTGGGATTTTTTGGAGAATATCAATGAAATAGCTTTTGACCCACATTTCATTTTTTTGACTGTAGATATTAAAGATCTTTATACAGTCATACCCCAGCAGTTGGGACTTGAATGGTTGAGGGCGTTCATGGAAAATAAAAAGGTGCCACAAAACATTATTTACATAACAGAAACATTACTTGAGTTAATTCTAAAATACAGTTGCTTCAGTTTTAATGGGCTTATATTTAAACAGACATCAGGGGTGGCCATGGGCTCCCCATGTGGGGGAGCGTTTGCCAACTGTGTTATTGCACAGTGGGAAAACACATTCTTATTTAAGAATGATGGCTTCAAACAGCATGTCGCCTGGTACACTAGGTACCAGGACGATATGTTTTTTCTTTGGAAGGGCCCTTTAGATGGAATTGAGTGTTTTATTGAGGATATGAAGACGTTTACGGATTTCCTGGATTTTACGTTTGAGGTTAACACTAACCAAATAAATTATTTAGACATACTGCTCAGTAAAGATTGTATTGAATCTAGATTTGTTAGTAAGATCTATCGCAAACCCACTTATTCTAACGGGTTTTTACATTTCAGTAGTTGCCACCCTTACCATCAAAAAAGAGCAGTCGTAAAAGGACAGATGGTAAGGGCAGCACGCATGATTACTAGGGATACGGACTTCATAAATGAATGCGATAAACTGATCAATATGTTTATGAATAGAGGTTACCCTGGGGTACTTCTTACTGAGATCAAGAAAGAAGTAGAGACGAAAAGGCTTTCTGGATATTTCAAACCTATCCTACATCCACAGAGTTTGGATACTTTGATGGGCCAAGATAATATCGGAATGGTGGGATCGAATAGTGAAAAGATTAATTCTAACATAAAATTTTTATGCACTTTTTCGATTGACCATCGTCTGATAAGGGACATCTTACAGAAGAATTGGTCCATTATTAGGGAGGATAGACAATTAATTGATACATTGGGATCAGTACCAAATCTTACATTTAGAAAGGGGTTTAGTTTAAAATCCCTTTTGGAAAGAACTAAAAAAGTAGGATTTAATAAACATAAAGGTATGACCAAATGTGGGACATGCCACCAATGTAAAAATATACAGGAAGGAACACAAGTTACCATTAATAAAGAGAGATATAAAGTCATGGGTAGTTTCAATTGTGGGGCTAGAGCAGTGGTTTATGTGGCTTCATGCAACAAATGTACGGCTTTCTACATAGGAAAGACCGAAAGGGTGTTGCGAAAACGCATATATGAGCATCTTTATGCAATATCAAAGATGGACTTAAGGAATGCACTGGCCCGCCATGTTATAGAATACCCTGACCATGCTTTCTATTTCTCTATTCTTAAGCAAGTTGCAATTGATTTAAATAGTGGCCCTTGGCAAATTAATTTGGAAAAAGAAGAGCTATTTTGGCAAATTAGGACAGGAGCATATATATACCCTGGAATTAATGAAGCTGTGTCGCTGTCCTGCATTCTAAAATTATTGGCCTTGCGAAGATAATTTATATTTGGTTTGGACGTTATTGTTTCTACTTAACAAATATTATATAGGATGCATTTTGTACATATTTATATGCATGTGTACACATATATATATATTTTTTCTGTGTGTGTTTTTTGTCTTTTTGTGGGGGGGGGGATTTCATACATATATATACATATGTGTGTATTTGTTGGTACGTGCGGGTGCATATTGTATGCATGCGTACACATATTGTATATGTACACATAAAGGGATTTATAGATTTATGCATAATTTTATTTACAGTTATGGGACCCAATACCATTAGAAGTATAGGGCAGGATTAGTATATTTCATTAGTTTTAGTGACTTTGGTTGCACATCCTATTATGCTCTTTAGAAATATGGAGGTAACACTTTGTCAGTGTAAGTTTATATACCTTGTAAGCACATTGGACTCTTATCAGCCTTAGAGGGTTTGGCTGGTTTGGGTTGATGATTTCTTATATTTTACAGCAGTTAATTCTGCTTTTAAATGATTGAAAATTTATTATGTTTTATATGGGGTTATGTGGAACGTATGTTCATGTTCATTTTCACCACTATATATAATTATAGTATTTATAGGTTTGTAAATGTGGTTTGCATTGATTTTAAAAAAGTATGTTTTAAACGTTCTTTGGAACATTTTGAAGGGTTTTAATGTACTTAAAAGTAGAGTTTTTAATTGTAGGTGGGTCCTCAATTATGAGGTCATTAACAAGGGTAATAAGTATTTAAGCAAGTTTTTCCCTGTATGCAATGTTTTGTCTGAAGAAGGCAGGATATTAAGCCTGCCGAAAGTTCTTGTGTGAAATAAAAGTGCTTACAATATTATATTTACTACAGCGATCATCTGCATTTATTGGATTCACTGAATTTATTGCTGCAAGACTGCTTCCTTAGAGGTTTTTGTTTTCATTGGTTTGTTTGGCGGTTTGAGTTTGACCAACTGAATAGCCCCCATGCTTAAGAGAGAGAGTACTTGATTTTGGGCCTCTGCCCACTGATTTGGGGGTAGATCTGGCCACCCTCTTGGTGTTGGTAATGTGTGGAATTGAAATCTGTATCCCTGGGACACTATATTTAAAACCCATTTGTCCTGGGTAATGAGTTCCCAGGTTTTAGCCTGCAGACCAATCTTTCCGCCTAAAGGAGCATTCAGTTGGGAAGTGCTTGGAAGTTTTAAAAGCAAGTCATTGAGACAGTTTTCCACAGGGGGGAGTTTTACTACTCCCAGATTTGGATGTGGAAAACCCCCACTGCTTAGTCTTGTGTGTCCCCTGGGACTGAAATCTGGGGTTCCTGCTGTATCTGGGTTTGACTTGAGAAGACCTGGAAAGGACCATTTCTTAGAGGGCCAATGCCTACTAAATCTAGGTGGCTGAACTTGCAAGAAATCTTTAACAGTTTGCATAGATTTAGCCTTATCTTCCATCTTTTTAAGAACTTCCTCAGTTTTGTTGCCAAATAGGCAGTCCTAATTTAAAGGAGCATCTAACAGTTTAGCTTTAACATGAGCAGGCAAAGATTGCTCCTTAAGCCAAGCATGCCTTCTGAGCAAAGACCCAGTAACAGCAGCCCTGCAAGAGGCCTCTAATGAATCAAATCCACATTGCAAGGTATGTTTACCAACCTGTTCAGCAGAATGTATTAAATCCTGTAATTCTTTATTTTCAGCACAGTCAGGAATCAACATAATTTTCTGTTTAATCAACCCAGTAACATGTTGTTGATACTTTAACATATGAAACTGGAATTTTAAAGCCCTAATGGCCAAGGTTGCAGAAGTGTAAACCTTCTTACCCCATCTATCCAGCACCCTGGAGTCTCTATCAGAAGGGGTAGGATTTTTAGCAGTAGAAGCCTTAATGCCCTTGGGTCACTGTGAAATAGTCTCTGGATCCATAATAGGAATTTTAAAAAGAAATGTGTGTGAATCAGGAGCCCTGTAATATCTGTCAGGTTTTCTGGGAGCAGGAGGCAAAGAATCAGGGGCCAAACTAGATTCCAAAAGGGGATCATCAACAATGTCTAGTACAGGAGGAATAGCTAAAGGCCTATGCTGAGGCAGGAGTAAGAAATCCCTAAGCCTCTTTTTTGAATCAGAAAAATCCTGGCTTTCCCAGTGGAAATGCTCCCTTAGAGTATGTAAGGTTTTACCAAAAGAAAAATCTGCTTCTGCTTCGGGCACCGCGCAGCAAGAAAGACTGAAGTAATGATGTCGGCTGCATGTT
Organism: Protopterus annectens; assembly: GCF_019279795.1. Classification (NCBI taxonomy): domain Eukaryota; kingdom Metazoa; phylum Chordata; order Ceratodontiformes; family Protopteridae; genus Protopterus; species Protopterus annectens. Next base: position 1,422,211,010 of record NC_056725.1, read on the forward strand.
TTATACCCCTGACGACCTGACATCATGGAAGAAGGGACAGCATCTGACACAGGACCCAAGACTTTGTTAATCAGGCTGACTGAGGGCTACTGCAAGCAGATAAGCCAAATGTAATGACTGCAACAGTGAAACACGAAGAACATCTATTGTTTCAGCAGAAGGGTCTGTTACTGTGCCTTTAGCAAAGTATATTGATCACACATTGAAAAATTTAATCTTGAGAAGTGTGAATATTTTAAATGACTCTTGGGATTTTTTAAGACAGCTCAACAATACATTGTACTCTGATGAGCTAAGTTTCATTACTTTAGACGTTGTAGATGTATTCACTTGTATGCCACATGATGTTGGTTTAATATGGTTTGAGGAATCTGTAGCAGGTTTCAGGGACATTTCTTTTAATGAATTTTGCACGTTTAATTTTAATGGACCAGGTCTTGAAGAATAACTTTATATTTTTTGAAGGAGAGTATTATAGACAACTCAGAGGAGTGGCAATGGGTGCACATTGTGCCCCTACTTATGCCAACATTATTGTTTCATATTGGGAAAGTAAATATGTGTTTATTTTGAGTACAGGCAATACTGGAGTTTTTATGGGTGTTTTTTAGATGATATATGTCTGTTTTAGGTCAACACAGAGAACAAGTTCAAAGGATTTTTAGATTATTGAGTACCACCAATTTTTTAAAGTTTATATATGAATTTAACAATACAGAGTTAAACTATTTAGACATAAATATACAAAAGGTTAATAATGGTTTTAGATCTAAAATATACAGGAAAAGACATTCTCAAATTCATACCTATATTACACTAGTGCCCACCCCCTACCAGAAAAGAGGGGTAGTAAAGGGGTAACTGGTTCATGCAAGTAGGATGACTTTGGATGATAGTGATTTTAAAGCTGCGTGTGAGCTTTTTTTTTAATTGTTTAAGGATAGAGGTTATCCTAGTGAACTGTTGAAGGAAATATATGCAGAAGTACTAGAGGCAAGGAAAACCAGGTTTGCTCCAATTTTGCGCATAGAAAATCACACTTCAGATAAGATCAATCCAGGAAAAAACACTGAAAATGAAGCATACCAATCTGCATTAACTATTACATTTGACGGAGAAACTGGACTGATGAGGAGAACCATTGAGAATGGTTGGAATAAATTTGCTAACATATCAGATCTGAATATTATTTTTGATAAACCACTCAAATGTATATATAGGAAGGGTCGTAATATTAAAAATATATTAGAGAAAGATGCACATTATAACAATGGTGGAGGATATTCAAACAATAGGAAAGGTACAAATAAATGTGGCAATTGCAACCAGTGTTTATATATACGGACAGGAGACACAATACATTTAAAGTGTAGAAATAAGTATATTAGTACTATAGATTATGCCAATTGTAACACCAAAGGGGTGAAATATTTAGCCCTATGCAACACGTGATTTTTCTATGTGGGAAAAACAAAAAGAAAATTAAAACAAAGAATGTATGAACATAGATATGATATCAGCAGAATGAATGAAAACAACGCTTTGTTTAAACATACTCAAGTGTATAAGGGGGCTGAATATTGGTTTTTCGTGATTGAAGTAATACCTACAGACCCAAGAGGAGGTCCCTGGGAAACCAAGTTAGAGTACAGGGAGCTTTACTGGCAACTAGGTCTAGAAGCTAGCAGCCACCCAGATTGAATGATAGTTTCATTGCTACCTGTTTTGAAGCTTAGATCAGCCAGATTGTAAAACATTTATGAGAATTTCCTTACAAAAGACATATAAACTAATATATAATTATTTCATAACAAAGTTTTAAAAACAATTTTACAAATGGTTTTATTAATTTATATGGCCAGTATTCTTTCTTGTAGTTTAGATTTATGTGGCATGTTTTTATGTTTGTCCAGTAGATGGTACCATTACATTATACTATATACAAATGAATTTTATTATCTGATTAAATTTATTTTTCAGTAGTTTTAATTCATTATTTATTTAATTCATTTTTTAATATTTCATTTACTATTCAAAACATGTAAAGACACTATGCTTTATTGTAAGATTTACACAAGTTTTCAAAATGTATTTTGTGATTCCAGTAGGTTTACTAATGTTTTATTAATCATGACATATTAACATAATTAATTTACTACTGCTTTGCATTGGTTTATTGGGGAGATAATTAAGGTTTTTAAACAAGTATTTTGGGTTAGTACGCTCATCTGATGAAGTTTTTAAGACAAAAACATTACAAGGATTGTGTGAACAGCGTTTATGTGTTTTGGTGGTTTTTGTTAATAAAGAATTCAGTGTTGGAAATGGTTGGACGTCCGGTGCCTATATTTTTGATTATTCTAAGAACTATGCCAATATGAAAAAGCAGAAAGAAGATTTTTGTCAAAAGAGATTAGGGGTACAGAAAATATGTATGGCTCCCAAGCATGCAACCAACTTCAGAAGTTGGAGTATCATTGCTTGAAATGTTTGCAAAGGTTTTTTAAACCCCAAACATACTTCAAATAATTTTTCCTCAGGTGGATAGCAAATGTTGCAGGTGTGATGGAGAAGAAAGCAGTAACTGGAAACATATACTTTGTGAGTGTAATGAGCAGGCCAATTTTAAAAATTCCCTACAGAGTACTCTATCAGAAATACTGGGTGAGCAAATGGCTGCAAGTAAAGAAATAATTATTTTGAGCTGGGATACATGATCTGAATTGCCTACACATAATAAGGCCTTATTAAGTTTAATTCAGTTGGATGCCAAAAAAAGCAATTACTAGAAAGTGGAAATCATAGTCTACAGCAACTGTATTTGAGATACTGAATATTACAAAAGTGATAAAGGAACTGGAAGAAGGATCTTTAGAAAAGGCAAAGAAGGGAATGAGCAAATTACAGAGAAGGAAATGGAAATTGTCAGAACACATGCATATATTTAGGAGGAGTATTGAGGTTTAAGGGAATGCGGGAGTTCAACAATTTTTTGTAACATTGGACTGATGATAATTTTATGATAGTCACAAAGAAATTATATGTGATGCATATTGTTTTTAAAAGGAAAAAAAATTAAAATGATTTGTTTTCTTTTCTATTAATGTGTAACAATTTAATAAAGGAGTTAAAAAAAAAAGAGTACAGAACTTATCAGAGATTTGGGATGCATGGATAGGCTTAAAAAGCACCTAGTGGTTGTTAGTGTAGTACACACCTATGGTCTTGTCCTGGAAAGGATAATTTAAAGAGTTAAGATGGTTTAAAAAGTGACGAAAATAAAGAAATCTGTTCTACAGAAATCTTACATTTATTGAAATTCTATACCATTTTTAAAAATTTTGTACTTTATGCTCAATGCCTGAATTTCAACTGCTGCTATTCATAGATGTCTTTATAACACCTGAAGATGTAAAACTTGTTAGTAATCAGTACAACATAACTCTGCAGCTAACAGTTACAGGGTGTCACTGATATTTTACCTGAAGCTTGCCTCCTTATGTATTTGTTTTGGGGCTGTTTTATACATTAAATGACGTTTTGTTCCAGTGCAATCAGTTTAGATGTTTACATTTTCCAAAGCTATAAAATGCTTATTCTGTAGATTAATGAGAACACTGAAGTAAAGATGTGACATGTTCTAGAAAACTGTGTCTTAAGATTAGATTCAACTTGTACTGCATAATGTTGCTATAATACCAATAAATATTTCTTTCTTTCTAGTGATGGCGCCTTTGAGAGCCATTTCAGTTCCCTATTTTTTTTGAAGAGGGAGTTGCTGCTCTGAGAATTCCAGTAGAAGTTATTCCGGGATTTATTCCCAGTGGAATGTTTCACACACACACACACACACACACACACACACACACACACACACACACACACACACACTGTGAAGTCAGTGCTCAAACACTTCAGTGCAATCTTCAATCAGTTCTGTTTAGTTTAGCTCAACAACACATCTCGGCGTATAAGCAAGTAAAAATACCTGACAGAGTGGATACTACAAGGAAATAACAGATCACCCATGAATGTTGAAAGGCCTAATACCACAGACAGTTCTTCAAATCACCTGGAAGGTCAATTATTTCACTGTAATGCCTATGAAAGGGCATCACTGAGAGAAGAAAATGGGTTACCAGACTAAGTATTTTACATGATTTTGCAATTTTTATTAATCAAATAAAACATTAGGCATAGTATTTTAATGTAAAACAACTCCTCTATTACAATCCTTTCAATACAAGCTGTATCCTCAACAGAGAATTAAGACATTTTAGTTACATATGTAGTGTCACCTCCCCCACTGTTCATTTATCACAGGCTTATACACACACACACATTCAAAGTATGTTTTTCATTATCTTTTTAAGTTGTCTAAAATGATCATTATTTAGTCAAAGTATTAAACAGCGGAGGAGTGGACATTTGAATGTTTCAGGCTCAAAGTGTACATTTCTGTTGCTGAATGAGAGAAGAGCACTAAGAAGATAAAATGAGTCCCCACACATGAAGTGCACTTAAATGGTTCTTTTACTTTAATGAAAACTATTATCCCAGTGGTAAATTAACAAGTGAAAGAAATGTCAACAGAATGAAACCTACTGAAACTTTTTCCCCCCTGATGGTACACTGATTTCATAACAGCTGCTTTCCTTTTCATAGAGTTCTCCAAATGCATTAATTCACCTTTTTTGAACTCTGGGTGACCAGTGGGGTTTCATTATTTTTAAATCCCATTTTTTTAAAAGAATTAATCCTTCTGTGTGGAGACATGTGTGAATGGGCGTACCTCTGTTGAAGGTTGTGCGTCAGGGCTGGCAACTTGGCATGTAAAAATCTACTGCCAATCATTAGCGGACCGGAGTTCCGCTGTGGCGACCCCTAACTGGGAAAAGCCGAAAGACAACAACAATCTGAGATACTCTTTTGAAACTTAAGGTCTGGATGGAGTACTTAACCTTGTTTTTGAGACAAGTCTATCATGTATGAGGTAAGGATACTTGTGAAGCCATCAATAACTGAGCGAGAAGCAAAACAGCAAGGATGTCTAAGCTTACTTTGCACTATGAGAATTAAGTTTGTCTTTTCTCTTTTTAGCCTTAAACACTTCTAGGATAAAATAAGTTGTCAGGAAAGTAAGCATCAAGCCCTGACACCAAACAAATGACAAGGTGCTAGATACCACTGCTTAAACTAAACAAGCCTGACAAATGACAAGGTGCTAGATACCACTGCTTAAACTAAACAAGCCTGACAAATGACAAGGTGCTAGATACCACTGCTTAAACTAAACAAGCCTGACAAATTACAAGGTGCTAAATACCACTGCTTAAACTAAACAAGCCTGACAAATGGCAAGGTGCTAGATACCACTGCTTAAACTAAACAAGCCTGACAAATGACAAGGTGCTAGATACCACTGCTTAAACTAAACAAGCCTGACAAATGACAAGGTGCTAGATACCACTGCTTAAACTAAATAAGCCTGACAAATGACAAGGTGCTAGATACCACTGCTTAAACTAAACAAGCCTGACAAATGACAAGGTGCTAGATACCACTGCTTAAACTAAACAAGCCTGACAAATGACAAGGTGCTAGATACCACTGCTTAAACTAAACAAGCCTGACAAATGACAAGGTGCTAGATACCACTGCTTAAACTAAACAAGCCTGACAAATGACAAGGTGCTAGATACCACTGCTTAAACTAAACAAGCCTGACAAATGACAAGGTGCTAGATACCACTGCTTAAACTAAACAAGCCTGACAAAAGACAAGGTGCTAGATACCGCTGCTTAAACTAAACAAGCCTGACAAAAGACAAGGTGCTAGATACCACTGCTTAAACTAAACAAGCCTGACAAATGACAAGGTGCTAGATACCACTGCTTAAACTAAACAAGCCTGGGACAGAACACAGGAAATTGGCGATACCCATAAGAGGCACAAATGTTCATTTAAGATGAGTCCATGTCACCATTAAAATAAAAAAGTCCTCTAGCAGATTTAACACTCATATCAGACCGAGGCCTGTGTGTTGATAAATCCTGGTACAGTGTTCTCTTGACATGGACATATCCTGGCTGCAACTCTTCTGGAGGGTATGACTCATATGAATTGCTTTTTTCCCAAATTATGATAACTCCACAGAAGGTAAAAGCAAAGGTCCACCAATCCCCATTTGATGATGCACCATATTATCAAGTTGATGGCTGTCACAGTTTGTAGAGTTTGGTTGGAGAGCTGATTGAAAAAAAAAAAAAACAACGAATCCCAGACAATAGTTAACTTCTCTTAAGAGACTGAGATCATGGAACCCAAGACTAAGTCTTTCAGTCAGTCTCTAAGAATAAAATCCAAAGCATCTATTTCCAAGGTCTGATCCTGGAGAAACAAAAGGTAAGCGTTGGCTGTTGGCAATCTGACTGCAATACTACTTAAACTCCTTACCTAAAGCTAGAATCAATGGAAGACTGCATTCACTTGCAAAGAATGTGTAGATACAACTGCAGTATCCATAGATGAAATTTGGGATTTTAAGAATAATGATGGATGAGGATATGTACCACAGGGCTTTTAACAAGTCCCTTTACTGTCTGTAATTTTACTATAAAATATAGAAATAAATTAATTACCAGCGTCCTGGGGGAGGGAATGATGCTGGGACTAAGTGTACAAAGAAATCTAAGATCCCAAGAAATTCTTTGTGTGAGAAGGGAGTAAGGTCCTGATTTCCTTCAATTCAGAGACATTCTCAAGATGTGGAAACATTTGATATTTTTTGCATGGCTAAACACAGAGCTGACAGAGAATAGCCATACATAAACCATCCATACAAGGCTGAATATAAACCCCTGAAGCTTCAGATGGGCAAAAATTGGATTAAGGTATTAAGAAAACATACATAGTGCATATGATATGCAAAATGGCAAATAAATGAATTGGCAATTGCAATTTCATTATGAAAAGCCTGGGAACTTGTCTATTGGCTCTGTGGACAAAAACACAGAGAAAGGCAGTTTTCTATTCATCATTACGAAATAAGCAGTCTACATAAGAAAAGAAAGACAACTGCGGAAAGGCAGCATCTTAAACATGTTTGCATGTCAGATCCACAACAAGCCTCCATTTTCTATCTTTCGTTGGTATTGGGCAGAAGCCTAAATAAGACCCCTTGCCCTTTACCAAAGAAGGCACTGGCTAAAGAGAGACAATAATAGCTACTGTAGAAAGTACAGTTGTGTACACTTACCATAAATGTAGATGTTCGAGTGTATTCACTGTTGCAGTCATCACATTTGGGTTATCTGCTTGCAGTAGCTCTCAGTCGGCCTGATTAACAAGTCTTGGGTCCTGCGTCAGTCGCTGTCTCTTCTTCCATGACGTCATGTCATCAGGGGTATAAAACATGCAGCCGACGCCATTACATCAGTTTTTCTTGCCCCAGATGTCAGGTGCCCCCTAATGGGAAGCAATTAAATCTATAAATATACAAGGTTATATCTCCAACAAAAAAGCAAATACACCAAAAAGCTTTTAAGCATAGTAAAGGAGAGAAGAGATATAGCTAAAATAAGTCAGGGGGCTGGAGGGAGGGTAACCAGGACTGCAACAGTGAATACACTCGAACATCTACATTTATGGTAATTGTACACAACTGTACTATGTTCTTCCTCCAGCAATTTTGCTTTAACATGATCTGGCAAGAACTGCTCCTTAAGCCAAGCATCCTTCTAAGTACAGACCCAGTTACAGCAGCCCTGCAAGATGCCTCTAGTGAATCAAAACCACATTGCAAAGCATGTTTACCAACTTGTTCAGCAGAATGCATTAAATACTGTAAATCCTTATTTTCAGCACAATCAGGAATCAACATAATTTTCTGTTTAAGCAATCCAATAATATGCTGCTGATACTTTAACATATGAAACTGGCAATTCAAGGCCCTAATGGCCAAAGTTGCAGAAGTGTATACCTTCTTACCCCATCTATCCAGCGCCCTGGAGTCTTTATCAGAGGGGGTAGGAATTTTGGAAGTAGTAGCTTTAATGCCCTTGGGTCCCTGTGAAATGGTTTCAGAATCCACAGTAGGATTTTCGAAAAGGAACTTGTGAGAGTCAGGAACCCTTTAATATCTATCAGGTTTTCTGGGAGCAGGAGGTAAAGAGTCAGGGGCCAAGCAAGATTCAGAAATGGCATCAACAATGTCCAGTGCGAGAGGTACAGCTAAAGGCCTGTGCTGGGGCAGGAGTAAGAAATCCCTAAACCTCTTTTTAGAATCAGAGAAATCCTGACTTTCCCAATGAAAATGCTCCCTGAGAGTATGCAAGGTTTCACCAAAAGAGTAATCCTCTGGGGGGAAGCAAAAGGAATAGATTCCTCAGCATCAGAATCCTCCTAGGTAGATAAGGGTAAATCCTGGTCATCAGAGGAAACAGAAATTTCAGAATCCTGGTCAGAAGTATCATAAGCAAACTCAGTCCTAGGTCTCTTAGAGGGGGAAGGTTAGCTTCCCCTGATTAAAGTAATAAGATCTTCAGCCATTCTTATAATTTGTTTTTTAGGCATAGAGGCCTGACCATGAGGTCTGGGCATCAGTTTTCTAGGCATGGTTCAAGTTTTAGGTCTTGAAGAAGAAGATGGCGTTGGTTTAATATGCAAGTCAGTAGGCCTGAATACACACTCAGAAGCCAGTGCCTGCACAGCGTCTCCAGACCCATCCAAGGTAGAAACATCCGCAGGTTCCACAGTTGAAGCATCTCGCTGCATACCTGACTCAGAATGGGTCTCAGAAGAGGCCTTCAAATCTGAAGTAGTGGGTATCAGGGGCTGCAAAAGCGCCTCACTGAGTACCTGTGAACTGGTGACTGGCTTAGGAGAAGCGTTGTCGACAGATTTGGACCTAGGCAGCATGTCTCTGTTTTTATCTTTGCGTTTTTTCATATTGTCGGTAGCCAGATGGCTTACCAAAGACATATCAGGATAATTGAACCGAGCACCAAAATATTTAGAAGCGAAAATATACCGGCGACGGATAGTTCGTGGTTTAAATAAGGCACAAAACCGACAGCAAGGTACGTCATGGTCAGGGCCTAGGCAAGGAATACAGTACGAATTAAAATCTTTATGAGGTATTTGCTTTCCACAAGAAAAACAATTATTTACTTTTACTGACATTGGTTTAGAGCAAGAAGAAGTTTCCCCAACGGGGTACTTAGCTTTTAGTTGAAGACTTCAGTTCTGAAACTGGAAATGAAAATTGCAGGAGTTGGCCGACCGGCACTTGTGAACTGCTTCTCATTCGGGCACCGCACAGCAAGAAAGACTGATGTAACGGCGTCGGCTGCATGTTTTATACCCCTGACGACATGATGTCATGGTAGAAGAGAAAGCAACCAACGCAGGACCCAAGACTTTGTTAATCAGGCTGACTGAGGGCTACTGCAAGCAGACAACCCAAATGTGATGACTGCAACAGTGAAACATGAAGAACATCAGGAACAGCTACTGGAAGATGGCTTTTCAGGTATATGGTGCTGGTTCTACACCTGAAGGAGACAAACTCCATGGTGTAAAGTGTGTTGCCTTTTTCCTTACTCATTCATCTGCAGTTAGAATACATAAATTCTTTACAATTTGAGAAAGGCTTGTTCCTATGGCTTGGAGAGCTAGAATAAAGATAGAGGAAAATGGCTGATCCCACTGTATTATAACTCTGGTAATCTTGCTAGTTCTATAAGCAGCCATTTCAAATGGTCACAAAAGTGAACAATGTTTAATTTAACTGCTTTAACAATTTCCCCTTGGTTATTCTCTGTTGTGTGTATGACACTCATTCATATAAATGTAGATCATTACCAAAGACATTGTCGATTTTGGCTGCAAATTACATTAAAGATTTTTTTTTACTAACAGCATGCATAAACAAGAGTTACGACCGCTGAAAACTTCAACTAACACAACCTTAGAACTCTGGAATTCCAAGGGAGGCATTTGAAAGTACAGTTGTGTACACTTACCATAAATGTAGATGTTCGACTGTATTCTCTGTTGCAGTCATCACATTTGTGTTATCCCTGCCAGGGTAGCCCTTGGCTGGCCCGAATACCAGAGGATTAGTATTTTTGCTTCGGTTGCTCTCGCTTGAGGACTGATGTCAGATCATCAATAGTATAAAGTAAGGCAACCAATGCCATTACATCAGTTTTTCTTGCCCTAACCTTTCAGGAGCCCCCAAAGTAGGATGCCAGGTTCTTGTGGAAGAACCCCACCAGTGGAAAATAAATACCAATATGTCCCTTGTAAGGAAAGAAAGAGAAGAAAGGGGGATGGAGGGAGGTAAGAGTACAGTTGTGTACACTTACCATAAATCTAGATGTTCAAGTGTATTCACTGTTGAGTCATCACATTTGGGTTATCTGCTTGCAGTAGCCCTCAGTCAGTCTGATTATCAAAGTCTTGGGCCTGTATTGGTGCTGTCTCCTCTTCCATGACGTCAGGTAGTCATGGGTATAAAGCATGCAGCCGATGCCATTACATTAGTTTTTTTTGCCCCAGATGTCAGGTGCCCCTATAATGGGAAGCAATTATATACAAGGTTACACCTCCAACAAAAAAGCAAATACAGCAAAAAACTTTAAGCATAGTAAACAAGAATAGAGATATAGTCAATAGAAGTCAGGGGGCTGGAGGGAGGGTAACCAGGACTGCAACAGTGAATACACTCGAACATCTACATTTATGGTACGTGCACACAACTGTACTATGTTTTTCGTGTTTCACTGTTGCAGTCATCACATTTGGGTAGATTCCCAAAGCTAAGGATGGGAGGAGGTAATTAGATAGCATTAGGACCAGCTATAAGGCCATGCAAGACTGCAGTGGCAAAGCCAGCTCTGGATTTAGAAAAAAATTGGCACGTGGTAATGTTTGGTGAAGGTATGTACAGAACTCCAGGTAGCAGCTTCTAGGATGTCCCTGGTAGGGACACCTTTGAGAAAGGCTGTAGAGGTAGATGCAGCCCTGGTTGAATGTGGTCTTATCCCCTGTGGGGTAGGTTTTCCATGGTGCTTATAGCACAAATGAATGCAGTGGCCTATACACTTAGAAATGGTTTGCTTTGAAATGGCCTTCCCCTCTGCCCCTGCAGCAAATGCAACCAGCAGCTGTTCATAATTCCTGAGAGGTTTAGTCCTGTCCAAGTAAAATCTAAGTTGTCTGTGCATGTCCAAGGAGTGCAACATTTGCTCCCCTTTGTTCTGTGGATTAGAAAAGAAGGTTGGCAAATGAATGGACTGATTAAGGGCCAAACTGGATACCACTTTGGGCATGAAGGAGGGACTGGTCCTGAGGACACCCTGTCCGCATGAAAGATGATGAAAGGCTCCACTGCCATGAGAGCCTGTAATTCAGACACCCTTCTTGCTGAAGTGATAGCTAGAAGGAAGGCTGTTTTCCAAAAAAAGGAGTTCCAACTCTGCATTTGCAGCTGGCTCAAAGGGAGGTAGAGTGAGCTTTTCCACTACAAAGTTAAGGTCCCAGGCTGGAGTAGGGGCTCTCCTGGGTGGTCTTACGTTTTTGGCCCCTCTGAGGAACTGCTTCAGTAGTGGATGAGAGAAGAGGGGTGGTTCTGTATTGTAATGAGCTGAAATGGCTGAGGCATGAATTTTGATGGAAGAAAAGGAAAGGCCCTTGTGAAGCATCTCAGTTAAGTATTGAAAAATCTGAGGTAAAATTGGGTGCTGCTGTGCCCAATCCCCCGAGTTTGGCTCCAGGAACAAAATCTTTTCCATTTTTCAGCATATGATTTTCTAGTACTAGGCCTCTTTGCCTCCAGAATGACATCCATCACTTGCTTACTGAGGGATGGCAACGGAGAGATCAGGTAATTGGCCAGGCTGCCAGGTTCAGGGTTTGAAGCTGCGAGTGCCGAATCTGGCCCTCCTGCTTGGACAGCAGAGCAGGTGTCTGAGGCAGGTGCCATGGTGCCAGCAATGACACACTGCACAAGAGGGAGTACCCATTGTTGGCGTGGCCAGTTTGGTGCAATCAGTATTGTCCTTGGTTTGTCCTGTTTGATCTTTAGTAGTACCTTGGAGAGGAGAGGCAGAGGGGGAAAGGCATAAACTGATAGGTTTTTCCAGGTGAAGGACAGGGCATCCACTTTCAAAGCGTGTTTGCGGGGAGTCCTTGTGCAGAAATTGTCCAATTGGTAGTTCTGGGAGGAGGCAAAGAGGTCTATCTCTGGGCTCCTCCATTTGGTTCTCAACATGTTGAATATCTTTGGTTCCAGTTTCCACTCGTGTGGTTCCATGAGATTTCTGCTTAGGTCATCTGCCAGTGTATTTAGCTTTCCTGACAGGAACTGAGCCTGTAGGTGCACTTGGTAGCTCAAGGCTGTGTTCCACAAAGCCATGGATAGTCTGCAGAGAGGATATGAGTGGGTTCCTCTCTGCTTGTTTATGTAACACATAACAGTAGTGTTGTCTGTCTTTACCAATAATTGTCCTGGAAGAATGTGGTCCTTGATGGCTGTCAGAGCATTCTGTACAGCTAACATTTCTTTTTGATTGATATGCAGGTGCACTTGACTTGAGTTCCATTTGCCCTGAATGCACTTCCCTGCCAAGTGAGCCTCCCATGCATAGTCTGATGCGTCTGTTGTTAGGGTTTGGGAGGCAGAGGGTAGAGTGAATGGCAGTCCCTTGTTTTGGTGGCAGGCTTCTGCCCACCAAAGGAACTCTATCTGTAGACAAGGTATGATAGGAATTAGAAGTTATGTACTCACCATAACGTTCCATCTGAGTAGGTAGTTCATTTGTCTGCAACCTGTGGGTTACGGATCCGATATCGGATCCGAGCCGGTAACTTGTTTCAAGCTAATGGATCCGAGCTCCTAGCTCCTCCCTTCACCCATAATCCCCTGCTAACCCTCCATGACCTCAGATCGAGTTTGCCTCTCCATATATATCCAACAGAGGATATCTAAAAACTAATAGATCCAAAGAAGGTCAGGGGGAAGGAGGGGGGGATGGTTGCAGACAAATGAACTACCTACTCAGATGGAACGTTATGGTGAGTACATAACTTCTAAATCTGAAGTAGGATTGTTCATTTGTCAGCAACCTGTGGGACAGAGTCCCCAGCTACCTGCAGCCTGGGTGGCCATCATGGAAGGATATTACGAAGCACCGCAGAGCCAAAGGATGCTCTCCCTCTAGAAAGCAGGTCTAGCTTGTAGTGGTTGATAAAGGTATGAGATGAAGCCCAAGTGGCTGCAGAACAAATATCATCCAAAGGAACTCTAGACTTGAAAGCCGCAGAAGTAGAAATGGAGCGAGTGGAATGAGCACGAACTCCTTCTGGTGCGGGTCTACCCGAGGCTTGATGAGCTAGTAGGATACATTGGGAAATCCAGCGAGATAAAGATACTTTAGAGATAGCTTTCCCCAAGTTAAATTTGGCAAAGGAAATGAACAGCTGGTCGGATTGTCTATGGCCAGCCGTCCTACGAGTATAAAAATGAAGCTGCCTATAAACATCCAATGAGTGCAGCTTGTATTCACCCTTATTTTGATATTTAGGGAAGAAAACCGGTAAATTTATGGATTGGTTTATGTTGGTTTCTGACGCTATCTTGGGAAGAAAGGAGGGATTGATCCTGAGGTACACTCTATCAGGGTGAAAAATCAGGTATGGAGGCTTTACAGAAAGAGCCTGAAGTTCCGACTCTCTTTTCGCTGAAGTAATGGCTACAAGGAATGCTGTTTTCCATGACAAGATCCACTGAAGCAGTGGGTTCAAAGGGTGGAGCAGTCAAGGCTTGAAGAACTAAAGTAAGATCCCATGGGGGTATGGCTTCTTTTACAGGAGGTCTAAGTAAAAAGGTACCCTTGAGAAAGGTTTTACACAATTTGGCTGACATCAAGGACCCTGAATCATGTCCCACATGATAATGAGAAATGGCTGCCAATTGCACTTTGACAGTTGAACAACTAGCGCCTTCTTGAAAGAGTTCAGTTAGGAAATATGAAATGGATGGAAGAGAATCCGTAAAGGGATCTAGATCGCGGCGCTCCACCCAGATGGAAAAACGTTTCCATTTGCTGTGATACACTTTCCTGGTGGAGGGCTTATGTGCTGCCACGAGGATGGCTTTGACTGGTGAAGAGATACCGGGAGTCCTAACTAGGAGTGAAACTGGAGCAACCAAGCTGTCAGTTTCAGATTGTCCAGGTTTGGAGTTGGCAAGTCCAATGGATGGGAGATGAGATCTGGAATGGGATCTAGAATCCAAGGGTGATTCACAAGGTGAGACCACAGGTAAGGGAACCAAATTTGTCGAGGCCAGAATGGGGCAATGAGAATCATCTTGCTCCCCAACCGCGAGGCTTTCTGCAAGAGTTGTATCATCATTGGAAGAGGAGGATAGGCATAGAGTAGACCGGGTGGCCAAGCATGCACCAGAGCGTCTCTTGGAGATTCCCCTGGTGGGGGGATTAGAGCGAAGAAATTGTCGCATTTGGCGTTTGAGGGAGATGCAAAAAGATCGCAGCAGGGTTGCCCCCATGTTGCGAATATTTGCTTTGCTACTAGAGGATTGAGAGACCACTCGTAAGGGGTAAGAAGGGTGCGGCTGAGCTTGTCCGCTAGGATGTTGGTCCTCCCCGGAATGTGCGTTGCAATCAGAAAGCGGTTGGTGGAGATCGCCCATTCCCACACTCTCATGGCTTCGCGGCAAAGAGGATAAGATCTGGTTCCCCCCTGTTTGTTGATATACCAGACCACTGACATGTTGTCCGAGTGAATTGTAATCGTTCCTGCAGGGAGGAAGCTCTGAAGTGCTTGCAACGCCAACAGCACCGCTCTCATCTCTAGAACGTTGATATGCAGGGAAGTCTCTGTATCGTTCCACGTGCCTTGAACTGTCCTGCCTGAGTAATGCCCCCCCCACCCGAGGCGGGAAGCATCCATGGTCACAGTGGCGATAGGGGGAGAGGTGCAGAAGGGACGGCCCGTATGGAAGTTCAATGCTTGGAGCCACCATAGTAGCGCCCTTCTGCAAGCCTTGCTGATAGCAATGGGATGGTGGAGAGGAAGGGATAGGAAGGACCATTGCACTAACAGAGTCCATTGCAGGACTTGCATGTTCAAACGGGCACATAGAAGGAGTGTAATCGCTGCTGCCATGGAGCCTAGTGCCCTCAGGATCAATTCCGCTGGTGAAGCCTCTGAATGAAGGATAGCCTGCACATGAAGTTGTAGATTTCTCATTCTCTCGGCAGTTAGGAAGGCTCGCAAATCTCTGGTGTTTATTCTGGCACCTATGAATTCTATGATCTGTGTTGGAGCCAGTAGAGATTTGCCGACATTGATAGTAATGCCTAGTTGTGGGGCTAGATGGAGAAAGAAGTCTCTGGCCGAGCAAAGTAGATGCCTTGTTGGTGCGGTCAGGAGCCAGTAGTCCAGGTACGGGAAGACCTGAATTCCCTGGAGTCTCAGGTGGGCCGCAATCACTGCTAACACTTTCGTTCTCCCTCAAAAGGAGGAGGATAGATTGAAGAGTGACCATTCGGAATTTTTCCTTGGTTACTGACAGTTTCAAGCGGGAAAGGTCTAGGATGGGTCTCAGGTCCACCGTCTTTTTTGGCACCAAAAAGAACCTGGAGTAGACCCCTAATCCGAGCTGGTCTTGGGGGACGGGCTGGATGGCTCTTTTTCTTAGCAGCTGCTGTATTTCTACGGCCTCCCTGTGATCGGGTGGTACATCGGGGAGGTTCTTGGATTGGGGGACATGCAGAATTGGTATTTTGTACCCTCTGGATATGATGCGAAGCACCCAGCGGTCTGTTGTGATGGACTCCCATGCCGCTAGATGTTTCAAAAAATGCCCCCTGACTGCCTCCAGAGTGGAGCAGCCGGGCAACCCCTCAGGGCTGCTGTACGGGCTGCTCAGAGAAAGGTTCTCTGGACCCGAAATTTCTCGGAGCCCCTCTGCCCCTGGGGCGACATCCTCCCTGTCCACCTCTGCCAAGGTAGGACTGGTTGTCCGGAGCTGGTTGGGAATGTTGTGATTTCCGGAACCACATCTTCTTCTGACCCTTTTGGTTCCTTGAAAAGGACCGCTGGGAGGGCAGAGAAGCGGACTCCGACGGCAGACGTCTTCCCGTCCTTCTCACTCTGGACAAGCGTCTCGCGAACTGTTTTGCCAAAAAGGGCAGAATCATCAAAGGGGGCGTTCGCGAAGGACGCTTTAAAAGGCTCCGTAAAGTCGCAATGACGGAGCCAGGCCTGACGTCTCATGACTAGGCCTGCTCCACTGGCCCTAGCGGCTCCCTCTGTGGCGTGGGACAACAGCCGCATAGAGGTGTTTGAAATAGATCTCAGAGTGGCCATTCGGGTGGAGTACAAATGTTTATCCTCCTCCGACATGGACTCCGGGAGGGATGCAGCATATTCTTTGATAAGATCCCGCTGCATCCTGATGACATGTGCCATATAGTTCAGACACCTTACTGAGAAGGTCGCTGAACTAAAGACTCGCTTCCCTAAGCGATCCATCAAACGGGGCTCTTTGCTCGGTGGATGGACTGAGGGACTCTCTTGAGCCAATTCCCTCTTTGTGGCTGCTGCCGTCAACATGGCATCTACAGGGGGGCCCTTACTCCAATGTGACCGGTCTGAGGGGGGGGGGCTAAGAATCCTATCCGGTCGCTTCGGTATTGGCTCCACGGTGTCCAGATCCTTCCATGCCCTGGTGGTAATAAGGTCCACCAGGGGATCAGCTGGAGGGGACACCCAGGAGGTAGACGGGCCTGCCTCGAATGCCTCCAGAAACACGGACTCGTCAGAGGAAGACTTGGGGCAGACCACCCACCTCTGATTCTCAGCATCTCCATGATGTCTCCAAAGGAGACATCCTCAGGGGGTGATCTTGGGGAGCCTTCCCCTTCCTCCAAGTCCGTGTCCTTGGTTAAGGACTCAGGGGAGTCCACGTGCCTCCTTTTGCACTTATGCTTGCGGGGAGCTTCCTCAGGGGGACTGTCCGAGGAGGCCTCGCCAGCAACATCTTGTTCCAATGGAACTGTCTGTGACATCGAAGCAGGCTGTCCCTTTGGCCGGGTGATGGAAGCCTGGCCCAGCAGAGAGGGAGTGCAGGGAGGAGTCGATGCAAGGACCGGGGGTCCGGATGCTCTCAACAGAGCCCTCTCCACAACATCGAATGCCGAGGGAGAGCCACTCTCTAATGGATCCGAAAGTCGGCTCCCACTCGGATGCGATGAAGGGATCGGAGCCGGCACCTAGACCGTCGGATCTGAGGGACCAGTGTGCTCCGACCTGAACGGAGCTGAAGGCACACTGAATCCCCCGGATCCGAAGCTCGGACCACGGCTTCGAGAGGTTGGATCAGACAAACTCGAGGGTAGGGTCGGATCCGAAGTACCAAGTACTGTCGGCGCCGATCCACCCCCGGCTCCAAGGCTGCTTGGCTCCGAGCACTCCGAACCCGGGTAGCGGGTCGGAGAAGGAGCAATTGGGTGGAAAAAAGGTGTCGAGCTCCCCCCCTGAGGGGGGGAGGCAAGAGCACTCCCATCTGCAGCTGGGCCTGGATGAACCTTCGCATCATCCGGTCCAAGTCTGCATCTGATAAGCTGAAAGTGGATCTCGAAGAGGCCACCGAGGCAGGCCTGGAATGCCGCCTCGATGACCTCGACGGAGATCGGGTCTCCTCCTCCTCGGGCCCCTGGGAGAAAGAAGGGGATCGAAGCCGAGGAGGAGGAGACCTAGAAGCAAAGGAGGGAGAAGCCCGCTTAGCTGGCGGGGCCGAAACGGAGGTCTCGGCCCGCCGCTTGTGGTGCTTCTCCCTCCGTTTCTCCCTCCTGGCCTCCCTGTCCTCTGACACTTTAGCGGGAGTTTGAGTCCCAGTCAGAGGCAGGGGGGCAGGAGTGGCAACCACCCCAGGCTGTGATGGAGCCACGGGAGTAGCAGAGGTAGCGGTGGCCGAAGCTGAATCCGGGGGTAGAAGTCCTGCCAGGACCAGCTTCAACCTCCATTCTTTCAGTGCTCTGGGGTTGAAAGCTGCACAGATAGTACAGCCCGAGGTGAGGTGTTTAACCCCAAGGCACCGAACGCACCGAGTGTGGCCATCAGCCGGGGAGAGCTTATGGCCACACTCGGTACATTTAGAAAATATGGCTTTTGGGGCCTCAGCCATTCCCTTTTTTTTTTTTTTTTTTTTTTTTTTTTTAACTAACAATGAAAAGAAAAAGACAACTACACACACACACACAGGCCCCAAAAGACACTCAACAAACACTCACACACTAGCAAAGGAAGGGTATTAATTAAAAATAGGGAACCTAACTCAGACACACTTTACAAATATTAATTTAAACTAAAACAGAAATTCCTGACGAAAAAGGTTAACTTTTTTCACTTATCTGCGGAGCTCAAGAAAAGGATCCAGCCATCACAAGTGCGGCAAACTAGATCTGAGGTCATGGAGGGTTAGCAGGGGATTATGGGTGAAGGGAGGAGTTAGGAACTCGGATCCATTAGCTTGAAACAAGTTGCCGGCTCGGATCCGATATCGGATTCGTAACCCACAGGTTGCTGACAAATTAACAATCCTACTTCAGATTCGTTGATTCTAGATCCTGAGAATGTTGACACCATAGGCTTTTTAGATACCATTGTAGTTTCCTCATATGCAGTCTTGCATATGGAATTAGTAGAATGCAGCAGGCCATGAACCCCAGGACTTGCAGTATTTTCCTTGCAGATAGCTGGGTCTTTTTTGGCCGGTAGTTTGAAGTAGGCTGTCAAATTAACTTGTTTCTCTGGCGTAAGGTAGGCAATCTGGGAAATTGTATTCAAGCTTGCTCCCATGAATACAATTTGTTAGCAGGGTACAAGATGTGATTTCTTTTCGTTTATGGTGTACCCCAGAGAAGTTAGCAATTTCTTTACAAATGCCAGATGATTTAATAGTATGCCCTGGCTTTCTGCCTGAATTAGACAATCGTCCAGGTATGGGTATATCTGAATATTTCTTTGCCTGCAAAATGCAATGACTGAAGCTAGGCATTTTGTGAATACCCTGGGTGCAGTAGATACGCCAAAGGGCAGTGCAGAGAACTGATAGTGCATGTAGCCTGCTTTGAAGCGTAGGTATCTTCTGCACGATTCCCTTATTGGGATGTGCAGGTAGGCTTCCTTTAAATCCAGTGTTGCCAACCAGGCATCTTTGCCTAGCATAGGAAGCAGCTGATGAAGAGTTAACATCTTGAATTTTGGGATTACCAAAAATGTGTTTAGGATAGACAGGTCCAGGATAGGACGCCAGGAATTGTCTTTCCTGGGTACCAGAAAAAGTCTTGCGTAGAAATCTTGTCCCCATTCTTCTTCTGGGATAGGATGAATAGCCCTGATGCTTAAAAGACAGAGAACTTGTTTTTGAGCCTGCCTCTGCCCACTGATTTGAGGGTAGGTCTGGCCAACCGTTCGGGGTTGTAAGGAGTGGAAGTGGAATCTGTATCCTTGGGAAACTATATTTAAAACCCATTTGTCCTGGGTAATGAGTTCCCAATTTTTTCCCTGCAGGGCACTCTTTCCCCCTAAAGGAACAGTCAGTTGTGCGGGGCTTGGAAAGTTTAAAGTTAAGTCACTGAGACAGTTTACCATAGGGGGGAGGTCTTACTACTCCCTGCTTTGGAAGTGAGAGCCCCCCACTGCTTAGTCCTGTGAGTACCTTGGGACTGAAGCCTGGGTGTTCTGCTGGTTCTGAGTTTGGACTGAGAAGGCCTTGAAGAGGCAGGAAAGAACCAATTCTTAGAGGGCCAATGCCTACTAAATCTGGGAGGCTGTACTTGCAGGAAATCTAACAATTTGCATAGATTTAGCTTTTTCCTCCATCTTTTTAAGTACTACTTCTGCTTTGTTGCCAAACAGGTGGTCTTGGTTTAAGGCAGCATCCAGCAATTTAGCTTTAACATGATCTGGCAAAGATTGCTCCTTAAGCCAAGCATGCCTTCTAAGTACAGACCCAGTGACAGCAGCCCTGCAAGATGCCTTTAATGAATCAAAACCACAATGCAAAATATGTTTTCCAACTCGTTCAACAGAATGCATTAAATCCTGTAACTCTTTATTTTCAGCACAGTCAGGAATCAACATCATTTTCTGTTTAAGCAATCCAATAATATGCTGCTGATACTTTAACATATGAAACTGACAGCTTAAGGCCCTCCTAATGGCCAAGGTTGCAGAAGTGCATACCTTCTTACCCCATCTATCCAGCACCCTGGAATCTCTATCAGAGGGAGTAGGATTTTTGGCTGTATTAGCCTTAATGCCCTTGGGTCCCTGTGAAATGGTCTCAGGATCCGCAGTAGGATTTTTAAAGAGGAACTTGTGAGAGTCAGGAACTTTGTAATACCAATCAGGTTTTCTGGGAGCAGGAGGTAAAGAGTCAGGAGCCAGGCTAGATTCCGAGAAGGCATCATCAACAATATCCAGTACAGGAGGGATAGCTAAAGGCCTGTTTTGGGGCAGGAGTAAGAAATCCCTAAGCCTCTTTTTGCAGTCAGAGTAATCCTGGCTTTCCCAGTGAAAATGCTCCCTATGAGTATGCAAGGTTTCACCAAAAAGAGAAATCCTCTGGAGGGGAAGCAGAGGGAATGGAGTCCTCTACATCAGAATCCTCATAGGTAGATAAAGGTAAATCCTGGTCATCAGAGGAAACAGAAATGAGCCCTGATCAGAAGAATCAGAAGGAAAATCAGTCCTAGGTCTCTTAGAGGGGAAAGGGTGGCTTCCTCTGATTAGAGTAATAAGGTCTTCAGCCATTCTTATCATTTGTTTTTGTAGGCACAGAGGCCTGACCATGCGGTCTGGGATCCAGTTTTCTAGGCATGGATCAAGTTTTAGGCCTTGAAGAATAAGATGGCGTCAGTTTAATATGCAAGTCAGTAGGCCTGAATACACCCTCAGAAGCCGGTGCATGCACAGTGGCTCCGGACTCATCCAAGGTAGAGACATCCGCAGGTTCCACAGTCGAAGAAGCATCTCGTGGCATACTGGACTCTGAATGGGTCTCAGTAGAGGCCTGCGAATTTGAACTAGCGGGTATCAGGGGCTGCGAAAGTGCCTCACTGAGTACCGGTGAACTGGTGACTAGCTTAAGAGAAGTGTCGTCGGCAGCTTTGGACCTATGCGGTCTGTCTCTGTCTATCTTTGCATTTTTTCGGAATGTCAGTAGTCAGGTGGCTTACCGAAGCCATTTCTGGATAATTGAACCGAGTACCAAAATATTTAGAAGCATAAATAAACCAAAGACGAATAGTTTGAAGTTTGAATAAGGCACAAAACCGACAGCGAGGTACGTCGTGGTCTGGGCCTAAGCAAGGAATGCAGTACGAGTGAAAATCTTTATGAGGTATTTGCTTTCCACGAGAAATACAATTGCTAACTTTTACTGACATCGCTTTAGAGCAAGAAAAAGGTTCCCCAACGGGGTACTTAGCTTAGTTGAAGACTTTGGTTCTTAAACTTGAAAATGAAAATTTCAGGAGTCGGCCGACCGGCACTTGCAAACTGCTTTTGCTTCCAGCACCACACGGCAAGAAAAACTGATGCAATGGTGTCGGCTGCATGCTTTATACCCCTGATTACCTGACGTCATGGAAGATGAGACAGCAACCGACACGGGACCCAAGACTTTGATAATCAGGCCGACTGAGGGCTACTGCAAGCAGATAACCCAAATGTGATGACTGCAACAGTGAAACACAAAGAAAATCCAAGACTGCAACAGTGAATACACTTGAACATCTACATTTATGATTAGTATACACAACTGTACAATGTTCTTCATGTTTCACTGTTGCAGTCATCACATTTGGGTAGATTCCCAAAGCTAAGGAAATGGGTGGAGGCAGTCAAGAAAAAGTACAGTTTTGTACCTACCATAAATGTAGATGTTCGAGGATCCACATTGCTGCAGTCCTTACTATTGGGTAGTCCGCTGTCCAGTCGGCCCGAATACCAAAGTATATGGCTGACGTCGGTCAGGGCGCATTAGACTGACGTCAGTACGTCAGGGTACTAATGCGCATGACCGACGTCATATCCTCAGTCTTTTCTTGCCCCAGATGTCAGAAGACCCTAAAAAGACAAGGCCCAATATACCTGCACCAAAAATATGTACAATATATACAAAATTATCAGCATATAACCTCACCTACACAACCACCCCTAAACACAGAGGGGAAGGAGGGAGGAAATTGACTGCAGCAATGTGGATCCTCGAACATCTACATTTATGGTAGGTACAAAACTGTACTATGTTCTTCATTCCACATTGCTGCAGTCCTTACTATTGGGTAGAATCCCAAAGCAGAGGTAAGGGAGGCTGGCAAATCACAAAGAAGCAGGAGCTGACAACATGCCTTGCAAAATAGCTGTGGCAAAACCAGCCCTAGACTTAGAGTAGAGAGGAAGGTGATAATGCTTAGAGAAAGTATGCACTGAACTCCAAGTAGCTGCCTCCAAAATATCCTTAGTTGCCACCCCCCTTAGAAATGCTGTTGAAGTGGCAGTAGCCCTAGTGGAATGAGGCCTAATCCCAGCTGGAATCTCCTTGCCATGATGGGAATAACAAAATGCAATGCAAAACCCAATCCACCTAGAAATAGTTTGTTTTGACACAGGCTTGCCCTGAACTCAAAGCAAAAGAAACAAACAACTGCTGAGACTGCCTAAAATCCTTAGTCCTGCTCAAATAATAACGCAATTGCCTGTGTACATCTAAAGTGTGCAAAATCTTTTCCCCTTTATTTTGGGGGTCTGCATAAAAAGTAGGCAAATGAATAGTTTGGTTTAAAGCCACACTAGAAACCACCTTAGGCATAAAGGAAGGATTAGTACGTAATGATACCCTATCCTTATGGAAAATCAAAAAGGGCTCTACTGCCATAAGGGCCTGCAACTCAGACACCCTTCTTGCAGAAGTAATAGCCAACAGAAAAGCAGTCTTCCATGACAAGTAGTTCAATTCAGCAGTAGCCGCAGGCTCAAAAGGTTGTAGAGTAAGTTTTTCCAACACAAAATTGAGATCCCAAGCAGGAGTAGGAGCTCTACGTGGGGTCTTATATTCTTTGCCCCTCTAAGAAACTGCTTGAACAAAGGATGCGAAAACAATGGTGGGTCACAATCATAGTGAGCTGAAATTGCTGCAGCATGAATCTTAATGGAAGAGAAGGACAAACCTTTGTCCAATAACTCAGTAAGATATTGAAGAGCCACACTCAAATTAGGCCCAGAAATCTCCAAATTCTTTGCTGTACTCCAAAATAAAAATCTCTTCCATTTTTCTGACACTTTCCTGGTACTAGGTCTTCTAGCTTCCATAATCACATTTAAAACTTGTTGAGGAAGTTGAGACCTGCTGAGTTTCAACCCAGAATATGCCAGGCTGTGAGATGAAGAGAGTGAAGCTTGACATTGAGCAGATGACCGTCCTTCTGAGATAACAGATGTGGAATCAAAGGTAAAGGCCATGGAGGCTTCCTTACCAGACTCCTTAGTAGTGGGTACCAGTGTTGCCGAGGCCAATCTGGAGCTATTAAAATCATCCTTGGCTTGTCTTGTCTGACCTTTAAGAGCACCTTTGGAAGAAGAGGCAGAGGTGGAAAGGCATACACATGAAGATTTTTCCAACTGAAAGACAGAGCATCCACTTTCCAAGCTGTGTGATGAAACCCCTTTGTGCAAAACTTTGGCAGCTGGTGGTTTAGTGGAGAAGTGAACAGATCTATGTCTGGAGTTCCCCATGACACTGTCAATTTCTGAAATACATGAAGATCCAGTTTCCACTCGTGGGGATCCAGGATTTGTCTGCTTAACACATCTGCTAAGGAGTTCTGTGCTCCCGGCAGAAACCTTGCCTGAAGAGTTAGTTGCAAGCTGAGCGCAGTCTCCCATAAAATCATTGCTTGCCTGCATAGAGGATAAGAATGTGTTCCCCCTTGTTTGTTGATGTACCACATGACATTTGTGTTGTCTGTTAGAATCAACACCTGCCCTGGAAGAAGTAACTCCTTGAAAGCCATTAATGCAAACTGGACTGCTAACATCTCCTTCATGTTGATATGTAGATGCTGTAGTCTGGCAGGCCACTTGTCTTGTATCCACTTTCCATTTAGATGAGCTCCCCAAGCAATGTCCGAGGCATCTGTCGTTAAAATCTGACTCGCCTCTGGCCGGGTCACAGAGAGTCCCTTGTTTAGGTGACATTCCTGAGCCCACCACAAAAATTCTTTTTGAAGGCAAGGTATTATTTGAATGACAGTGTCCAAATCCTGGCAGTGCTGTGTCCATACATTTTTGAGATACCATTGCAGCTTCCTCATATGCAATTTGGCATTGGGAAGCACCAGAATACAAGATGCCATGAACCCTAATGCTTGAAGGACTGTCCTTGCAGTCAGCACGGACTGATGAGATAGTTGATGGAAGTAAAGGGATAGACTCTTTTGTTTGTCCGGGGTTAAAAGGCCATCTGGGCTGCTGTATTCAGTCTCACACCCAGAAAGCACATGTCTTGAGAGGGTACTAGACTGGACTTTATTTCGTTCACAGAATACCCTAGGCATCTTAGCACTGCTATAACATATTCCAGATGCTGTAGAAGGTCTTCCTTTTCTTGAGCCAGAATCAGGCAGTCGTCCAAGTAAGGATAGATTTGAATTCCTTTTAGCCTGAAGTAAGCTATCACTGGAGCCAGAACCTTTGTGAATACTCTGGCAGTAGATAAGCCAAAGGGCAATGCAGAGAACTGATAATGAGAATTTCCAGCTCGAAACGCAGATACTTCCTGCAACTTAGTCTTATAGGCACATGAAGGTAAGCTTCCTTGAGATCTAAAGTTACCATCCAGTGATCTTTGCCCAGCAGAGGTAAAAGCTGTTGTAACGTCAACATCTTGAACTTGGGAATGTCCAGATAAGTGTTGAGGATAGATAAATCCAAAATTGGTCTCCACGTGTTCCCCTTCTTTGGTACTAGGAACAGGCGAGAATAAAATCCTAGGCCCCTTTCTGATACAGGGACTGGCTGAATGGCCCCTATTTGGAGTAACAGAGAAATTTGCTTGTGAGCCTCTTTCCTTTGTGGAGGAGGAACGCCTGGCATGCCTTTGAAAGGGGCAATGTATGGAAATAAAACCTGTAACCGTGGCGAATGATATCCAACACCCATCTGTCTTGAGTAATTAAATCCCAATTTTCTTTGAAAAGAGACAGTCTTCCTCCCAAAGGAGCTGCCAGACGAGAATCTACTGGCAGCTGAAAAGGCAGGTCATTGGGTCTGTTTACGAAAGGACTGACCCCTGCCCTCACCAGAAGTCTGAGCAGGTGAACTCCCTGTTCTAGGCCTAAAAGAACCTTGAGCTCTGCCCCTACCACGTCTAGACCTACCCCTAGACTGGGAATCATAAGCAGGATATGTCCATCCCTTAGTAGGCCAATTTCTACTAAACTTCGGTGGCTGCACCTGCAAAAAATCTTTAACAGTTTGCATAGACTTAGCTTTGTCCTCCATTTTCTTCAAAACTGCTTCCACAGGCGAACCAAACAACACATCAGACTGTAAAGGAGCATCCAAAATCCTTGTCTTAACATGCTCAGCTAAATTCTGATCCCTCAACCAGGCATGCCTGCGAAGAACAGAACTAGTGGCAGCCACCCTCGAGGAGGCCTGTACAGCATCAAAACCACATTGCAAAGAATGCTTACCCACTTGTTCAGACACATGAACTAAATCCAGCAACTCTTTACACTCAATACCTTCCGCCAAAGCATCCACCTTAGATTTCAATTGTGAAAAGAGATAATTTTGATATTTTAGCATGTGAAACTGACAATTCAACGCCCTCATGGCTAAAGTGGAAGAAGTATACACTTTCTTTCCCCATCTATCCAAAGCCCTTGCCTCTTTATCAGTGGGAACAGGGTTCTTAACAACAGAGGCCTTAACACCTTTAGGTCCCTGAGAAACAGTTTCCGGGTCTGCCCTAGGACTCTTAAAAAGATACTTATGAGCTTCAGGCACCCTATAGTACCTATCAGGTTTAACAGGAGCAGGAGGCAAAGAATCAGGGTTCAGGGAAGCCTCTGCAAACCATCTTCCACCACATTCAACACAGGAGGTATAGCTAAGGGCCTATGCTGGGGTAAAAACAAGAATTCCCTAAGCCTTTTCCTGGAATCAGAGTAATCTTGGCCTTCCCATTTAAAGTGCTCCCTCATGGAATGCAGAGTCTCTGAAAATGAGAAATCCTCAGGAGGAGAAGCTGTAGGAGTGGAATCATCCACATCAGAATCAGAATAAGGAGGAAACTCCTGCAAGTCTTCCGCAGAAGACTCAGAAGCCTCTGAACACTGTTCAAAACTCTCAGACTCAGGTTCCACCCTAGGCCTCTTATCAGGAGGGGGCATAGAACCTCTAATCAAAGTAATCAAATCTTCTGCCATTTTAAGCATATGTTTCTTAGGCACAGAACCTGAAGTGCTAGGAGAAGCCCCCACTGAAGCTAAACTTGGCCTACCTCTCAAAGAAGTTTTGGAAACAGAAGGAGAGGCTCTAACTACCTTGGGAAGAGAGGGAAGAACAGTCACCTGAGAAGCCCCCTCAGCCTGGCCTACCTCCTGAGAGGGCACATCCTGTAACAGTAAAGTCTCTGCCTGAGACTCCAAAGAAACCCCTGGCAAAACCTCAGGCTCCACCGAGCCTCCTAAAGAACCGACGTCCGGGACTGCCGGTTCATCAACCCTAGGCTTCGCTGTTTTGTCCTTGCGTTTTTTGGACGAAGCGGGCGTCGGAGCATCCGACGGCATTTTATAATTACAACGCTTCCCAAACACTAACCTGGCACAGTCTAACCGTCTCTTAATAGTGCGTTTGTTAAATCTAGCACAAGAGCGGCATCCAACAACGTCGTGCTCAGGCCCTAAACAAGGTATACACAAGGTATGGTAATCCCTATGAGGTATCTGTTTCCCACAAGAAATACAGTTATTCACTTTTTCTGACATCCGGTTAAATACTGAGGCAAGAAAAAACCAAAATGTTCCCAACGGGTACTTAGCCAACTTTGATTCGGTCTGAAACTCCGACTTCAGAAAATTTCAGAACGCCAACCTGCACTCGCAAAACTGCTTCTGCATCGGACCATGCGGCAAAAAAGACTGAGGATATGACGTCGGTCATGCGCATTAGTACCCTGACGTACTGACGTCAGTCTAATGCGCCCTGACCGACGTCAGCCATATACTTTGGTATTCGGGCCGACTGGACAGCGGACTACCCAATAGTAAGGACTGCAGCAATGTGGAATGAAGAACATCTAGGGGCTGGCTAGGATACCTTGCAAGACTGCAGAGGCAAACCCTGCCCTGGATTTGGAAAAGAGAGGCAGATGGTAATGCTTGGTAAAAGTGTGAACAGATGTCTAGGTGGCAGCCTCAAGGATGTCCCTGGTGGGGACTCCTCTCAGGAAAGCTGCAGAGGTGGAGTCTGCTCTGGTGGAGTGTGTCCTGACCCCCTTGGAGGGAGGCTTTCCATATTGTTTGTAGCAGAAATGGATGCAGTGTGCTATCCATTTGGAAATGATTTGCTTGGAGATGGCTGTGCCTTCTGCCCCTGTAGCAAAGCTAACCAGCAATTGATCAGACTTTCTGAAGGATTTAGTCCTGTCCAGATAGAATCTGAGCTGTCTGTGCACATCTAGAGAGTGAAGAATTATCCCCCCTTGTTCTGGGGGTTAGAAAAGAAGGTGGGCAGATGAATGGATTGGTTAAGAGCCACACTGGACACCACCTTGGGCATGAAGGATGGGTTAGTTCTGAGGGATACCCTGTCTGCATGGAAGATGAAGAAGGGTACCACAGCCATGAGTGCTTGCAGCTCAGAGACTCTTCTGGCTGAAGTGATGTCCAAAAGGAAAGCTGTTTTCCAGGAGAGAAATGTTAGCTCTGCATAAGAAGCTGGTTTGAAATGGGGATAGGGTGAGCTTTTCCAAGACAAAGTTAAGGTCCCAAGCTGGCGTTGGTGCCCTTCTGGGGGGGGGGGCTCAAGTTGCTAGCCCCTCTGAGGAACTGTTTGATCAAAGGATGTGAGAAAAGGGGGCTGTTCTGTGGGAAAATGAGCAGAAATAGCAGAGGCATGAATTTTTATACAGAAGAAAGAGACACCACTCTGTAGTATGTCAGCTAAGTAATCCAGGATGAGAGGGATGGAGGGCTGTGCTGTATTGGCTCCCTTAGCCTGGATCCAGGTGCAGAACCTTTTCCATTTATCTGCATAAGATGTTCTGGTGCTAGGACGTCTGGCCTCATGGATAACATCCATTACCTGTTTACTTAGAATGGCAGATTGGTTTGGGGTTAGGGAATGAGCCAAGCTGCCAAAATGAGTGTCTGCAAATTGGGATGCATGAATTCCCCTTCCCTCTGGGTCAGGAGGTTTGGAATCTGAGGAAGATGCCATGGAGGCAGCAGGGACAGGCTGCGCAAGGGGTACCAGTGTTGTCGGTGCCAGTCTGAAGCTATAGGAATGGCCCTTGGTTTTTCCTCCCTTATTTTGAGCAGTACCCTGGGGATGAGAGGTAGGGGAAGAAAGGCATAGACCGATAGTTTGACCCAGGGGGAAGGACAGGGCATCCATTTTCCAAGCCATGCAGTGATGCGCCCTGGTGCAGAATTTTCTGAGCTGATGGTTGGTGTGGGAGGCAAAGAGGTGGACCTTCGGGGTTCCTCATTTCTGAGTTATTAGGGTGAAGGTACTTCTGTTGAACTGCCACTCGTGTGGGTCCAGAAGGTTTCTGCTTAATTGGTCTGCCAGAGAGTTGAGAGAGCCTGGTAGGAATTGTGCTAACACGTGTAGATACATGGAAGAGTCTCTGAGCCAAAGGGTCATGGCCAGCCTGCATAGAGGGTAGAAGAGTCTTTCCCTGTTTGCTGATGTACCACATCACAGTGGTGTTGTCTTGTTTTGATTAGGAGAACCCCTGGAGAGAGAAGGGGTTTGAAAGCTATCAAGGCATGCTGCACAGCCATCATCGCTTTTTGATTTATGTGCAGAGGTATTTCCTGAGGGCTCCATTGGCCTTGTATGCATCTGCCATCCAGGTGTGCACCCCAAGTGTAGTCTGATGCATCTGTGGTGAGGGACTGGGCGGCGGGGGGTGGGGAGAAGGGCAGTCCCTTGTTGTGGGAGCATGTTGTTGCTCACCAAAGAAATTCCTTTCTGAGGCAAGGAATTATAGGTAGAAGAGTTTCCAGGTCTCAATAGCGTTGACACCAAAGGCTCTTTAGGTACCACTGAAGTTTCTCACATGCAGTCTGGCATATGGAATGAGTAGTATGCAAGATGCCATGAACCCCAGAGCTTGCAGGAACTTCTTTGCAGATAGCTGGGGCCTGGTGGGTAGCTGAGAGAAGTAGGTTGTCAGGAAAAACTGTTTCTCTGGTGTAAGGAATGCCATCTGGGATGATGTGTCCAGACTTGCTCCCAGGAAGACTATCCTTTGAGTGGGCACCTGCTTGGATTTCTTTTCATTGCCTGTGTATCCTAGGGAGGTTAGTAGTGTCTTTACAAAGGCCAGGTGCTTGAGCAGCTTTTCCTGGCTGTCTGCCTGAATAAGGCAGTCATCTAAGTATGGGTAAATTTGAATATTTATCTGCAAAATGCAATGGCCGGAGCCAGACATTTTGTAAAAACTCTGGGAACAGTAGATAAGCCAAAGAGAAGCGCAGAGAACTGAAAATGTTGAGATCCTGCCCTGGGAGATATTTCCTGCATAATTCCCTGATAAGAATGTGGACGTAGGCCTCTTTTAGATCTAGGGTGGCTAGCCAAGCATCCTTGGAGAGCTTGGGTAGCAGCTGCTGGAGGGGGAGCATTTTGAATTTTGGGATCACCAGGAAGGTGTTTAGAATTGATAGACAGAGGATGGGGCGCCAGGTGCCCTCTTTTCTGGGCACCACAAAAAGTCTGGAGTAGAAGCCTTGGCCTATCTGTTCTGCAGGAATGCACTCTACTGCTCTCACAGAAAGACGGGAAAGGATTTGCTTTTGAGCCTCTGTCCACTGACTTAGTGATAGGTCTGGGAACCCTTTTGGGGGGCAGAGTGGGGAGGAGGAGGTGTTGAGTCATTGTGAGTTCTTACCATAAGGGGGTAGCTTAGAACCTCCTGGTTTTGAAGTGGAGGTAGTCCACTGCTTAGACCTCTGCATTCCCTGGTGCTGCTGTCTGGGTGGTCTGTTTCCATGGGGCCTAGGCTGGGCTGGTTTACTCGGAGCAGGAAAGGACCAGTGCTTGGAGGAACAATGCCTGCTGAACCTAGGGGGCTGGACTTGTAAGAAATCCTTAACTGTTTGCATAGATTTTGCTTTTTCTTCCATATTTTTGTAAGACCTGTTTTGCCTTGGTGCCAAATAAGTTATCTTTGTGCAAGGGGGCATCCAACAATTTTAGACTTGCCATGGTCTGGCAGGGGTTGTTCCTTAAGCCATGCATGTCTTCTAATGACAGATCCAGTGACTGCTGCCCTGCAAGAAGCTTCTAGGGAGTCAAAACCACAGTGCAAAGTGTGTTTAGTTACTTGGCTTGCAAAATGCATTAAGTCTTGTAAATCTTTAGATTCTGTCCAAGCAGGAAGGGAAGACATTTTTTGTTTAAGGAGTTCCAGGGTATGTTGCTGAAATTTCAGCATATTGAACTGACAATTTAGTGCCCTGATAGCAAGAGTAGCTGAGGTGTACACTTTTTAACCCATCTGTCCAATGCTCGAGAATCCCTGTCTGAGGGTGTGGGATTCTTAGAAGAGGTTGCTTTAATCCCTTTTGGACCTTGAGAAATTACCTCAGGGTCAGCTGTTGGACTTTTTACAAAAAAATATTTGTGTGAGTCAGGGACTCTAAAGTACCTGTCTGGTTTTCTGGAAGCAGCAGGTAGGGCTTCAGGAGTCAAGCTGGATTCAAGGAAAACATCATCCACAACATCCAGAATTGGGGGGATGGCCAAGGGTCTGTGTTGCGGAAGATCTAAGAATTCTCTGAGTCTCGTTTTAGACTGGGGAAAACCTGCATACCTTAAGGAAGCATTTTCAATGGGAGAGTCAGGACTACCCTCAAAGAAAAACTCCTCTGGGGTAGAGGCTGAAGGAATGGAGTCTTCTGCATCTTAATCCTCATAAGTGGAGAGGGGCTGCATGTCATCATAGTCACATGCATCAGATTCATCTGACTCTTGTTCAGACAGAACTACAGGGGACAAATCTCTTTTCCTTTTTGAGGGGGTAGCTTGGCTTCCCCTGATCAGCATAATAAGGTCTTCTGCCATTTTAAGCATTTGAGACTGAGGCAAGGTAGCAGGTGCCTGAGAGTGGGTTGTCGGTTTCTTGGGTGTGGTTCTAACCGTGAGCCTAAGAAACTCAGTCATTTTTGAAAGAACGGTAGTTGCAAAAGAAGACGTTAGGCTGTGTCGAGATTCGGTAGTGCGAATGATTTCCTCTGAAGCCGGTGCCTGCTCAGTGGCTCCGGACCCATCCAAAGTAGAGACGACTGCAGGAGCCTTAGTCGAAGAAGAGTTTTGCGGCATACCAGACCCCGAAAGAGTCTCAGCAGCTGCCTGTGAATCAACAGAAGCGGGCATCAGGGGCTGCGAAAGCACTTCACTGAATACCAGAGGACTGACGGCTAGCTTAATGGAAGCGTCGTCGGTAGGTTTGGACCTGTGCAGTCTGTCTCTGTCTTTATGTTTTTTCGGAAGATCTGTTGATGGATGGCTTACCGAAGCCATATCAGAATTCGAAAACTGTAAATGAAAATATCTGGCAACAATAAGGGCTCGACGATGGATAGTTCTGGCGTTGAACAAAACACAGAAGCGACAACTGGGGACATCGTGGTCTGGACCTAAAAAAGTGATGCAGTAAGAGTGGAAGTCTCAATGTGGTATTTGCTTTCCACGGGTGAAACAATTGTTAACTTTTTCTGACATCGGTTAGTGCAAGAAAAAGGATCCCCAACAGGGTACTTCGCTTTAGAAGACTTCAACTTCAATTCGGAGATGAAAACTCAGGTCGCTGCCGACCAGCACTCATGCAAAATGCTTCTGCTTCCGGCTTCACGGGAAGAAAGACTCATGTTGTGGCGTCGGCTGCCTTACTTTATACTACTGATGACTGGACGTCAGTCCTCAAGCGACAGCAACCGACGCAGAAATAGTAAGCCTCTGGTATTCGGGCTGGCCCAGGGCTACCCTGGCAGGGATAACCCAAATCTGATGATGAAGAACATCAACAGGTTACAGAACTAAGTGTTATAATAAATATAAATGAATATGAAATGACTTACTACTTAAGACAAGAATATAATCAGGCACTGTTATGACTTGTTGACTAGAGTTAAGTTTTTGAGCCTTTTACCACAGAAAGACGTTCAAATGTTCTACACTAAATAATGATGTGACCCCTACCTCTAAGCATTGCCAAGTACTTAACAGCCTACTTAACACTTCAGGTCATCCAACTACACTGACAAGTACTATTGCATTTAAAGGCTGCATGCCACATGCTTTTATAAAAAAGATTGGAATCTTTTATTTGAGATACTTCCAAACCAAAGGGTGAAAAGGTCATACAGGCAAACCATTAAAAACTGCAATAAAACTCAGCCGAGCTACAGTCATCAATGTACAAACCCTTACACCTCCTGCAGAGATGCTTCAGACTTTCTAAGACAGATTTGTACTATAATTTGAAAAGAAACATTAGTAGGCTCTAGCTGATTTGAAGTCTCATTACACATACTCTGCGTATAACAATTGTCTTAATGACATTATGGCAGGGATCAAAAACAAACTTTATTTTTAATTTACTATATTGCTGTTTATACCATCATTATTTAAAATTTGTAGGTACAATTTTTAATATAAAGTAGGTGTGGCAATGGGAGAATCTTTTCCCCATATATGCTAACTTATTTATGCCACAACTTGAGGTACAATACAGTTATCACACTGACTTTTACAAGAACAATGTGCTGGACTACAGTTTTCAGCTATGATGGTAAAAGTAGGCATTGCATTCTTCTTTTTTCAAAGAACTCAGCAATAATGAGTTACGGTTTATCTTTTACAAAAACATGGAATTTCACAGAAGAATGGATAGTAAAATTAGTAGAAAGCCTGACATTTAATTCAATTTCAAACAATACTTTTTATTGGCTAATATCCAGTAAACCCCATTCTGTTCAAGCCCAGCAAGTTACTTCATAATAAAAATTATACTACACTAGAAAAGGATCACCAACTAATCAAACAAATATTCAACAGATTAAAATTTATTTTTTGACAAGACATTTCCCATGGGTAATCACTGTCCTTAAATAAAAGTCATAACCAAAAATACCTTAACTGAAATAAAAGCTATGCTTTGCAGCCACAGTTTTCTGTGGCAAATTTCGAAAGATATTGGGTACTCCATAATCTGTTTTAAAAAAAGCACTACCCAAAATACTGCAAATATGGGATTTTAGACTTCATTCATAAACATTCACAAGCATAATCATCCAAATGTGGACCATTAAAGGATCAGACTTAATTTGTACAGCTTGCATTACACCAACAAATACTAGCACTGCTCAAATGAGTAAAACCCACTTCCTTCTACAATGCCTCATTTCTAAGATATTATCCAAGCTCCTTTGATGATACCAGCAGTTTAGGATACACCCCCATTCAAGTAACCCCCTAAGTAACAGTTTAAAATGAACAAAATAGTTGGGAAGCACAAACAAGGAATGCAACAAAGAAAGAAACCAAAGGTCTACAGCTTGAGCTTTCAGTTAATAAAGTAGGAGGCCTACTTTTCCATGATCTGTGAGCCTGAAAATATCAACCCCACACAAACAAATGATGGCTCCTCTAAGTTTCTTGTAGAGTGTCCTTATCCACTAACTTGGAACCCATGGAAAAATTAAAACCATGTTAAAATTTGTTACTGGTAGTAAAACCTACAGTTTCCTTACGTGTCACCCAAAAAAGAAGTGGCACTGAACTGGCAGAACTTGAGTTTTTTTTCTTCTTCTGTATGCTCTTTGCCTGTGGCAACAGAAAGTTTAATGGCAAGCTACTTACAATTTAGATCACTCACAATTTCATCCTAAATACTAGTACTTGAATTTTTAACAGAGTATTCTTTGTTCAGTATAATAAGTACACTCTGACTCAATCATTTGTTTAAAAGCGTTTGAAAAAACACTGGCATATTTTTTGTTGATGCTGGTGTCTATATTTGTTCCACTGGTCACATAAACAAGGTACACACCTCAAAGTACAGTGCCTACTAAGATGGGCTGTGAGCTTGTAAAAGTTTAGAGACAAAAGGTTTTTTTTTTAGGAACTCATATGAAATGAAAGATTTTTAAATGCTCATGTGCCTTGATTTGTTTGCCAGGAATCTGTACTTTTGAACAGGTAGGGCAGTCATTTGGGTTGGTTATAGTTTAATAACGATTTCTGGACATCAGTGTTTTTTTATTGGTAATTGTTCAAAAACTTGAAATCAGTATTACTCCGCCAAAATTATGTTACAGTTGATCATCAGACTGCAATATAAAGTCTTAATCTGAAGCAGTTTTATGTTACTGACTGCAACAAAATGTGTTCAAACCAAGGGAAAAAACAGAAGCCACCATTCTTAGAAACTGCAGCTGCCACTGATTTTAATGCAGGAGGCTTTTCTAATTGAAGACACAAGGTATTTCATACAGGGCATGCTAGAGAATTGTGTACAGATAAGTCTTGATCTAAATGCAATCAGTCATTTTTACCAGTTTTGGGGGACGTCTTTCACAAAAACTGAAATTTACTGCCAAGTGACAAGACTTTAAAGCAAGTCTTTCCAATGATTTTTTATATATATATAAAAATAGTAGGAATCCACTGAATATGATGGCCAAAACAAATTGAAATTAATTGGTTAACCTAGCAGAAAAGGCATGTCTAAATGCCAGCACAGCAGTATATGTAGATACGAGACTCAAAAATTTGGGCAACACTATTGGGTACCATAGGTTCATAGGTAGGTACTAGGCTATCTGCCCGAAGGCATTTATAAGCCTAGTCGGAATGTGTTGGCTTTCACTGCCCCCTTAGATTAGTTCCCTGTGCCTCTGTCTAGCAGAGCCATTGAAGTGATCTCTGGGGTAAACTTTCTGTTTCCCATCCATTCGTCAAGGTTTCTCTTGAAGAGGGTTATCGAGGAGCTCTGCCTAATGTAGATTGGAATCTTGTTCCAGAGCATAGGAAGTCTCTGGGACAGGAATCTATCCCTCTAGCATGTCCTATTTATTGTGGTGAGGTTTAGATCCCTGGAGCATGTGGCTCGAGGGGATACGGTTTTCTTTAGGTGAAGCATGTCTATCAATTCTGGGTAGGACATGGCCTTGTATGTCATGCAGAGATCACCTGTGAGTAGGCGGTATGCAACCAAGTACAGCTGGAGTTTCTTCAGTCGAGCTGCATAGGGCATCGCTTGAGGCCAGTAATCCTCTTGGTGAGGTACTTCTGTGGTCTTTCCAGTTGTTGCAGGTGTCTTGTAAGGTACATCCCAAATAGGGCATTGTACTCTATGATGGGTCTGATGAGTGATACACAGAGGGGCCCAATGACCTCTTTCGATCTGGATGCAAACCCTTTTGTGATTAGGTGGGTCACATAGAAGGATTTTCTAACCATTTTAGCAATGTGATTATCAAAGAAGAGGTTACTATCTACTTGGGTCCACAGATCCCTTATTATGTCTTCCGTATTTAGGGGGCTAACACCTATGTGGTAGTTTGTGGGTACTTTCTTTTTTCCAAAGGGGATGACTATGCACTTTTTGGCATTTAGCGTGAGGCCATGGTTTTGACACCAGGTATCTGTCCCAGTGAGACCCTTTTGGAGGATGTCTGTGTCAGCCGGAGAGTCAATTATAGCCCCTAGTTTGCAGTCGTCTGTGAACTTGGTCAGCCATAGTCCTCCTCTGCTTGCCTGTACCTCTGAGAAGTATATGCCAAACAGGAGGGGTCCTAGGACTGAGCCCTGGGGAATGCCACTTGTAACTGGTTTAGAGTCAGACCTAGCTCCCGCAACTCTTACCATGTGGGTTCTGTGAGCCAGTTGGCACCCCATCTTGTGACTTAGGGGTTTATGTTCAGGCTAGTGAGCTTGTCTATAATACCAGAGTGGAGAATGGTGGCGAAGGCATTTGTAAGGTCTAGGTAGGCTGTGTGGATCACCTTTCCCTCATCTATAGCCTTGGTAACTGTCTCAAAGAAGTCCACCAGGCTTAGGAGGCATGATCTGCCCTTAACAAAGCCGAACTGGGTAGGGTCCAGTGTTTGGAGGTTTCCAATGTCTCTGTTAATTAGATCCATGATGATGCGCTCCATAGCTTTGCAGACCAAGCTAGTCAGGCTTATAGGGAGATAGTTCCCGGGGTCCAATGTGGCTCCACCTTTGTGGAGAGTAATAACCGTTGCTGTACGCCACTCTGTGGGCACGTAGCCTGTGGAGAGGCTGTGTTTAAACAGTGTGTTTAGGTGAGGGGTTAGTTCATCTTTGAGCTTGTGTAGGACACAGCCTGGGACACCATCTGGTCCCATTGACACTGTGTTTTTGGCTTTCAAGAGGGCTGTTTTAACCTGAGTGTCTGTGATTTCAGGGGCACTACATTCTCCTGGTGGGCACTACATTCCATCATGAAATATACAATTTTACTCCACTCCAAAGGAAAAATGTTGCATCTGCTATCAGGAGGACATATGCCCCTATTAAATGGAAAAAAAGTACACAGAGTGAGAGTCGGAAATATGAAGCACTTGCAAGACAGGCAAAAACAGAAAAATAAGTTATGTACCTACCATAACGTTCCATGTTAGTTGTCCTCATCTCGCCTTCTTCTTGCTGGCTGGGTTCGGAGCTGGTCCTCGGCTCCGACTCACCCATCTTCAAAAGCTCGAGAGCTATTCACTGGCTCGAGGCCACCCCCTATCCCATGATGCCTGGTGCTAGATACCCAGATCTTGTTTGGTAAGTCTAACTGCCAACATAAAAAGGAAAAAATTCCTATCCTATAATATATAAAGCCTACCAGTGAAGCTACTAGGCAGAAAGGAACAGCCACAGAAGACTCAGCCAGTGAAGAAACAAAAGGAACTCTTCTTGGTCCACTAGGATAGGGGGATAGAGGGTGGGACGCAAGAAGGTGGCGAGATGAAGACAACTAACATGGAACGTTATGGTAGGTACATAACTTCTTTATGTTAAATTGTCTATCTCACCTTCATTCTTGCTGGTTGGGACAGCGTCCCTAGCACCTAAAATCCTGGGTGGCTCATCGGAACAAACTCTTCAGAACCGTGGAACCAAAATCAGCTCTGCTCCTGGAGACCACATCCACTTTATAATGTGAAATGAAAGTATGAGGGTTGGCCCACATGGCAGCTGCATAAATAGATTCCATGGGCAACCTAGCCTGAAAGGCCACAGAAGTGGCTAAAGCTCTGGTGGAATGACTTTTTGGTTTGACAGGCAACTCTTTATTCCTCAGTTGATAGATAAATGTGATAATCATAGTCAACCACCTAGATAAAGTTACCTTTGAGACTGGGAGACCTTGTTTACCCTGAGCATAAGATAGAAAAAGTTGGTCCGACTTCCTGATGTCCTTAGTCCTGTTCAAATAAAAACGTAGTTGCCTATGAACATCTAATTGATGCAACTTATATTCCGCCCTGTTGAAGTGATTGGGAAAAAATACAGGAAGGTCTATGGACTGATTCAAGTTATTTTCTGAAGAAACCTTAGGAAGGAAGGAAGGGTTAGTCCTGAGAGTAACCCTGTCATTGTGGAACACTAGGTACGGAGGACGGATACAAAGAGCCTGAAGTTCCGAAACTCTTCTCGCTGAAGTAATATCTACCAGAAAGAGGGTTTTCCAAGATAAAAACTTCAAGGAACAGGATGCTGCAGGTTCGAAGGGGGGCAAAATTAGAGAAGCTAAAATCAAATTTAGATCCCACGGAGGAGGAGGATCTCTCACTGGGGGCCTGAGCAGAGTGGTCCCTTTGAGAAAGGTTTTACATAGCTTATGAGACATGATATTATTCTCCGACAGGCCAATGTGAAAATCTGAAATTGCGGCCAACTGAACTCGAATTGTAGCGGAAGCGGAACCAGCATGAAAGAGTTCCACAAGAAATTCCAAAATATGGTGAACAGGGGCTGAAAAAGGATCTATACTTTTGGCCTCTGCCCAGGAGGAAAAATGTTTCCACTTGCTAGCGCAAGTTTTTCTAGTGCAGACTTGTGCGACGATAAGATAATTTTGCGCACAGAGGGGGAGATATCAGGAAGCCTGGCTAATGTCGGAAGTGGAGCAACCAAGTAGTGAGCTGGAGAGATTGCAGTAATTGATGCAGCCCGCCCGATTGATGGATCAGGAGGTCTGGAACTAGGTCCAGAGTCCAAGGCTGCTCGAGAAGATAATGATGCAGGAACAGGAACCATATCTGTCAAGGCCAGTAAGGAGCAATGAGAATCATTTTGCAACCCAAGGCGGTAGCTTTCTGTATTAGTTTGGGGATTACGGGAAACAGAGAAAATGCAAAAGAAGTCCCTGAGGCCAATCGTGGACTAGAGCGTCTCTGGGGGAATGTCCGGGAAGTGGAAGGAGAGAGAAGAAATTGCTGCACTTGCTGTTGAAAGGAGTGGCAAAAAGGTCGCAGCAAGGTTGACCCCATCTGCGGAAGATTTGGTCCGTAACTACCTGATTCAGAGACCATTCGTGAGGCATGAGAATTGCTCTGCTGAGCCTGTCCACTATGACGTTGGACCTCCCAGGGATGTGCGTTGCGATCAGAAACCATTGGGAAAAGATCACCCACTGCCAGAGTCTGAGTGCTTCTCGACATAGGGGATAGGACTTGGTTCCGCCCTGCTTGGTGATGTACTATACTACCGACATATTTGGATTGCAATGGTCCCGGTAGGAAGAGAATCCTGAAGAGCTTGCAAAGCTAGAAGCACGGCCCTCATCTCCAAGACGTTTATATGCAGATGGTACTCATGAGGTTGCCAGATGCCTTGGACTGTCCTACCCTGATAATGCCC
This sequence comes from Protopterus annectens, assembly GCF_019279795.1. Taxonomy (NCBI): domain Eukaryota; kingdom Metazoa; phylum Chordata; order Ceratodontiformes; family Protopteridae; genus Protopterus; species Protopterus annectens. The sequence continues at coordinate 1,422,250,239 of NC_056725.1, forward strand.
CCCCCACCCGATCAGGGAGGCATCCGTGGTTACCATAGCAACTGGAGGTGGTGGGACAAAAGGTCTGCCTTGAGGCACTGATGTGGAGACCATCCACCATACAAGGTGCTTTTTGCAAGCTTCTGTGATCATAATCATGTGAGACATAGGAAGCTGCTGGAAGGACCATTGGGTGAAAAGAAGCCACTGGAGAATTCTCATGTGAAAATGAGCTAGAGGAATGAGTACAATCGCTGCTGCCATGAGACCTAGAGATTGGAAGACGAACCTGGCTTGAATTTTTTTGCATGTTAATAAAACCTGCACATGTTGGCGAATCACTAGTATTCTGTCTGGTGGAAGACTTGCCAGCATGTTCTTTGTATTTAAATTTGCGCCTATAAAGGTGATAGACTGACAGGGTGACAATGTAGATTTTTCGAAATTTATTGTGATACCTAGCCTGGAGCAAGTCTGGATAGTGTAGTCTCTGGCTAGCAGAAGTTGATGCCTGGTTTAAGCAGTGAGAAGCCAGTCGTCTAGATATGGAAACACCTGGAATCCTAACCGTCTGAGGTGAGCGGTAACTACTGCATACATTTGGAGAACACCCTGGAGGCTGTGATGAGACCAAAGGGCAGAGCTCTGAACTGATAATGACTGGCTCCCAGCTGGAAGCAGAGGAATCTCCTGGAGCATTTGTCCATTTTGATGTGGTAATACGCATCCTAAAGAGCTATAGAGCACATCCAATTGTCCTGACCCAGAAAGGATAGAATGGACTATAGCGTGACCATCTGAAACTTGGTTCTTCGAACAGACTTGTTCAGTCTGCTGAAATCCAGAATGGGTCTCCCAGTCCCCTGTCTTTTTTGGTACCAAAAAGAACCTTGAGTAAGTTCCGGATCCTAGCTGGTCTGCTGGGACTTTCTGGATTACTCTCTTTCTTAGCAGTTTTGAAATTTCTTGGACTGCTTGATCCCTTAGATTGGGTGGAACATCTGGAAGGGACTTGTTTGACAATAAGGGAGGGCGAAGAAAGGGAATTTTGTAGTCTCTGGATATAGGGGACTGTACTCACTTGTCTCGAGTTATATCTTGCCAGGCTTTCGGGTACAGTGATAATCTTCCCCCAACTGCCTCAAGAGGTGGGCAGTCGGGCAACCCTTCAGGGATGCTGAAAGGGCTCATCAGAGAAGGCTTCTCTGCTGCCCTGGTTTTGCAAACCACCTTTGCCATGGGGGCGGCGTCTATTATTGTTCCCTCCTCTGCCCCTGGACGGGAACTCACCACGTGTGTCCGGCAAGGCTCCCTGGGATTTCCGGAACCACATCTTTCCACTCTTCTGACCCTTGGGATATGGTCTGGAAGGAGTGGAAAAATGGACTCCCACGGCAGAGAGAGTCTTGCCTTCTTGTTCACACCTGGTAAGGGTATCCTTCACCTGTGATCCAAAAAGTGCGGATCCATCAAAGGGGGTATTGGTGAAAGACGCTCTGAAACATTCCGTAAAGTTACATAGCCGCATCCAATCATGCCTCCTCAGGGCACCGCCTGTGCCTGCGGCTCTACTCGCACCATCGGCAGCATACGATATGAGCCTCATGGAGGAGTTCACAACTGAATTTAAAGTCGCCAGCTGGGAAGCCATCTTAGCCTGGGCCCCCTCAGCTGATGGATCTTGGAGGGTATCTCCAAGATCTTTAAGGAGATCCCTCTGAAGGCAGGTGAAGTGGCACAAGTAATTCGGGGACCTCATGGAGAAGGTCGCTGAAGCGAACATCAGCTTCCCATATCTGTCCATCGTCCTAGACTCCTTATTAGGAGGATGAATGGATAAAGAAGTTTCAGCCAACTCCGTTTTAGTGGCTGCCGCTACCACCATGGCATCAACGGGGACGCCCTTAGTCAAAAATTGCTTGTCCTCTGGTGCCGTTATGAATTTAGCAGGTGTCCTAGGCATTGGTTCCACGGAATCTGGAGCCGACCATGCCCTTCAAGCCACAACAGATATCAGTGGGTCAAAGGGTGGAGACACCCAGGAGGTGCAAGGTCGGGAGCCAAACGCATCCAGGAATACCGACTTGTCCTCAGAAGGGGGTAGGGCATTCCAGTTCCCCCTCTGCCTAAGCATCTCAAGGATGTCTGAAAAGGAGACCTCTTCAGAGGGGGATCTAGGGGACCCTTCCGAATCCTCCAAGTCGGTATCTGAGGTGACAGACTCAGGGGAGTCAATATACTTCCTCTTACAATTTCTCTTGCAAGGTGGCTCATCTGAACGATCAGGGGAGGCCTCGGAAGATGAGGATACACCCAAAGGGGTGTCCTGGAGCGCTGTATCCCCACGCTTGGGGTCTGAAAGAGGGGCAGAGGCTGACGCAGGCACTGTAGGGGGAGGAGCCGATGGGGTCGATCGTGGGGCTGACTCCGGAGCCAGCACACTCATCACCTCGAAGGCGTCCCTGCCCAGATGCAGAGAGAGCTCAGGCTCTGAAGACGTCGGAATCCCTCTCCGCACCAAGGGGGACGGCTCCGAGGCTGATGTGGGAGCCGAACTCACCTGAGCCGACACTCCGAGGGGGAGAACAGGGTTGGACTAGGGTCCAATGCCACTCACCCACTCGGAGCTGACGAGGGAGTCCTGGCACCAGATTCCCTCCAGGGACGGTACCATGGAAGGGATCGGAGCCGATGATGGAACCGAAGGTAAAGGTATCGGAGCCGACGGTTCCACGACTTGAACCCCAACAAACTCCGGCTCCGAGCTCAAAAGAGGAGTCAGAGAAGGAATATCTGCAGACTTGGATGGAGCCGACCCCTGATGAGGGGGGCTGGACAACATTTTCGCTAGGGCCTGCAATTTTAACAGCCTACTAACCACTCTCTCCACGTCATGATCTGAAAGTTGCAAGGACGGAGAAGAGTGGGATGAGCGGTGACTACGCTCTGACTGGAGCAGAGGTGATCTCGGAGCTGAACGTACTGACTCCAGAGAAGGAGACCTAGATCTTTTTTGACTCCCAGACGGCTCCGAGGGACACGTCGGAACCAACTGGAAGGGAGGAACATCGGTTCCAGCCGGAGCCGAGACAGATGATACAGGTTCACCCAGCGAGGGCTCCGAACTGGGAGCCGAAGGTTTAGGTGGCCTAGAAGATTTCACAGGCTGATCCTTAGCCAGTGAATCTTGGGGCTTAAGTAAACCCCTCCAGATCAATTTATTTTTGCGCTCCTGCAGGACTCTTGGACTAAATGTGTGGCAAATTGAGCAAGAGTCCTGCAGGTGCACGGCACCCAGACAATAGACACAAGAAGTGTGCCCATCTGTCAGAGACATCTTCTGACACTTCTTGAATCCGGACGGCTTGGGATCCTTAGACATCCTGAAAGGAAACCAAGAAAATACAGACACAGAAGTAAAGGTTATAACACCACAAACACAATAACTACTACTACCAGTCTATACTAAACTAGCTAGCAGCTACTATAAACAAACTATTACATTTTTTTTTTTTTTTTTTTTTTTTAAAAAGAGAAAGACAGAAAAGGTTATCCTCTAACTTAAACGGAAACCTTTTGAGGTAAGGAAAGGGCTAGATAGGGGGGAAGGGAAACTCTCTAATTAAAACGAGTTTCTGAAAAGGAGAAGGGATTCAGATAGTAACACTACAATAGTTATAACTAAAAGGGAAATTCTACACTAAACTAACAGTTTTTATAACAGAAAAACAACTAGTAATATTAAGTTTTATACGACCTGAGCCAGTAGAACAACCTCGCAGCAGAAGCAGCAAACGAGATCTGGGTATCTAGCGCCAGGCATCATGGGATAGGGGGTGGCCTCGAGCCAGTGAGCAGCTCTCGAGCTTTTGAAGATGGCCGAGTCGGAGCAGGGGATCGGCTCCGAACCCAACCAACAAGAATGAAGGCAAGAAAGACAACTTAACATGTTATGTTCTTACCATAATGTTTCATGTCTGTTGTCCTTCATCTCATCTTCCTTCTTTCTGTTTGAGGTCTGAGCCGAACTCGGCTCTGACTCGGCCACATACTAGAGCTCAAAAAGTCTTTACTGACTGGAGGCTAACCCCTATCCCAACATGCCTAGCGGTAGCTACCCAGATCTCATTTGTGATAACCAACCACTAGACAAAGCAGGTAAAACAATAATCAATTTACCAAAAGTTACCAAAGCAGCTAATCCCCTTGTAACAGGAAGGAGGCATAACAAGGGAGGGGACAAAGACTATATCTAAGCAGCTGGAGTAACAACAGAAACTCAGCCAGAGTAGCCAAAAAAAAAAAAAAAAAAAAAGGAAATCCTCTCTGTCATCCAGGAAGGGGGAAGGAGGGAGGGACGCAAGAAGGAAGATGAGATGAAGGACAACAAACATGGAACGTTATGATAAGAACATAACTTCTTTATGTTATGTTATCCCCATCTCGCCTTCCTTCTTTCTGTTTGGGACAGCATCCCCAGCACCTAAATCCTGGGTGGCTCACTGGAAAAAACTCTTCAGGACCGTGGAACCAAAGGATGCCCTGTTCTGAGAGGACACGTCCATTTTGTAATCAGTAATAATGGTATGGGGATTAGCCCATGTTGTTGCTGTACAGATAAAATCTAAGGTAGTCTAGCTTGAAAAGCGATAGAGGTAGCCAAAGACCTAGTTGAGTGCCCTCTAATCTTTCCTTGGATTTTCATGTTTCGTGACTCATAAATATATGTGATGGTGTTCCAAGCCACTTTGACAAGGGTATTTTTGAAACCTGAGAACCTTGCTTCTTCTCTGAAAAGGATATAAATAATTGGTCTGATTTTCTAATGTCCTTGGTTCTATGTAAATAAAAGTGAAGCTGTCTATGAACATCCAACTGATGGAGCTTATACTCTGCCTTGTTGCCATAATTGGAGGAGAAAACAGGAAGTTCAATGGACTGATTCAAACTGCACTCTGAACATACTTTGGGCAAAAAGGAAGGATTAGTTCTGAGCGAGACTCTTTCTTTGTGGAAAATGAAATAAAGAGGGCGAATGGAAAGTGCCTGTAACTCTGACACCTGCCTGGCTGATGTAATGGCAATCGAGAAAAGGGTTTTCCATGACAAAAACCTTAGAGGACAAGAAGAAGCTTGCTCAAAGGGGGTAAGAATTAGAGCTGCTAAAACTAAATTTAAATCCCACGGAGGAGGTTCTCTTATTGGGGGTCTTAATAGGGCAGTACCTCGTAAGAAGGCCTTGCACAGTTTATGTGACATGACGTTTGAATCCAAGTGTCCTACGTGAAAATTGGAAATGGCAGCCAGTTGCACCCGAATTGTAGCTGCAGCTGCTCCTTGTTTAAAGGTTTCAGCCAAAAAATCAAGAATCTTAGAAATAGGTGCAGTAAAAGGATCAATCTCATTCTTTTTTTGCCCAGTAAGAGAACCTCTTCCATTTACTAGCATAAAGTTTCCTGGTAGTGGGTTTGTGAGAAGAAACCAAAATGTGTTGAACCGCAGGGGAGATTTCTGGAAGTCTGGCTAGAATGGGAAGTGGAGAAACCAAGCTGTCAGCTTGAGAGTTTTGTATGGAGGGGTGGGGAACACTTGACTGATGTGTCAGGAGGTCTGGAACTGGGTCCAGAATACAAGGCTCCTATTGCAAGTGATGCCAAAGGAACGGAAACCATATCTGACAAGGCCATTAAGGGGCAATAAGGATCAATTTGCAACCCAACAATTTTGCTTTCTGAAGAACCTTGGGAATTAGAGGAAATGGGGGGGGGGCATAAAGCAGTCCTGGGGGCCAATTGTGAACAAGTGCAGGGTGACTGTCCCGGTGATGGGACTAGGGCGAAGTAGCTGCTGCATTTGTTGTTTAGGGGAGTGGCAAAGAGATCGCAGCATGGCTGGCCCCATCTGTGAAAAATCAGATCCACAATTTCCTGTTTCAGGGACCACTCATGAAGCAGAAGTATTGCCCTGCTGAAGCTAGATTTCTCCGGGATGTGCATCGCGATCAGAAAACATTGGGAAGACATCACCTATTGCCATACTCGTAGAGCCTCCAGACACAAGGGGTAAGACCTGGTTCTGCCCTGTTTGTTGATATACCACACCACTGACATATTGTCCGTCTGTATTGCTATAGTCCGTGAAGGAAGAGAGTCTTGAAGTGCTTGCACCACCCTCATCTCCAGGACATTGATGTGCAAATGGTACTCGTGTGCTTGCCAAGTCCCTTGAACAGTCTGTCCCAGACAATACCCCCCCACCCCATCTGGGAGGCGTCCGTGGTCACTGTGGCTACCAGCTGGGGGAACTGTCTGCCTAGGGTGACCTGGGGGGAATAGAGCCACCAGTGCAGATCCCTCCTGCAGGACTGTTATTGAAATCAGATGCGACATTGGTAGATCCTGGAATTAATATTGAGTGAAAAGGAGCCACTGCAGAATTCTCATATGGAAGCGCACCACAGGGACCAGAGTAATTGCTGCCGTCAGTAGTATTTTAAAACTGAAAAGTTTGCAGAGATGAAGTAGTAATGCGCAAGCATTTTCACTTCTTGTTTTATACATTGTTTACCCACATTTAGTCAGTGATCAATTATGTGTTTTTAAGCTATTTTTAGCTATATCTGTTTATAAGAATAGTAATTTAATAACATGTTTGGGTTTATTTCCATTTAGAGTATTGTTGTTAACTGTAAGGTTGTTTAGTTATCTATTCATTTTTAATTTCCTTTTGTTACTAATTTGTCTGTGACACTTAGTACAAGTGAGTTGCTTTCTAGTATTGCATTTGCCTTTAAGAAGTTGAAGGCATAGGCAACGTTGTAACTTGATTGGTTACTAAGACCACCTGTTGTTATAAAACACAGATTTGAATTTATTTTGTTGTTTCTGATGAAGTTTGCCTGTTTGGCAAACGAAAAGCGCTTAAAACAAAAACTATCTCTGCACATTAAAACACTTGGTTTTACTTCGACAGCTTGCCGTGGCAGAGTTGTTACTTTTTATAGAACCCAAGACCTTCAGTACGTACCGTGCCTGAATTCTCTTTTTTCTCATGAGTACTAAAACTTGTTGATGAATGGCAGAAACCCTTTCTTTAGGAAGCCTCGCTATCATGTCTCTTGTATTTAATTCTGCCCCTGTAAATGTAATACACTGACAAGACAACAAGGCAGATTTTTTGTAATTTATGGTGATACCTAGCTGTGCAGAAGTGTGAAGTGTGTGGTCCCGCACTTGTATCAGGTGATGTTCGGTGGTGGCAGTAAGGAGCTAGTCTAGATACGGAAACACCTGGAATCCTAGACGTCTCAGGTGAGCCATAACTACTGCCATGCATTTGGGGAACACCCTGGGGCTATGGTGAGATCAAAGGGCAGAGCTCTGAACTAATAATGACTGGCTCCCAGCCTGAAGCGTAGATATCTCCTGGATCGCCTGTCCATTTTTATATGGTAGTACGCATCCTGGAGGTCGATAGAGCACATCCAATTGTCCTGACCCAAAAATGGACTGCAGTGTCACCATCCAGAACTTGGTTTTCTTTACTGATTTGTTTAGTCTGCTGAGATCCAAAATGGGCCTCTAGTATCCTGTCTTTTTTGGAACTAAAAAGAACCTTGAGTAAGTTCTGGATTCAATTTGGTCTGCGGGGGCTTCCTGGATGGCTCTTTTTTGTAGAAACCTTCATACTTCTAGGTTTGCCTGATCCCGAAGACTGTGTGGAACATCTGGGATTGATCATCGTCCTCTTTTGGGAGGTGTTTGGGAGAAGGGAATTTTGTAACCCCTGGATATTATAGACCATACCCATGCATCTTCTGTTATCGTCTGCCAGATTTTTGGGTACAGTGATAATCTTCCCCTGACTGCCTCCAGAAGCAGACAGCCAGGCAATCCATCAGGGGCACTGGAAGGGCCTAGCTGAGAAAGTATCCCTTTCCCCCTACTGCAGACACCCCATGCTGCGAGACCAGTGTCTCCCGTTATTTCTCCCTCTGCTCCTGGGGGAATTTTCTCCTCGTGTGTCAGGTGAAGCTCCCTGGGATTTCCGGAACCACATCTTACCACTCTTTTGACCTTTGGGGTAAGGTCTGGAAGGAGTGGAAAAACGTACTCCCATGGCAGAGAGAGTTTTGCCATCTCGTTCACACCTGGTTAGAGTCTCTTTTATTTGAGGCCCAAACAAAGAAGAGCCATCAAAGGGGGTGTTTGTAAAGGAGGACTTGAAGGGCTCTGCAATTTATATAGGTGCATCCAGGAGTGTCTCTGCAGAGCAACTCCTGTGCCTGCAGCCCTACTCGCTCCATCTGCCTCGTAAGAAATCAGGCACATGGAGGAGTTAACGATTGAGGTCAATGTCGCAAGCTGGTTAGCTGTCTTGTTCGTTGCTCCATCAGCTGTAGGATCCTGAAAGACATCTCCTAACTCCTTAAGGAGATCCCTCTGACATCTTGTAAAGTGTGATAAGTAGTTCAGCGACCTCAGCGTAAAGGCCGCTGATGAAAAGATACGCTTCCCATACCTGTCTATCATCCGGGACTCCTTGTTAGGCGGATGGACAGAAGTGGAAGTTTCTGCAAGTTCCTTCTTGGTGGATGCTGCCACCACCATAGCATCAACAGGCACTCCTTTTGAAAGAAATGGTTTATCTTCATGGGCAGTTATAAATTTATTGGGCCTCTGCGGAACTGGTTCCATGGTTTCTGGAGAGCTCCATGCCTTTCGACTCACTACAGCTAAAAGTGGGTCAAAAGGCAGAGACACCCAAGAGGTGGAGGGTCGGGAACCAAAAGCATCCAGGTACATGGACTCATCCTCAGAAAGGACAAGGGACTTCCAGTTACCCCTCTAAGGATTTCCAGGATGTCTGAAAAAGAGACATCCTCAGAGGGGGACCATGGGGACCCTTCTGACTCCTCCAAGTCTGTGTCTGAGGTGACGGACTCACGGGAGGTCAAATGCTTCCTCTTGCACTTTTTCTTCTGAGGAACCTCCTCTGAGGCATGCTCAGGGGAGTTTCAGAAAAGATAAGGGTCATCCAGTGGGGCATCCTGGGGCATAGGTTCCCTACGCTTAGGGTAGAGGGGAGGTTCCGAGGCAGACACTGGTATAGAAGGGGAAGGAGCCAAGGGTAGAGTGGTTTCAGTAGACAGCACACTCTTCATCACCTCGAAGGCAACGCAGTCACAAATGGAGAGGGACTCAGGTTCCGAAGAAACTGGAGACCTCCTCCGAACGGAGGGTGATGGTTCTGAGGCTGATGTAGGAGCCGAGATCACCTGCACCAATGCACCAAGAGGGAGAGGGGGGGTTGGACAAGGGTCCAATGCCACCCCCCCCTCGGAGCCAATGAGAGAGCATTAGCCCCCAGATCCCTTGACAGACCGAGGTATTGAGGAGATCGGAGCAGTTGTGGGAACCAATGGTTCCACCACCACAACTTCCATGCACTCCGGCTCCAAACTGGATGCAGTCGGAGGAGGAATCGATGAAAAGACTGGTTGGGGAGACAGCACCACTTCCTTCTGGGCTGGGCTCGACAAAAATTTTGCAAATACCAGTGTCTTGAGCAGCCTCTTCACAACCCACTCCACATCATCATCCAAAAGGCTCCTGGATGACCGAGAGGAGTGTGCAGAAGACAGAAGGAAGGGGACCTAGATCTTTTGCGAGTCCAGGATAGCTCCGAGACTGCTGATGGAGCCACCGGAGAGAGTCTTATCGGAGCAAATTGTCCACTCCGTAGGTTCAAAAGACTTGTCTTTAGATTTGGTCGGCACCAAAGACAGAGCCGACGAAGATGCAGATTTATTCTCCTGTTTTTTTGCAGGCTGAATTTCTCCAGACACAGCTTCAAAAGAGGTTTTTAATAAACCTCAGAGAATAAGCTTGTTTCGTCTCTCCTGCAGGACTCGTGCACTAAAGCCATGACAGATGGAACATGAGTCCTGCAGGTGAACAACCCCTAAACAGTACACGCAACTCGTGTGCCCGTCCATAAGGGACATTTTTGGGCAACATGAGTCGCATTTTTTAAACCCTGATGGTTTTGGTTTCTTAGACATGGTAAAGTACCTGAAACAGCAATAAAGCTAACACACTTTTTTTTTTCTTAACAAGAGAAGGAAAGAAGAGGTAACCTCTAAGTTAAACGACTACTTCCCCTACGGAAAGAAGAGCCTCTAACTAAAACGGCTTCTCCTTAAAGTAGAAAGGAGAGACAGAAAAAGGGGAAAGCCCTCTAACTTAAACGGGCTGCTGACAGGGATCACAAAGGCAAGATAGGCCCACGGAAACAATGGCCACAACAAAAGCAACAACAAACAACCAAAGGTTTTAGAGAAGGGTAGTAGAATATAACGAAAGTTAGACTAATGCTATGGTATACAAAAAGCTATCCGAAAACTATCACAATATTCACAATTTAGCACAAGAAAAAACTACTTAGCCTGAGCTAGCAGAAGACAATCTCAACGCTACAAGTGGCAAATGAGATCTGGGTAGTAACCACTATGCATGTTGGGATAGAGGTTAGCCTCAAGCCAGTAAAAACTTTTCAAGCTATAGTATGTGGCTGAGTCCGAGCCGAGTTTGGCTCCAAACCCAATTGGAAAGAAGGAAGGCGAAATAGGGACAACATAACATTAATACACCAGTCAACTCCATAGCACAGAATTTTAAAACTGAGCACAGGGGAAATGCTTCAGAGATAAAGTAGCCAATATTACATCACTCCTTCACTGAAAGTGCTGCCAACACTGAACATAATTTGTTCACATAGAAGTCTTTAAATTCTGAAATATGGCACAATGTAACCAAATGTCTTAATTTTAAAATAGAATGGACACGTTTTGTAGACAGCATTTAAAAATGGGTGTCATAAGATTCACGGGGCAATTATCTAATTGGCCTGAGGTGTTGAATGGTGTTGTTTAAATGTTACAGCAGCTCTGGGAAAAAACAGTTGGAGTTGACTGTATCAGTCCAAATAATGTACGAAGCCAAGCACAAAACGGAGCCAAAAACCAAAGTGTAAATCACATTAACGTCTTTTATTCCAATAGTACGTTTTCGGCCTTCCCAACAGAATGACTTCATCAGATGTAACGTAAAACAATCCCAAACACATATTTATATCCTGTTTACATTAATTGTTTAATTAAAACCATCATTTATTCAAATGAACTTGTTTAAAATCAACCTATCTAGTGTCTGCACTCATGAATAATTCATCAACTATATACAAAATGCTTTTTTGGCAAAAAATCATTCTAACTAATAATGCCCTTCATAAATGTGTTACAACCAACTTAGAGTTATAATACATCCTTATGAGAATGATTTTGGAGAAGAAATAGAGAGTTTTTAAACATAAAATGGGTTTAAAAGTGAAATATGTAACGTAAAAATAATAAATATAAATATAAAATATTTGCTTATAAAAATTTCCTTATGTACATATATAATACTGGCCTTAATGATTTCATCTCCATTATGCCACTACTTAAATTAAGATCTGCTAAATTATAAAGGTATGAAATCTAAGGAATCAATTTTAAAGTATAACATACTTTTAGAAACATATATGTACATAAGGAAATTTTTATAAGCAAATATTTTATATTTATATTTATTATTTTTACGTTACATATTTCACTTTTAAACCCATTTTATGTTTAAAAACTCTCTATTTCTTCTCCAAAATCATTCTCATAAGGATGTATTATAACTCTAAGTTGGTTGTAACACATTTATGTGGAAGGGCATTATTAGTTAGAATGATTTTTTGCCAAAAAAGCATTTTGTATATAGTTGATGAATTATTCATGAGTGCAGACACTAGATAGGTTGATTTTAAACAAGTTCATTTGAATAAATGATGGTTTTAATTAAACAATTAATGTAAACAGGATATAAATATGTGCTTGGGATTGGTTTACGTTACATCTGATGAAGTCATTCTGTTGGGAAGGACGAAAACGTACTATTGGAATAAAAGACGTTAATGTGATTTACACTTTGGTTTTTGGCTCCGTTTTGTGCTTGGCTTCGTACATTATTTGGACTGATACAGTCAACTCCAACCGTTTTTTCCCAGAGCTGCTGTTACTTTTTATTGGTTTCATTACTGGGAGTTGCCCTCGCTTCTTTTCGTTGTTTAAATGTTATTTACTTAAAAATGTTTTTTTTTTTTACTTGTGGTTTGTAACTTCCCTGGAAAGCAGTAAACAAAGACACTACAGTTGCATTTTAATATACTATTTTATTTATTTGTCTTTGTTTACCAGGAAAGTCTGACTAGGTAATACCCAGTTTCAGCAAAGGCCCTGAGAGGAAAGCTCCATTTGTTTACTTTGCATTACACTAAGGTCCACTCAAACACAAAGTAGTTACATTTTTATTTACATTTATACACAGACAGTAGTTACATTTTATACATATACATTCTAAGATTTTACAGAGGTGGAAGTTACTAAATAGAAATGATTCAAGAGCAACTTAGTGGATTGTACAGGTAGCATGTTCAAGGAGAGTACTGGATAGTATTGTACAGTGAAAAGGTTTTAACCCTGTGATGAGCATGTACAGCACCAGGATTGGTTAAGGTGTAGTTTAAGTAGTGATTTAAAACTACTGAGTTTGTCGGAAATTTTTTTGCATGGCGATACTATTCCAGAATTTAGCAAATTGGGAGTAGAACAAGTCTCCTGCAACATTATTGGACTTATCTACAAAAGAATCTGTTACTAACATGAGGTCCCTTGCTGGACAGTAGGGTAATAATAAATTTTGTAGTGCAGGGCATTTTTCTGGATGATGAATAAGTTTGTGTACTTATAGTCAGTTATGAATACGTTAGCCAGTTGTGCAGTTCAAGCAAGTTTAATTGCTTTAAGCTAAGACAATGATGGGTCCTATTAGGAAGAATGGTGGCAAATTTAGCTAATTTACTGTAGGAGGAAGTAAGTCTTTTTCTTTGAGTATTGTTTATGCTTGTTAGGATAGGAGCGGTGTATAAGAGAGTCAGTAGTAAGAAGGTGGTGGCTAGAGTTTTCCTTCAAGCTTCTGTAAGGAATTCATTGATCCTATAAAGAGAGTCTAGTTTTGATGTGTAGATTTAATGGCGTGCAGTATATAGTGGTCATATTTAAGACTGTCTACTATAACACCTAGAAGCCTACTGTAAGTTACAGTTTGAATAACAGTATTATTTGCTGACTTTATGGTATATGACCGCTTTTGATTTTGCAACTTTTTGAGGTGAAAAGCATTAACTTAGTTTTCTTGGGGTTGAGCAGGAAGTTTGATTCTTTGAGCCAGGCTTGTACAGAGGAGAAAGACTTTTGGGTAATGTCTTGGAGCTTATTTATTGCTGAGGCCGCATACATTAATGTTGAGTCATCTGCATACTGAACAAAACAAGCATGGTGAGTGGAGGTGTAGAAGTCATTAATAAATATATTAAACAGTAGAGGACCCAGGATAGTGCCCCAAGGGACCCCTGCAGTAACTGGTTGAAACAATGAGTAGGTTTGTTGCCATTTAACAGCTTGTTGCCTACCAGATAAGTACGTAAGGAACCACAACAATGAGCACTGTGAAAGTCCTACTGAGGAGAGTTGAATGAGCAGTTGCTGGTGTGAGACCGTAACAAATGCCTCTGACAAGTCTAAGAACATGGCGGACACAAGCAGACCATCATTTCTATGTTGGTTTATTATATTGGTGAAATGTAGTAGAGCAGTAGTGGTACTGTGCTGGGGCCTAAAGCCATGTTGTGTTTCTGATAGCAGGTTATTTGAGGTTAGGTACTGCATCAGCTGCATATGGATGCTTTTCTCAAATATTTTGGATAGGGGGGACAGAATCCCTATCGGTCTGTAGTTATTAAACTCTGGAGATGTGCCACTGTTGTGCAGTAGTATGATGTAGGATTTTTAACACAATAACGGGACGTATCTTTCTGCTATGGACCTATTAATTAGTATGGACAAAGGGAAGGCTATGACTTAAGCAGCCATTTTTAGGTAGTCTGATGGTAATTGGTCTACAGCTACAAAAGTAGTTTTTAGTTTAAGGAGCAACTTCTTTATGAGTGAAGTAGGTATTGGACTAAAACTGATGAGCTTTAGGTGGTTTTGATAGGACAGAGGTAGAGTAAAGGGGAAGATGTGTTAGTGTCTAAGAGAGATAATACTGATTGTATAATGTAGGAATGAAACTGTGTGGGAATAGAGTCTGTCATGATGTCTGTTTCTTGTAGAGGGATTAGTTGTAAATAAAGGGACTAAATAAAGTAGTTTAATCTCCGGAGATCCGCATTTTATTTTTTCATTTATAGCAAGTTTAGTCCACTCAAAAGTTTATGATTCGTAACTGCTGTTACTATGTTGTTGTTGTTGTTGTTGTTGTTGTGTCTTTCGGCTTTTTCCCAGTGACAGGACCAAAAAGTAAATCAAAAATTCTCTCTCGAGTACTTTACTAAAATGAATTAGTACTAAATGAAGCAGTAGCTTATGACATCTCAAAGACCATACTGCCTCTGTTCTTTTTATTTACTTTATATATTTGTTAACTGGGGTTATGGTTTTTTTCAGGGGTGACTCAGGAGTACTGTATGGTTAAATGACTTGTCCAGAGTCACACAGCACACAAATGGAATTCTGTAAAGAGAAACAGACACTTGTACACTGTACTTCAAGGAAGACATGGTTAAGTAATTTACGTAAATATACTTAATGTTTTGCAAAGCTGTGTGAACTTACAGAGAATGTTATACTAATTAAAGGGGCAACTGGGTGAAGTCCTCTACATGACGGTGGGAAGGAATTTAGCCTCTCAAATTCACTCATAGCTACCATTTTGTTTGTGGAGGCATGCAGTGCAACACAGACTTGCTAAGGAAGGTAGATATGATCGGGTAAACAATATTAAGATCTCTCTTCTGACTTCTAGTGTTAGCCACCATGGTGTATTTTAAGCTGAAAAGTAAGGTTCCCTCACTGTGAGCCTCTATAGACACACACACACACGCACACACGCACACACGCACGTGCGCACACACATTCCTAAGTCAAAGTATGATGAAAGCTCACAAACTTAGTATTGTTTCAATCTTTAATGTGAGCGAGAAGTGCTCTTCACAACATCCACAATGTGCCCAGTAATGATTGCTATCAGTAATATATCTAAGTACGACTGTGCTCCTGCTACTACTGGAATTTTCTGGGTATCCTTCTTCCACATTGCCCTTATTTTTGCCTGCAAATCCTGATATTTTATGACTTTGCATCTTTCTGTACATAAGACACTGTAGTCACTGGATGTAGCAAATTCAGTGATCAATGCTACTTTTGTCTTCTTTTCATGAACTACTATATCTAGTTTTCTTGCATCTATTTTTTGAACTGCAGGTAATGGGTGATCCCATGTGATATGAACTTCATCACTTTCTATAATGCTTTGTGGCTCATGTTTCCAATGTTTTTTAGCTACTTCAATATTATAATGTTTGCACCAACCCCAATGCAACACTCTTGCTACATTATTATGCCTTTCAGTATACAGTCCTGTCAAAGGAAAAAACTTCAAAGACAAATACACATAAGGTTCAGGTTAAGGCACTTTAATTCTTGCTGGAAGGAGACAAAAACATGCATGCAAAAATAGAGTTTGTCTGGTCTGCAACAGGAAATGAAGTCATTCTTATACTGTTTTACAAGACATTGCCTTCTAAAGCTGACGTAATCAAATACAAGCCTACAATATTGTTTTTCACAGCAGATGTTGTTCAATATTTTCTGCTGATATTACATTACATTTCTAGATTTGTGAGAAACTTTTCTTGAAAGATAACATGGCCTCGAAGACCACTAGCTAGTTACAATTATTTCTACAGTGCTGTGTTACATTTCAAGGTACTCTGCTTATTCAAGCACAAAGCAAACACAGATTATAGTTTATATTCTTTAAGCAGTCTTTGTTCTACTTATCTATTCTTCCTGCAGCTGAGTATGTTCTCATAGCACAGGCAGGGCCAATTGTCTAAGTTTAATAACATTATAGAAAGCAGTATTGTTCTATTCATTATTTTCCAGACCTAGCAGAAAATCATCTGCTTCTCAGTAAATTTCCTAAGACATAAACAAGATTTTAGCTGTGATGACAAAATACAAGGTCAGAAAGCATTCGCAGTTTATATGGATTTATGCAGTATGAAATAGAATAAATGTGTTAACCCTTTTGGGCTTTCTAAAAGCACTAATATACACATTAATACATATTTTTCTAACAAGTCCCTTCTGCCATTAGTATATCATAAGCAGCAACAAGATGTGCGACTTGTTTCCAATTCGGTTTTACAAAACCTACATTTGTCTGTTTCTCCCACATGCTCAATAAACTTTGTAAACCAACGTTTATGCAGCCCACTATCTTGGGACTCCCATATTAACCTTTCATCATTTGGTTTACATTCACCTCTTCTTAACCATTCCTGCGTTCGATATTGATGAACATGAGGTTGTTCCAAGAGTTTTCTACACTTGCAAATATATTTATGCACTTTCCATATTTCTTGCCTTCTCATCTGATCCTTCACCTTTACATTCTTTTCATTTTTGCCACATTCAGTTGCTGACAGATTTTTATCTACAGCTGGTTTGATTTCCATTCCCACTTGACACTGATATGCTTCTGTTTAACTAAGCAGGGAAGTCACCTTAGACATATTCTCCTCATGTTTTAAAGATTTCATTACATTTGGGTCTTGTGAGGTGAGCAAATATGTTATGAAGTCCTATGATTGTAGATCTATACATGTAATCATTTTCAAGGAGGCCTGTACATCTTTCAGAACAGAGAATATATAATCTTGGTATACACAGATTGTTATAAATGACTTGATAAGCATGAAGTTTCCTTTTTGTCTTCCTGTCCAACTGATTCAACAACTCTTGGGGCCGGTCGATCACTCAAAAAAAGAAGTTATGTCTTACCATAACGTTCCATCTGTGTTGTCGATCTTTACTAATGTTTGACTGTGGGCTTGGTTCCAAGCCTCAGAACCGACTCAGCCGTTTACTTCAGCTTGTGCCTTCCAAACTCTCAAGCTAGGCTCTACCATAATGCTCCTCTCTAAATTACCTCAGATCGAGTTTGCCTACAATTAGTGGCAGACAGACAGTAAATAACAATAAAGAAAAAGAGACCAGATCTGTGCCCCTATTATAAAGCCAGTCTCAGAAAACTTAGATCCACTAAGAGCATCAGGCCAGGGGATGGACGGGGGGAATGTCAAGGATTAGTGAAGATCGACAACACAGATGGAACATTATGGTAAGACATAACTTCTTTATCTTATGTTGTCAACCTTCACATAATTCTTGACTGTGGGACAGAATCCCCAGCTACCTGAATCTTGGGAGGTCTCACAGAAGAATATTCCTGAGCACCACTGAACCGAATGATGCACATCCCCTAGAGACCTGGTCCAATTTGTAATGAGTGATAAAAAGTATGAGGAGAAGACCATGCGGCTGTTGCACAAATGTCATCTAGAGAAGCTCTTGCATGAAAAACCGCAGATGCTGCTACAGCTCTAGTTGAGTGGGCTTTCACAGGATGTGGTGGGAGAAGTCCATCTGAGTGACAGACAAAGGTGATATGATCTCTCTGAGCCATTTAGCTAAGGTAACCCTGGAAACTGGGTTGCCTTTTCCTCACCCAAGGAAGGTGAGGAAAAGGCAACAAACAGTTGGTCAGATTTTCTGAAATCCTTTTTTCTATGAAGGTAAAAATGTAGCCATCTAGGAACATCTAATAAATGTTGACAATACTCTTCCTTACTGGAGAAATTAGGGAAAAAGACTGGTAAGGTGCAATGTTTGATTGATGTTAGATTCTGAAACTTCCTTTTCAAGAAGGAAGGATTAGTCCTGAGGGAAACCCTGTCCTTGTGAAATATTATATAGAGGGGTTTGCAGGACAAAGCTTGAATTTCCTATACTCTTCTTGCAGAAGTAATGTAAATAAATTAATAAAAATAAAAACAAAGTTTTCAGAGTCAGAAATTTTAAGTCACAACTAGCTGAAAGTTCAAAAGGGGAAAGAGTAAGATATTGCAAAACTGAAGGCAAATCCCATGGGGCAGTGGGCTCTTTAAATGGAGACCTTAAGATAAGGATTCCCTTCAAGAAAGCTTTGCAAAGTTTATGTGATATAAGTGAAGAACCGTCAAAACCAGTATGGAAATTAGATCTCGTGGCTAGGTGGACCCGTATGGTAGAGGCTGAAGAGCCAGTTTGATAAAGATCAGCCAGAAAATCCAATATGTTGTATACAGGAACTGTATACAGGTCCAGATGATTGATAAGAGCCCATCTAGCAAATTTTTCCCATTTACTCTGGTACAGTTTCCTAGTAGAAGGTTTGTGATGGGCCAAAATTATTTGACGGATGGGTGAGGAAAGAGAACATGCCTGGCAATCATGGGAATTAGAGAAGCAATGGAGTGAGCTTGAGATGCTGGAGATTTGCATGAACCATTCCTACTGGATAAGATAACAGATCTGGCGTTGGGTCCAGAATCCAAGATTTACGAAGTAGGTGAGGCCATATGAAGGGAAACCAAACATGTCGAGGCCAGAACACAGCAATGAGGATTATTTTATTCTCAGACTTCTTGGCTTTCTTTAGAAAGTGGGAAATCAGAAGAGCTGGGGGGAAAAGGCATACAGGAGACCGGGGGGGGGGGCAATTATGGAGAACAGCGTCTCTGGGTGACTCTGCCATAAGTAACTGCTGCACTTGTTGGTCAGGGGGGGTGCAAACAGATCAGAACAAGGACGACCCCAGTGGCAGAATATCTTCTCCGTCACCACATGATTGAGAGACCCCTAGTGAGGCATTAGAATAGTTTTGTTCAGTTTGTCTGCTATCATGTTGGAACTCTGCAGAATGGGTGTTGCCATGAGAAAACGGTTGGAGGAAATTGCCCATTGTTAGACTCTGAGAGCTTCTTGACAAAGTGGGAAAGATTTGGTTCCCCTTTGTTTCTTGATGTACCAGACCACCATGCTTGTCCGTCTGAATTGCCGCTGCTCTCAAGGGAAGGGCATGCTGAAATGCTTGCAATGCCAAAAGCACTGCCCTCATCTCTAGAACATTGATGTGCAAACTGACCTCCTGTTGGGACCAAGTGTCTTGGACAGACATTCTCAGATAATGTCCCCCCACCCTATCTGGGAAGCATCCGTGGTCATTATGGCTTGGGGCTGTGAAAGGATGAAAGGATGAAAGGACAACCCAAAAGAATTTTGTTCGAATGGAGCCACCAAGACAAATCTTATTTGCAAAGATTGGTGATCAAGATGTGGTACAACATCGGTTGATTCATTAATGACCATTGGAAGGCTAGAAGCCACTGTAGAATTTGCATGTGATATCTGGCCAAAGGAACTAGAGTTACAGAGGCTGCCATCAAGCCCAGCACCTGAATGATGAGTCTGGCTGGAAGAGTTTTGTTTTAAACTATGTGATGTACTTGTGATCTGATCTTTTGAAGCCTGTCTACTGGGAGTGAAGTGATTCCTGAAATGGTGCTTATTAAAGCTCCGATAAATTCCAATTGTTGAGTAGGTTGTAGATTTGATTTTTTGTAATTCAGTAAAATACCCAATGAAGCATAAAGATGCAAGGTGTAATCTCTTGCCTGTTCTAGTTGATGCCTGGTGGTAGTGGTAAGGATTCAATCACCAAGATAGGGAAAAACTCAAAATCCCTGCATTCTGAGACAGGCTGCTACCACTGCCATGCATTTGGTAAACACCCTGGGGGCTATGGTGAGACCAAAGAGCAGTGCTCTGAACTGGAAATGACTGGCTCCCAACCGAAAGCGAGTGCAGGAATCTCTTGGAGCATTTGTCCATTTTTAATTGTTAATATGTATCCTGAAGATATACAGAGCTCACCCAATCATCTTTTTCCAAGAATGGTAGTAGTATTGACTGTACTGAGACCATCTGGAATTTGGTTTGGTGAACTGCCTTCTTGAAATGGCTAAGATCCAAAATGGGTCTCCAATCCCCTGGCTTTTTGGGCATTAAAAAGAATCTTGAGTAAAACCTGGATTCTCTTTGGCCTGGAGGGACTTTTTGGAGGGCTCTTTTTTCAAGCAGTTATTGAATTTCTACAACTGCTGCTTCCCTGCGACTGGGTGGAATGTCCGGGAGTCTTTTTTGCATTTTCGGATTTGAGGAAAGGGAAATGATATAACCTCTGGAAATGATTCCCTGCACCCAATTTGTTTGAGGTTATCTGTAGCCAGGCAGATTGTTGCAGGGATAATCGTTCTCCAACTGCCTCCAGGGGAAGGCAATTGGGCCTCCGTTCAGGACTGCTGGTAGGAGTTACCAAAGAAAGAATCTCTGAACCCCTGGTTCTGCGGGCCACCACTACCTCTAGGATGGCGTCTTCCCTTGTTACTTCCCCTCTGCCCCAGGGAAAGTCCTTGTCACATGAGTCCTGGAAAGGCCCTTGGGACTTTTTGAACCACAGCCTCTCACTTCTCTGGTTCCTGGAGTAGGGCCGTTGAGGAGTGGAGAAGCATACACCCATGGCAGAAAGAGTCTTCCCATCTTTCTCACATCTGGCCAGTGTGTCTTTTACTTTGGGTCCAAAAACTGATGTTCCATCAAATGGAGCACTGATGAATGAAGATTTAAATGGCTCTGCAAGGTCACACAGGTGCATCCAGCTGTCTCTCCTAATGGCTACGCCTGAACCGTTGCTCTAGTCATAATCCCTTTGGCTGTGTGGGTAATCAGCCTCATGGACGAGTTAGAAATTGCTTTGAGAGTGGCGAGCTGAGAGGTTATTTTGTCTTGTACCTCTTTGGCTACTGCTTCTATGAGAGTATCTGATAGCTCTTTGATCAGACCTCTCTTTAGCCTGGTAAAGTGCACCATGAAATTTAAAAACATGAGAATGAAGGTCGATGAAACATAAACATGCTTCCTGAACCTATCCATAATCCTGGACTCCTTGTAAGGAGGATGGGTAGTAGGGCTTTCATTTGCAGGTTCCTTCTTTGTGGCTGCTGCTATCACTATGGCATCTATGGGTATACCCTTAGCCCAGTGCTGCTCTTCTTTGGGGGCAGAAATGATCTTGTCAGGCCTCAAGGAGATCGGCTCAATGGAGTCAGGAATCTTCCAGGCCCACTGTGCAATCAATTTAATCAGCTTGTCAGTGGGCAGAGAGATCCAAGCGGTAGAGGGCTGGGCATGAAAACTCTCCAGGTATACTGACTCCTCTGAGGACTGCTGGAGGGAAGACCACCACCCTGCTGTTTCAGGACTTCCAGGATGTCCCCGAAGGGAACATCATCAGGGGGTGACCTGGGGGAACCTTCCTCCTCATCAAAATCAATATCCTCAGTGAAGGACTCTTCCGGGGAGACTAAGTGCTTCCCCTTGCACTTTTTCTTCACAGGTACTTCTTCGGCAGGATCTTCAGAGGAAGTATCAGAAGAGGAAACCACCAAGGTGGGTCTTTCCTGAGGCTTTTGTGCCCTCTGTCCCAGTGATGAGGCTGATGGTAGCTCTGGTCAACAGGATGCAGAAATTTGGCCTGACAGGGAAAGCAAAGACTGAGAGTCGACAATGGACAAGGCCTTCTCCATAATCCAGAAGGTCAGCCCCCCCCATAGCAGAATGGGAGCCCGGAACCACAGTAGACTTCTTCGAAACCGTGGTTCCACCTGCACCAAGGAGGCTGCCTCCAAAGCAGAAGCCTAGGTTGAACCAATGAAAGTTGATGCACCGAGGGGCATGGAAGCCTCTGAAAAAAGAAGTCAAATCCTGCATCTTGGAACTGGTGACCAAGTCTCAACCCCGGGAGACCTTAAGTTCTGAAAAACCAGAGGACCTCAAGCAACTCTCTGTTCCGAAGAAGCGACTCTTCCTGGAAACTGAGACAGTCGGAGCTGAGTAGGTCAATGCCAGGGGCTCCCAAGGACTCGACAGGAGTTGGAGGAGGCAGATGAGTGTGTCAGAGAAGGCAGGTCCCAATGCTAAATTGTCTGGGAACTGAAGATGGAGGTAATCCCCTCGACATCAAGAGCTGGTCCACCAGCCTCGTGATGTCCGATTCTGAGAGGTTCTTAGTGTATCAAACAAATTACGCCAAATGAGACCTAGGCAGTCTGGGTTCTGGGAAAGGGCTAGGTGGTCGGTCTGCAAATGGATCGACTGAAATGGATCGACTGAAGGAGAATACTTTGAACATGGTACTGAAATCAATGTAGTCTGCTTCGGTACTGACAAACATCGTAGGCTGTATGAATAACTTTTCAGATGGTTCTGAGGAACTGCTCGGTACTGAATTGGAGCACTTCTTAGATTTAGAAGAGGAGGAAGATGACGTGCTGGCTTTGGTCTTCAGACCAGATGTGGCCTCATCGAAATCCTCTTTCAAGAGACCTTTCAAAATCAGCTTGTTTCTCCACCCAGTTAAAGTCCTGGTGGAGAAACCATGACCGATAGTGGAATCCTCCTGCCGGTGAACTACACCTACACCGACATGCCCGTCCAAATTGGGCATCTTCCTGTCGCACTTCTGGCACCTCTTAAAGACAGAGGTGCCCTTCGAAGGTTTATCAGCCTTGCTACGTTTATTAGCCATGCCGGAAAAAGTAGGCTTAAAGCTAATTAGAGTCACAGACAGACACACACACACACACACAACAGGGGACAGAAAAAAAAGTTTTTTTTTTTTTTTTTTTTTTTTTTTTTAGAAAAGAGAAAAGGTACCAACTATGGCAGCCAGAAAATACCTGAACAGGAAAAGATGGTACCAGAGATAGTACACAAGAGAAATCTACAGAAAAGTAGAGGAAAAAAGGAGAAAGGATCACTCACACGTACAGAAAAGGAACAAGAGCAACAGGTAGAAAGACTAACAGTATTTAAAAAAAGAAAAAAGAATATACAAGAAGAAAAATTACAGAAATCAAGAAAGAACTTTCTGAAAATAACTGTCAAAGCTTGAGAGAGGATGGACACATCTGACACATGAAGTGGCAAACGAGATCTGAGGTAATTTAGAGAGAAGCATTATGGGTAGAGTCTAGCTCAAGAGTTTGGAAGGTGCGAGCTGAAGTAAAGGGAAAAGAGCCCACATCAAGGATTACGTGAAGATTGACAACATCAGATCTGTAAGTTAGGACAGGAAGAGCAAATTGATTTCTAGCTTGGATGTTATTCCTACATGTTAATGCTGTTTTTAGTATTAATCTTACTCTTCTAAAATATACCTACGTTTTATTCATATTTGTTCATGTTTTATTGTTATCCTTCATCAGTTCCCAAATATTTATACAGTCCCACTTGCTCAAGTTCTTTTATATCACATTCCTGTCCCAAACTGATGTTTTCTTGGAGCTGCAACTTTCCTGCTTTAAAGGTTGCTTTTGCACATTTATCAAGACCAAATGCCATTCTTATATCGTCTAAAAATGTTTTGACCACTTGCAGTTGTGCTTTCAGTTCCTCACCTGATGAACTATACAGCTTTAAATCCCCAACAAAAAGAAGATAATAAGAAGTTATGTACCTACCATAACGTTCCATGTTAGTTGTCTTCTCTCGCCTTCTTTCTTGCTTGATGGGTTCGGAGCCGATCCCTCGGCTCCGACTCGGCACTTGCTAAGCTCGAGAGTCACTTTTACCAGCTCGAGGCAGCCCCATATCCCATGATGTAAGGCGGTAAGTACCCAGATCTCGTTTGCTGACAAAGGGCAATAGCACCAAGCATAAAATACTTCCCAAAGGAAGAAAGAAAACTTACAGATGGAAGAAGGACCAGGTCTGAATGGTCTTCAGCATAACAGTTTCTTATAACAAGGTCTGTCCAGGCCAGGGGGAAGGAGGGAGGGTCACAAGAAAGAAGGCGAGAAGACAACTAACATGGAACGTTATGGTAGGTACATAACTTCTTAATGTTAAGTTGTCAATCTCGCCTTCATTCTTGCTTGATGGGACCGCGTCCCTAGCACCTCTATCCTGGGTGGCTCAATGGAACAAACTCTTGAGGACTGTAGAGCCAAAACTGGCTCTGTCCCTGGAGGCCAAGTCCAATTTGTAATGGGAAACAAAAGTGTGAGGAGTAGCCCAAGTGGCTGCTGCACAAATAGTGTCCAAAGGAAGTCTAGCTTGAAAAGCTGTAGAAGTAGCTAAGCTCCTAGTTGAATGTGCTTTAGGTTTTGAGCACAGCTGTTTTCCCCTGAGTATAAATTTCAGAGATGACCAAGAAAGCCATCTGGACAAGGTCACTTTAGAAACAGGAAGGCCTGGATTATTATCCGCATAGGAAACAAAAAGTTGATCAGATTTTCTAAATTTTTTTGTTCTGTCCAAATAATATCTAAGTTGACGGTGGACATCAAGATAATGTAGCTTCTGTTCAGCTCTATCTGAATAGTTAGGGAAAAATACAGGGAGATCAATGGATTGATTCAAATTGTTCTTTGAAGCGACCTTAGGTAAAAAGGTTGGGTTAGTTCTCAAAGATACTCTGTCTTTGTGAAAAACCAAATAGGGGGGTCGAACCGAAAGAGCATGAAGTTCAGACACTCTCCTGGCAGATGTAATAGCCACTAGGAATAAAGTTTTCCAAGAAAGATATTTCAGGGAACAAGAAACAGCTGGCTCGAAGGGGGGGAAGAATCAAGGATGTCAGCACTAAATTTAGATCCCACTGAGGAGGAGGATTCCTGATTGGAGGCTTTAGTAGGAAAATTCCTTTCAAGAAGGCCCTGCAGAGCCTATGGGACATAATATTATGATCTGCTATCCCGACATGAAAATTGGAAATAGCAGCCAATTGAACTCTGACTGTGGAAGAAGAGGAGCCTGCATGAAAAATCTCTGCTAAGAAGTCCAGGACTGCCTGAACAGGGGCAGTAAAAGGATCAATATTCTGGGCCTTAGCCCAATAAGAGAAACGTTTCCATTTGCTTGTATAAATCCTCCTGGTAGAGGATTTTAGCGAAACTACTATGATGTCTCTAACTGGGTTAGAGATCAAAGGAAGCCTGGCTAAGGAAGGAAGTGGAGCAACCATGCTGTGAGGTTGAGAGAAGGGATTGACTGGTGCAGCTGACCCGATTGGTGAATCAGAAGATCTGGCACTGGGTCCAGATGCCACGGCTGCACCAAAAGGTGATGATGGAGGAACGGAACCAAACTTGTCGAGGCCAGTAAAGGGCAATGAGAATCAATTTGGCTCTCAAAGCGGTAGCTTTCTGGATCACCTGAGGGATCAGAGGAAATGGAGGGAAGGCATAAAGAAGTCCCTGGGGCCAATCCTGGGTCAGAGCGTCTCTGGGGGATGGCCTGATAGAGGAAGAGGCTGAAGAAGTCTGGACATTTGCTGTTTTGGGGAGTAGCAAAAGATCGCAACATGGACGACCCCATTCCAGAAAAATCTCTTCCGCTATAGATTGCTTGAGAGACCACTCGTGAGGCATGAGAATAGCTCTGCTCAATCTGTCCGCTACAATGTTGGTTTTCCCAGGGATATGCGTTGCTACCAGAAACCAATGAGAGGAGATCGCCCATTGCCATAGTCTGAGCTTCTTGACACAAGGGGTAGGACTTGGTTCCGCCCTGTTTGTTGATATACCAAACTACAGACATGTTGTCTGTGTTGACTGCAATTGTCCCTACGGGAAGAAAGTCGTTGAGGGCTTGCAACGTTAAAAGCACTGCTCTCATCTCCAGGACATTTATGTGCAGATGGTACTCGAACGGCTGCCACGTCCCATGAACCATCCTGCCCTGATAATGACCTCCCCACCCGATCAGGGAGGCATCCGTGGTGACAGTGGCTATCGGGGATGGGGGTACAAAGTACCTGCCTTGGTGAACCTGAGGCGATGTGATCCACCAAGCAAGATGCTCTTTGCATGTCTGTGTCACCAGAATCTGGTGACGCATTGGAAGTTGCTGGTATGACCATTGTGTGAACAGCATCCACTGAAGAAGGCGCATGTAGAATCGAGCCAGTGGAAGAAGAGTAATGGCCGCAGCCATGAGACCTAATACCTTTAGAACCATTCTGGCCTGTACTTTCTTGCTGGCCAGAATGATCCTGACATGACTCTGAATGTCTGAAACTCTTTGATCTGTAAGGGTAGCTGACATCCGAACAGTGTTTAAGTTTGCGCCTATGAAGGTAATAGACTGGCAGGGCGATAAGGATGACTTTTCGAAGTTGATTGAGATGCCCAAATGAGAACAAAGGTCTATTGTGTAATCCCTGGCTTGTATAAGCTGATGCCTGGTGGTGGCTGACAGGAGCCAGTCGTCGAGATACGGAAACACCTGGAATCCTTGACGTCTCAGGTGAGCCGTGACCACTGCCATGCATTTGGTGAACACTCTGGGGCTGTAGTGAGACCAAAGGGCAGGGCTCTGAACTGGAAATGACTGGACCCCAGCCGAGCGGAGAAATCTCCTGGAGCATCTGTGAATTTTGATGTGATAGTACGCATCCTGAAGATCTATTGAGCACATCCAGTTGTCCTTCTGTAAGAAGGGCAGAATTGACTGAAGAGTGACCATTCGGAATCTTGTCTTCCTGACAGACTTGTTGAGTCTGCTGAGATCCAATATTGGTCTCCAGTCTCTCGTCTTTTGAGGACCAAAAAGAACCTTGAGTAGATTCCGGGCTCTGAATGGTCTATTGTAACTGGCTGAATGGCTCTTTTTTGCAGTAGTTTTGAGACTTCTAACTCTGCAATCTCCCTTAGACCGGGTGGTACATCTGGAAGGGAACCTGAGGGGAAGGGACTTTCCTCGAAAGGAATTATGTAACCCTTGGATATGATCGACTGTACCCATCTGTCTTGAGTGAGGGAATGCCAGGCTTCTGGGTACAGTGATAATCTTCCCCCGACTGCCTCCAAGGAGGGACAGCCGGGCAACACCTCAGGGATGCTGAAAGGGCTTGTCAGAGAGAGGCTCCCTGTTTTCCTGGTTTTCGGACCCCTCTGCCTCTAGAGCGGCGTCTGTTGTTGTTACCCCCTCTGCCTCTAGGGGTAAACTGACCACGTGAATCCGGCGTGACTCCTTGAGATTTACGGAACCACATTTTCCCACCTTTCTGTCCTTTGGGATAAGGTCTAGAAGGGGTGGAAAAACGGACTCCAACAGCAGAAAGAGTCTTGCCGTCCTGTTCGCACCTGGTCAAGGTTTCCTTCACCTGAGGGCCAAACAAAGCTGACCCATCAAAGGGAGAATTTGTGAAGGACGCCTTAAAGGGATCCGCAAAATCACATAGCCGCATCCAGGCTTGGCATCTAAGAGCCACACCTGTACCTGCGGCTCTACTCGCTCCATCCGCAGCATAAGATATTAGCCGCATGGAGGAGTTTGCAATGGAATTGAGGGTTCCTAGCTGCGAAGCAATTATTTCTTGAGCCCCTGCAGCTGTAGGATCCTGAACTACTTCACCCAGCTCCTTAAGGATATCCCTCTGGAGTCTGGTGAAGTGACATAGGTAATTCAGCGAACACATAGCAAAGGTCGCTGAGGAAAACATCCGCTTACCGTACCTATCCATGGTCCTAGAGTCCTTATTAGGAGGATGGACGGGCACGGAAGGATCTGCAAGTTCCTTCTTGGTGGCCGCAGCCACCACCATGGCATCAGCGGGGACACCCTTAGTGAGGAATTGCTTGTCACACGGGGCAGTGATAAATTTTGAAGGCCTCCTAGGGACTGGCTCTACAGAGTCAGGAGCTGCCCACGCCTTTCGTGCAATAACCTACATAAGGGGGTCGAAAGGCGGAGACACCCAGGAGGTGGAGGGCCGAGATCCAAACGCCTCTAGGTATACTGACTCATCCTCAGAGGGATTGTTGGTGGGCCAGTTTCCCCTCTGTTTCAGGAGTTCTAGGATGTCTGAGAAGGAGACATCCTCAGAGGGGATCTAGGGGATCCCTCTGACTCATCAAAGTCAGTATCACCAGTGACAGACTGAGGGGAGTCTACATGCTTCCTCTTACAAGTCCTCTTCCTAGGAGGATCTCCCGAAACATCAGGAGAATCCTCGGAAGAGGGGGAAATTCCCAATGGGGAAACCTGAGGCGGAGGATCTCTGGGTCCTGTAGCAAGAGAAGTGGCAGAGATGTCAACAGGTACTATAGAGGGAGGAGCTACGGGAACAGACTGCTGACTGATACCAGTGGCCAGTACACTCTTCATCACCTCGAATGCTCCCTCCCAGGCAGGTCCGAGAGAACCCGCTCCAAGAGCTAGGAACTCCAGGGACCACCGAAGGGAAGTCTCCGAGGCAGATGTCGGAGCCGAGCTCACCAAGGCCGAGGCTCCAAGGGAAGAGCGGGTTCGGACAAGGGTCCGATGCCACTCACCCCTCGGAGGAGACCATGGAAGCCCGACCACGAATCCCTCTAAGGAAGGTCTCAAGAGGAGATAAGAGTAGAGGCTGAAGGAACAGAAGGGGTATCCGTCCTCCAGCCGTAGCAGTAACCATTCGAAGACTCCAACTCCAAGCTCTGGGGTAGAGTTGAAGGAGGAACTGTAATGGGGTGTGGACCAACAGTCGTCTGTTGAGACGGACTATGTAACATTTGGGCCAGTACCTGTGACTTAAGTAATCTACTGACCACTCTCTCTAGGTCATGATCTGACAGTCTGGATGACCTTGAAGATCGGCTCCGATGGCTCCGTTCCGAAAGAAGAGGTGAAGCCGGAGCCGAAAGTATCGGCTCCAAGGAAGGAGACCTCGACCTCTTCCTGGAATGAGCCATCGGAGCCGATACTATAGATCCTGTCGGAGCCGACTTCGGAGCCGACAGGACGCCGATGTATCGGCCCCAGCCGGAGCCGATACAGCCACCAAAGTAACGGTGTCGGAGCCGATCGGAGCCGACACCGATGCCTGTGCCACATGGGTGTCGGAACCGATCGGAGCCGACACCGAAGTGGTCGATACAGATTCGGCACCGATAGCCATCGGTGCCGAAGGCTTTAAGCCAGAATCGGCTCCAGCCCGAGCCGATCTCGACTGGGAACGAGTCGGAGCCGAGGCCGCAGGCTTAGACACAGAAGCCTGGGCCTTGGAAGATTTAACTGATTTAGATGGAGCCGACTTAGCCGGAGAGCCCTCCGGCTTAAGAAGGCCCCTAAGGATCAGTTTGTTGCGTCTTTCCTGCAGGACTCTCTGGCTGAAGGAATGACAAATAGCACAGGAGTCCTGCAGGTGAAGAGGCCCCAGGCAATACAGGCAAGAAGTGTGACCGTCTGTCAGAGACATCTTCTGACAGCACGAGTCACACTTCTTAAAACCTGAGACCCTCTCCTTTGACATGGTGCTTTACACAAACACACACACACACCAGTCAAAAAATTAACTTAAATAAAATACCAAAAGGTATTTCTATAAACAAACACACACACCCTAACAGGGAGGGGATGGGATGGGTAAAGTTTGACTAAAATAAATTAGAAAAGACAGGGATTTTCTGTCACAAAATGTAAATAATTAACTAATAACTAATAATTAAGGTTTTTTTAAGAAAAAGGGGCTTAAATATCCAAAAAGTGAATCACTTACCAGGAGCTGGTAAAAGGAGGACCTCATAAGCGAAGCGGCAAACGAGATCTGGGTACTTACCGCCTTGCATCATGGGATATGGGGCTGCCTCGAGCTGGTAAAAGTGACTCTCGAGCTTAGCAAGTGCCGAGTCGGAGCCGAGGGATCGGCTCCGAACCCATCAAGCAAGAATGAAGGCGAGATTGACAACTTAACATGAAGTATTTATACTTTGTTGTTTTCTGGGGGTCAAATTGTATCCATGACCTAATCTATTAAGTAGACAGCTTAATGGTTTAGGGGCAAGATCAAAGAGCAGTGGTGACAAAGAATCACCCTGGAAAATCCCCCTTTGAATTTTTACCCTGGAATAATAATTATTTGTAACAAAATTCCAAACTATATTAGGCAGAGCCCTTAACTGGCACTCTTCGGGAGAAACCTTGACGAATGGATGGGTAACAGAAAGTACACCTCTGGGATCACTTCATTGGCTCTGCTTGACAGATCAGTTAATTAATCAATGGGGCGGCGAAAGCAGACACACACTGGCTAGGCTTATAAATGCCCTCGGGCAGATAGCCTAGTACCTACCTATGAACAATTTGTCCTTTATCATGGTTTAACTGCAAAGTGGTTTGCCACTGTTTCACAGTCGGCTGTAATATAGTCAGTCAGTATATGCTATATCTTACACATTTTTAAGTACTCTTTTATCCATGAACGTGGGATACTGTCAAATGCTTTATTATAGTCTATCCATGCCACACTTAGATTTTTCCTCTTTTTTACAGTTTTCCATTTTGACTTTATTTTATTTATTTGACAATTGTTGACCAGGATAGTCTGTCTGAGCTTCAACCCTTTTTCAGCGGAGGCCCGGAGAGAAAAACTCCACAATACAAAATTGTACAAGTATAAAAATCAAAGTACAAAGTTTGGAAGTAAAAAAAGAAATTCACAGCTCACCACTGAAAAGTATAAAATTGAAAAGTACAAGTTATACAGATGATAAAATCATAATTTTAAAAAAAAAAGTATTCACTGTACGAAATAGATGATAGTAGAATAAAACAAGTTAGAATAAAAAAAAAAAAAGGAAAAGGTAGGATAGATGAGCAAATATAGTACATAAAGAAAAAATCTGTAAGTAAGAGTTTACACTTTACGGGAGAGTAAAGAAGAGCATATGATCCAGGCAAAGGTAACTAAGAAGCAAAAGAAATGTAGGTGATTTAGTATAGAAACCAAGGGAGCCCGCAGGATTTTTTTGCAGGGGGGTGCAAACCCAGAGCCCCACCCATGCAGGCCCACCCTCTCCACCCACCCACGCAGCCATTTCAGTGTCCCATTACTTGGCTATTTCTCCCCATTTGTCATAGACACTGTTCAAATATCTGTGTGCATACTGTTTTATGCTTTACTTCTACAATGATTACAGATATCTGGATTTCATTTACAACTTTTATTTAAAATTTTATAGCACAAACACTGATAGACATTTTCTAAACCTAAACAAAGCAATAGTCTTACAATAAAAACAGACTTAGCATTAAAACTTCTCTACCTTTGAAACCCACATTCAATGAAACAGCATTGAAACCCACATTCAAAGAAAATCCATCTGGCCAGTGGCAGGGTAAGTTTACCTTTGCACACATTTTTAGAACCATGCAAACGTTCTTTGATTCACCTTCCTGACTGTTTTAATTATACTATACGATAAATGAATTATATCCCTTGTATAATACAGCACCACTTGTTAAGAGTGTGTTTTAAATTTATAGTTCTGAACATTTTCCCTTTAAGCAATGAAACAAATCATAAGAGCCAATAATGACAATGTGCCCAATTCAGAAAGTACAGTTTTGTACCTACCATAAATGTAGATGTTCGAGTGCTCATACAGCTGCAGTCATAACAGATGGGTTATCCTGCCGTCAGGCGGGTCCTCAGTTGGCCGAATTCCAAATTCTTGGTCCGGCGTTGGTTGTCGTCGCTTCTTCCCTGATGTCAGTGCGGCAGGGGTATAAAAGAGGCAGCCGACGCCATTTTCTCCAGTTTTTCTTGCCCCAGATGTCAGGTGCCCCCAGGAGGAAGGCAAACATAACGTCATGCAAAAATGCAATGTTGATAAATCAAAAACAGTAGTTGCAAGCAAATACACCATAAAAGAATACCCCAAAAAAGGTTATATGAAAGGTGTTTGTCATAAGGCCTGTCCTAAGAGGGGAAGGAGGGAGGGAAACCTGGACTGCAGCTGTATGAGCACTCGAACATCTACATTTATGGTAGGTACAAAACTGTACTATGTTCATCGTGCATACAGCTGCAGTCATAACAGATGGGTAGAATCCCAAAGCTAAGTAAGGGTGGTAGGCACTAAGTGGAACTAGGAGGGGCTAGGATGCCCTGCAGGACTGCTGTGGCAAAGCCCGCTCTAGATTTAGAGTATAGTGGGAAGTGATAGTGCTTGGAGAAAGTGTGCAGTGAACTCCAGGTGGCTGCTTCCAAAATATCCTTGGTAGGGACCCCCCTGAGGAAGGCTGCAGAGGTAGCTGTGGCTCTGGTGGAGTGTGATTTGATGCATGCAGGCACAGTTTTTCCATGAAATGAGTAACAAAAGCGTATGCAGTGGGCTATCCATTTTGAAATTGTCTGTTTGGAAATAGCCTTTCCTTGAGCACCTGCAGCATAGGACACAGAGTTGCTCAGATTTCCTGAATGGCTTTGTCCTGTCCAAATAATAACGGAGTTGTCTGTGAATGTCCAAGGAATGTAGTAGTCTTTCCCCTTTGTTTTGTGGATTAGGATAAAAGGTAGGTAAGTGGATAGTCTGATTCAAAGCCACACTGGATACTACCTTTGGCATAAAGGTAGGGTTGGTTCGTAAGGAAACTCTGTCCTGATGGAAAATGATGAATGGTTGCACAGCCATGAGGGCCTGTAGCTTCGAAACCCTGCGAGCTGAGGTGATAGCCAGAAGAAAGGCTGTTTTCCATGACAAGTACTGTAACTCTGATGAAGAAGCTGGCTCAAAGGGAGGAAGGGTCAGCTTTTCCAATACGAAGTTGAGGTCCCAAGCAGGGACTGGTAGTTTCCTTGGGGGTTTTATATTCTTTGCCCCTCTGAGGAACTGCCTTAAGAGAGGATGAGAGAATAAAGGAGGATCTGTGTTGTATTGTGCAGAAATGGCTGAAGCGTGGATCTTGATGGAGGAGAAGGAAAGTCCATTGTTTAACATCTCAGCTAGGTACTGTAAAATTTGAGGTATATTTATTACCCAAGGATTCTGTCCCTTCTTTTGATTCCAGGCACAAAATCGTTTCCATTTGGCGGAGTAGGCCTTTCTAGTAGAAGGTCTTCTGGCCTCCAAGATGACATCCTGCACCACCTTGGAGAGGAGAAACTGTTGGGAAATCAAGGAATTCTCCATGCAGCTAGATTAAGAGTTTTGAGATTGCTGTGAAGGGTTTTGTAGTTGTGCTGGGACAACAGAAGAGGGACTAGAGGTAGGATCCATGGTGGGGAATGTGTCAGGCTCTTCAGGAGCGGATACCAGTGTTGTCTTGGCCAGTCTGGAGCAATGAGAATCATTTTCGGCCTCTCTGCTCTGGCTTTTAATAGAACTTTGGGCAGCAGAGGAAGAGGCGGGAAGGCATAGACGGTCAATGTTGTCCAATTGAAGGAAAGTGCGTTCACTTTCCAGGCCTGTGGGTGATAGGTCCTTGAACAAAATTTTTTCAACTGGCAATTCCTGTGGGTAGCAAAGAGATCTATGTCTGGCTGACCCCATGCCCGAGTTACCTTTGTGAAAATTTGAGGATGCAACTTCCATTCGTGTGGATCTGTCATATTTCTGCTTAGGTTGTCTGCCAGTGTGTTTTCCTTCCCTGGCAGGAATTGTGCCTGTAATTGAATTTTCAATTCCAGTGCTGTGTTCCAAAGGGTCATGGCTTGCCTGCACAGGTGGTATGAATGAGTTCCCCCCTGTTTGTTTATGTACCACATCACTGTGGTGTTGTCTGTCCTTATCAATAGCTGGCCTGAATGCAGTAAGTCTTTGAAGGTCATAATAGCCTTTTGCAAGGCTAGCATTTCCTTTTGGTTGATGTGAAGGAGCTTCTCTTTTCATGCCCATTTTCCCTGAATGCACTGATCTGTCATGTGTGCTCCCCATGCGTAGTCTGAGGTGTCTGTTGTGATGATTTGAGTTGCTTGAGGTACACCGAAAGGAAGACCTGTGTTTCTTTGGCAAGCTTGAGCCCACCACATAAATTCCTTTTGAAGGCATGGAATGAGTGGTATAATTGCTTCCAAGCTGTGGCTGTGTTGAGAACATAAGTTTTTTAGGTACCATTGAAGTTTCCTCATATGCAGCTTTGCACATGGGATTAGTAGGATGCAAGATGCCATGAATCCCAGAGCCTGCAGGACTTTCCTTGCAGTTAGCCTGGTGTAAGTTGACATTTTTCTGAAGTATTGAGACAGTTGCCCTTGCTTGTCTGGCGTGAGGTAGGCCCATCTGGGTGGTTGTATCCAAGCTGGCACCCAGGAAAATTATTTGTTGAGAGTGTATTAGTTTTGATTTCTTTTTGTTGACTGTATATCCCAGGAAGTTCAACAGTTTTATTACAAACGCCAGGTGCTGCAGTAGTATGTCCTTGCTGTCCGCTTGGATCAGGCAGTCCAGATATGGGTAGATTTGTATCCCTTGTAGTCTGCAGAAGGTGATTACTGATGCCAGGCATTTCGTAAACACTCTGGGCACAGTAGATAAGCCAAAGGGCAATGCAGAGAATTGGTAATGGGTTGAACCTGCAAGAAATCTGAGGTATCTTCTGCAATCTCATCTGATAGGGACATGCAAGTATGCCTCCTTGCGGTCCAATGTTACCAGCCAAGACTCCTTGCCCGGCATGGGAAGAAGCTGCTGTAATGTGAGCATCTTGAATTTTGGCACCTGTAGATATGTGTTTAGTATGGCTAGGTCTAAGATAGGTCTCCAATCTTTTTCTTTCCTTGGTACCAGGAATAGTCTGGAATAAAACCCTTGACCTTGTTCTTTTGCAGGTATCTCTTGAATTGCTTTCATGTCCATGAGAGCTGAAATTTGTTTTTGTGCCTCTGCCCTTTGATTTTGTGGCAGGTTTGGCATGCCTCTCATTTTTGGAAGGGTGTGAAAGTGGAACCTGTAGCCTCTGTCTATAATGTCCAGAATCCATTTGTCTTTTGTAACAATGTGCCAATTTTTTGAGAATAATATCAGTTTTCCGCCCAAAGGTGTTGCCATTAAAGCTTTGCTTGGCAGGCGTAGGGGGAAGTCATTGTGTCTGTTTTCTAAAAGACTGTGAACTATCTTCTCCCCCTCTTGGGGTTGGTGCTTGCCACTGTCTGGCTCTGAAAGATCCTTGAGGTTGCCCTCTACTCCTTGGACGCCTGTATCTGCCCCTTTGAGGTCTGTCCTTGGCTGGAAAGGACCAATTTTTTGAAGGCCAGTTTCTGCTGAAACGTGGAGGCTGTACCTGCAGGAAATCTTTCACTGTTTGCGTTGATTTCGCTTTTTCCTTCATTTTCTTTAGAACCTCCTCTGCTTTAACACCAAACAATACATCTTTTTGAAGAGGTGCATCTAATAATTTAGCTTTGACATGATCTGGTAAGGTTTGCTCTTTGAGCCAAGCATGCCTACGTATAACAGACCCCGTAACAGCAGCTCTACATGAGGACTCTAAAGCATCAAAACCACACTGCAAGGTATGTTGACCCACTTGCTCTGCACCATGCAACAAATCCTGCAACTCTTTTAAATCTGGTTGTTCTGGTTGTGTCATCTTGCTTTTCAGCTGAGATATCAAAAACTGTTGATACTTTAACATATGGAACTGACAGTTTAATGCCCTCATGGTTAAAGTGGCCGAGGTGTACACCTTTTTCCCCCACCTTTCTAAAGATCTGGAGTCTCTCTCTGAAGGTAATGGATTTTTAGCAGTAGAGGCCTTAATTCCCTTGGGACCCTGTGAAATAGTTTCTGGGTCAGCAGTATGGCTTTTATATAGGAACTGGTGAGAATCAGGAACCCGGTAATACCTGTCTGGTTTAACAGGAGCTGGAGGCAAAGAATCAGGATTAAGGCTGGCTTCTGTGTACACATCATCCAATATATCTAAAACAGGAGGGATAGCCAGAGGCCTATGCTGGGGGAGCAGAAGAAATTCCCTGAGCCTTTTCTTGGAATCTGAGTAATCTTGGCCTTCCCAGTGAAAGTGTTCCCTCAAAGTATGCAGGGTTTCCCCAAAAGAGAAGTCCTCAGGGGGGGAGACCGAGGGAATAGACTCCTCTGCATCAGAGTCTTCGAATGGAGAATAGGCACAATCCTGGTCCTCAGATAGTTCTGAGGTAATATAAGCTTGATCTGAGGAAGGGTAGTCTTCCTCTAATCTGGGCCTTTTGTCAGAGGGGGGTTGAGAACCCCTGATAAGAGTAATCAAGTCCTCAGCCATTTTAAGCATCTGTTTTTTAGGCATGGTGCCTTGAGAGGGTGTCTGAGGAACCTGTTTTTTTGGTTTTCATGGCTGTTTTAGATTTAGTGAAGGCTTTAATAGAGAAGGAGGAAGGCCTGAAGACCCCTTGAGAAATGGCAGGCCTGTCTAAATTCTGAGTTTCCCCGCCATGAGTGGCGTCGGTATCTGTAGTAGGAATGGGGGCCAAGGAGCCTGCGATCTCGGGTACTGAAGACACCGGTAATGCATTGTCATTGGTACTCAGGGGCTGCGTAGGTGCCTCGCTGAGTACCGGAGAACCTGTAGTCGGCCTTAGCGTGGTATCAGAAGGTGGTGCGGACCTCGTATGTCGGTCCTTATCTTTGCGTTTTTTGCTCAAAACTGGAGTTGGAGTATCCAACGACATAATATAATTAAATTTTTTGCCAAAAAAGTGAAGGGCGAACTCCGCCCGACGCTTAATAGTGCGTTTGTTGAATCTAGCACAAAAACGTCAGGCCGAGTCGTCGTGGTCTGGGCCTAAGCAAGGTATACAGTAAAAGTGGAAATCCTTATGCGGTATTTGCTTCCCACATGAAATGCAATTATTAACTTTGTCTGACATCGGACTGAGGCAAGAAAAGTTTCCCCAACGGGGTACTTAGCTTTCAAGAAGACTTCGGCTGAAATACTCTTGTAAATCTCAGGAGCAGGCCGACCGGCACTTGCGAACTGCTTCTGCTTCGGGCACCGCACGGCAAGAAAGACTGAAGAAAATGGCATTGGCTGCCTCTTTTATACCCCTGCCGCACTGATGTCAGGGAAGAAGCGATGACAACTGACGCCAGACCTAGACTTTGGAATTCGGCCGACCGAGGACCCGCCTGACGGCAGGATAACCCATCTGTTATGACTGCAGCTGTATGCACGATGAACATCATTTCAACCAAAAAGGGCCACTCAAACTTCTGTCATGCAATCCACCAATATTAATCAATATGCAGAATCTCTGCAGAAGTAAAAGTCATCTGAATAATTCCACATTAAAGAGATCTGAAACCAATGAAGAGGTTGTTGGTAGAAAACAATTTTATATTTCAGTGTTTCACTTACAAATTCAGTGCCCATTGCCCTTGAAGAATAAATTGCCTATGTTACATTAAAAGAAATGGTAAGCTGGTATATTGCAATAAGGAATGGGTGGCAAGCTGAAAAACAGGTTCATAGTTATTAGGTGTCTCATCCAAAGGAGGACATACTAAGGACTGCAGTACCATACCCCCTTAAAATACAAATGTACATGCTGTAGGACTAGAACCTATAGACCCTTTGCATCAAGATGCAAGTATGATACCTGCTGTGCTAACACTGCTTTAAAATTCTATACCACAATAATGATACCATTTGTTAAACAAAACAGTTGCACATTTTAAGCAGATTTAGCATGAGCAGCAGTAACCTTCGTTTCCCTTGAAGCTCACAATTCCTTGAAAATGCACTTGAAAATAAATTCCACCTGCTAGATCTAACTAGGGCATTCTCTCTCTCTCTCTCTCTCTCTCTCTCTCTCTCTCAGGGACAGATCATAAATATTGCTTTCATTAACTTATAATACAATTGCTAGAATAACAGGATTTGTGTTGGTATGCATTTTCCTAAAAGATATGATGTCTAAAACTATTTAGCAACTTCAATCCTTTTTAGGAGGAATATGGGGCAAAAATCTGGACATTCTGCAAAAACCTGTACAGCTGAGGGGTATGCTACCTCCCTTAGAGACTTTGTCAAACTGTCCTCCTTTCCACATATTTTTACAATGTTTCCTCATTCCAGCCTTGGCAATGTACATAAATAGATTTTGTCAAAGTTACAACAACTTTAAACTCTATGTGAACTTGGTGTTTTGTTTTTTGACAGAAAGGTATAAAGGAACTCATGGTTATGTATATAGTTAAATCTCTCTGTACTGAAGTATTCCCTACCATAATGCTGTTTTAATAACCAGTGTGTTTGCATTCAGAAACATTTACAGTTTTTATACTGAATTTTATAGCCACATGAATTAGAAAATAACCAATTTCCTTTTCAGAGCCTAAGCTAAAAAGTCCACTCCTTACAAGCACTCCTTCCCCTGGAAAACATCTACATATGCATGATCACAGAGACCTAGTTCAAGACCGATGACAGCACTCCTTTAATGCAGAATTTCAATACCTGCCAGAAGTACAGGCCTACCACCTTAGATGAAAGGGTAATGTTGTCTACATAGTCTTAAAGAACAATTCATCTCCAGACTTGCTAAGTGAGACAATGACGTGGAACTCCTCTACATTCAACTTGGCATTAACAAAACCCCTTACTCTGTCATACCTAACTATAGGTCCCCTCTATGTACCCCATCAGTCCATATCTCCTACCTAACATGGCGTCCCTATGCATTAAGCCAACACCATTATTCTAGGAGACTTCAATCAGCTACTCCTCCATTAACTGGGAAACTTGTATATCCTTGAGTATGTATTCCCAGACAGTTCTGGATTTCATCAATACAGCATATCTGGATCAGTTAGTCTCTATCCAAACAGGAGTGATAAAATCCTGGACATGGTCCTTAACAATATGGGACAACTCTGGTGTCCACCAACTGCCACTTCCTCCCTAGTTAAACTGGACCACAAATCAGTCACATTCATTAGAAGACTGAAGCCAAAAGCATATTCCAGTACCTCTATTTTCAAAGATTATGCTAAGGTTAATCTACTAAAACCAAGTGATGGCCTGAATTATGTGGAATCCTTTACTGTCAAATCCTATGCACATGTAAATAGCTGCATAGACATATCTATCCCCCTCTGAAGTAAATAGAAAGCCACATTTAAGAATAATTCCATTTAGTCAAACCCAATTAAACAGGCTCTGTAATAAAAGAAAACATATTGCTTGCAAAAATAAATTTAACTCTCAAGATGCTAAGGACACTCTTGCTAAACTTAATAGGGAGCTTGTTACCCTGATCAAATCAATCAAAGCCAGATATGAGGTAAAAAATAAACTAGGTGAAGAGTAACCAGAAAGCCTTCTTTAACTATGTCAGAAATCTCAGAAACAATTTGCAGCACTGCACAGAAATAATAGTGAATTATTTTAAATTCCTGAACATAGGCAATTTACAGTACTTTACTACTTAGACAAAGGAGGTAGATGGGTGCCAGAAGTCACAATTTGAAAAATAAATTAGCAAACATTGGTTTAAATCAATTTCTCTGCAGTTTAAACAACCTAATGTACAGGTTGTTATTGGGAATAAAAGACTGTTTGCCAACACCACATTCAGTTTCTGAAGCAGGTAGGACAAGGGAACTGTAACAATGTCATTAGAGCAACTGAGAAGACATACAGGAACACATCTCAGGCTGACCTAGGAACTTAGCAACAGCATAATGCACACCAGCAAATCTATTGAGATACTGAGATTTATTTTATTAAAATACTGTCACTAAAGTCAATGAATGAGAGCGCTGCCTGCAGTAGTTAACAGTCAAAGCACAACCGATTAAAATGTGCTCCATTACTATAGAGTTAGCTATTAGGGCAAATGGCAAAACTGGTCACCTATATTTGCTCAGCAATTCCAGATTATCTCAGAATGCTGAAGTATGTAGTAAAAAAAAGGACTGCATTACATATTGTTTAATGCTGTCCAGAAATAGAGCAGATGAACCCAATTTCTTCCAGGACAGGAAACAAAAAAAACTGGACTGCAATTTTTTGAAAAGAAATACAATGAAGGAACTATGTTATAATTTGTTAAAGTAATAGAGACATAACCATCAAATTAGTGATATAATTACCTCCATAATGGTTTACTTCTCATCAGTTTATGGCTTATGGTGAATGTCTGAGAACACAGTTATATTAAATAATACATCTGCAGCAACGGAAAACACAAGTATGAATGCAGATGGAAAAAGAAGAGATACCGTGTACAAGGATAAAGTATTCAACATAGATACAATACAACTCATTCTAGATTATCGCTTCAAAATAAGGAGGGATGTTCCAACACTTCCCATTTTAAGGAGTTCCAAATCTTGTTAAAGGGTTGCATATTAGGGTCATCAACCATCTAGTTCAAACCCAGAATTCTCTGCAGCACATAATATACAACAATCATATTACATGTGGCTTGCTACCAGATTGATAAAGCATGAGACAGCTCTAACATGATCCTTACAGGGCACTAAAAGGTCCCTATAGCTAATAATTTTAATATTACACATATTTTTGTGTCCACAGAAATAAACCTACCTTACACTCTCCTGGATTCCACATGTTGATTAGTTTCCTTTCAATATCCCTTTTTCACTCTCAAATGGCCCACTATCTGTCCACTATCTATTGTTCTATCAGGTAGTGGTAAACACTGCCTGCACCTTCTCCAATGGTGTAGACAGCTGTGAAGCACAAATTGCGAACACTGGCTCTGACAGAGACTTCCAGCACATGCTGTTGCCATTCCTAACATATCTTCTGTTACGTAAAGTACAAATCTTGGCAATGGAAATGGGCAAGCATAAAGTACAGTTGTGTGCACTTAACATAAATGTAGATGTTTGAGTGTATTCACTGTTGCAGTCATTACATTTGGGTAATCCTGCTGGCAGGTTGCCCTCAGTTGGCCTGAATTCCAAAGTCCTGGGTCCTGCATCAGCTGCTGTCGCCCCCTCTCTGACGTCAGGTCATCAGGGGTATAAAAGAAGCAACCAACGCCATTTTCTTTAGTTTTTCTTGCCCCAGATGTCAGGTGCCCCCTAAATGGGTAGCCAAAATTTATATATATATATATATATATATATATATATATATATATATATATATATATATATATATATAAAATACATATACCAATATAAACTTTACCTTCATCTACAAGCAAATACACCACATAGGTTGTATAAATCAGAGAAGGAAAGATAGGTTTCATCAGAAGAAAAGGGGGATGGCGGGTGGGTAACCTGGACTGCAACAGTGAATACACTTGAACATCTACATTTATGGTAAGTGTACACATCTGTACTATGTTCTTCGTGTTTCACTGTTGCAGTCATTACATTTGGGTACAGTCCCAAAGCTATGGTTGGGAGGCTGGAGCTAAACAGCATTATGAGTGGCTATGAGGCCCTGCAGAACTGCAGTGGCAAAGCCTGCCCTGGATTTAGAGTAGAGTGGCAGATGACAGTGCTTTGTAAAGGTGTGCACTGAACTCTAAGTAGCAGCCTCTAAAATGTCCTTGGTTGGTACTCCCCTGAGAAAGGCTGCTGAAGTGACCGCACCTCAGGTTGAATATGGCCTAATGCCCTTAGGCACTGGCTTGCCATGGTGTAAATAGCAAAAAATGAATGCAGTGACCTATCCACTTTGAAATAGTCTGCTTTGAGATAGCCTTTCCTTGTGATCCTGCAGCATATGTCACTAGTAATTGCTCTGTTTTTCTGAAAACTTTGGTTCTATCCAAGTAGAATCTAAGCTGTCTGTGTATGTCCAAAGAATGCAGAATCCTCTCCCCCTTGTTCTGTGGATTAGGATAAAAAGTTGGCAGATGAATAGTTTGGTTAAGAGCCACACTGGACACCACCTTAGGCATAAATGTTGAGTTTGTCCTCAGAGAGACCCTGTCTGGATAAAAAATGATAAAAGGTTCCACAGCCAGGGGTGCCTGTAGCTCTGAGACTCATCTTGCAGAAGTTTTTGCTAGGAGCAGAGCTGTTTTCCAAGATAAAAACTTTATATCAGCTGTAGCAGCTGGCTCAAAAGGAGGCAGGGTGACTTTTTCCAAGACATAGTTGAGGTCCCATGCAGGCATTGGTGATCTCCTTGGAGGCCTTAAATTTTTGGCTCCTCTGAGGTACTGCTTTAATAAGGGATGAAAAAAGATTGGTGGCTCTGTACTGTAATGAGCCGAAATGGCAGAGGCATGAATTTTAATAGATGAAAAAGATAGGCCTTTGTCCAGCATCTCAGTTAAGTATTGCAAAATCTGAGGAATATTTGGGACAGCTGTATCAGTTCCTTGTGCCTGGTTCCAAGCACAGGATCTCTTCCATTTTCTAGCATAAGATTTTCTAGTACTAGGCCTTCTGGCTTCCAAAATGACATCCATCACAGCTTTACTGAGAGGTGTGTTTTGTATGACTACATTATCCAGCATGCTGCCAGGTTTAAAGTCCCAAGTTGGCTGTACAGGATCTGATTGTTTTGCTGGGACAGTAGATGAGGTATTTGAGGTAAGGTCCAAGCTGGGCATTGAGACAAGTTCCTTAGGACTGGATAACTACCTTTAGGAGTACCTTGGGGAAAAGAGGCAGTGGGGGAAAGGCATATACTGATAGGTTTTTCCAGCTGAAAGATAGGGCATCCACTTTCCATGCTTGTCTGTGATAAGTCCTTGTGCAGAATTTTTTCATTTGGTAGTTGTGAGGGGAGGCAAATAGATCTATGTCGGGGCATCCCCATTTCCTTGTTATCATGCTGAAGACTTGTGGATCCAGCTGCCACTCATGGGGATCCATGAGGTTTCTGCTTAGTTCGTCTGCCAGAGTATTTTCCCTTCCTGGCAGGAATTGTGCCTGCAGATGTACTTGGTAAGTCAATGCTGTGTCCCACAAAGTCATGGCTAGTCTGCAAAGGGGGTAAGAATGTGTGCCCCCCTGCTTGTTTATATATCACATGACCGTGGTGTTGTCTGTCTTAAGTAGTTGTCCCGGATGAAGTAGGTCCTTGAAGACTGTCAGGGCATTCTGAACAGCTAGCATCTCTTTTTGATTGATATGTAGATGCATTTGGTTTGAGGACCATGTGCCCTGAATGCATCTTCCTTCCATGTGGGCCCCCCAGGCATAATCTGATGCATCCATTGTTAGTGTCTGCCTGGCTGGGGGTAATGTGCATGGCTGTCCCTTGTTTTGGTGACAAACCTTTGCCCACCATCGAAACTCCTGTTGCAGGCAGGGAATGAGAGTAATCATGGTTTCCAGGCTGTGGCAATGTTGAGTCCAAACACTTTTTAGGTACCATTGAAGTTTCCTCATATGCAGTCTTGCATATGGAATTAGTAGGATGCAGGATGCCATGAAGCCCAAAGCCTGCAGAATTTTTCTTGCAGATAACTGGGCCTTTGTTGCCAACATTTTGAAATAGGTAGTCAGTTGCCTTTGTTTGTCTGGTGTGAAATAAGCCATCTGGGCAGTTGTATTTAAGCTTGCACCCAGGAATAGTATCTCTTGAGAGGGTACTAGTTTTGATTTCTTTTCATTGACTGTGTACCCTAGGCATGTTAGAAGTCTTTTCACAAACGCCAGATGCTGTAGAATGTCTTTGTTCTCTGCTTGAATTAGACAGTCATCCAAGTAAGGATATATTTGTATTCCTCTTTGTCTGCAGAATGCAATTACTGGTGCCAGGCACTTTGTCTGCAGAATGCAATTACTGGTGCCAGGCACTTTGTAAAGACCCTGGGCACAATAGATAAGCCAAAGGGCAGTGCAGAGAATTGGTAATGCATTGAGCCAGCCTTGAATCTGAGGTATCTTCTGCATAACTGTCTGATTGGGACATGCAGGTATGCCTCTTTTAGGTCTAAAGTCACAAGCCAAGCGTTCTTGCCCAGCATGGGCAGAA
The DNA here is from genome assembly GCF_019279795.1 of Protopterus annectens. NCBI lineage: Eukaryota > Metazoa > Chordata > Ceratodontiformes > Protopteridae > Protopterus > Protopterus annectens. The sequence goes on from NC_056725.1 coordinate 1,422,293,995, forward strand.
GCTGCTGCAAAGTCAACATCTTGAATTTTGGTATATCCAGGAATGTGTTCAGAATAGATAGGTCCAGTATTGGTCTCCAGGCCTTGTTCTTTCTGGGTACCAAGAACAGTCGAGTAAAATCCTTGTCCCTGCTCTTGCTCTGGTACTTGTTGAATGGCCCCCATGTCCATGAGGGATGAGACTTGTTTTTGTGCCTCTGCCCACTGATTTTTTGGCAGATCTGGCCAGCTGTTTGCCTTTGGCAGGGTATGGAAATGGAACTTGTAGCCTTGTGACACGATATTTAGAACCCACTTGCCCTGGGTTATAATGTGCCAATTTTGAGAAAAAAGTGCCGATTTTCCCCCTAAGGGTGCTGCCAGGAGATAAGTGCTTGGTGCAGGCAGGGGGAAGTCATTGGGACTGTTTCCTGTATGGTTGTGATTTATCTTCTCCAACTTTAGAGGTAGAAGCACCCCATTGCTTTGACCTGTATGAACCTTGCGCCTGGGATCTGCCTCTAGGGCATCTGGATCTGCCCCTTTGAGGTCTGTCTGACACAGGAAAGGACAAACTTTTTGTAGGCCAGTGTCTACTAAACCTAGGTGGCTGTACTTGTAAAAAATCTTTTGACAGTTTGCATAGATTTAGCTTTGTCCTCCATTTTCTTTAACACCTCTTCTGCCTTAACACCAAACAATGTATCATGCTGTAAAGGTGCATCTAATAATTTAACTTTGACATGATCAGGTAGATTTTGTTCCTTTAACCAAGCATGCCTCCTAATTACAGAACCCGTAACTGCGGCCCTGCAGGAGGCCTCCAAAGAATCAAAACCACATTGCAAAGTATGCTTTCCAACTTGTTCAGCTGCATGCAATAAATCCTGCGTTTCCTTGTTTTCTGCACATTCAGAGTTTAACAACATTTTCTGTTTAAGCAATGCCATGACATGTTGCTGATATTTGGGCATATGAAACTGACAGTTTAAGGCCCTTATAGCCAAGGTAGCAGCTGTGTAAATCTTTTTTCCCCCATCTATCCAGTGCCCTGGAATCTCTGTCAGAGGGGGTAGGGTTTTTTGCAGCAGAAGCCTTAACTCCTTTGGGACCCTGTGAAGTAGTTTCTGGGTCTGCAGCAGGGTTTTTTAAAAAGGAATTTATGAGAGTCAGGAACCCTGTAATATCTGTCAGGCTTAACAGGAGCTGGAGGTAAGGAGTCAGGGGTAAGACTAGACTCCGAAAACACATCATCTACAATGTCTAACGCAGGTGGAATGGCTAGTGGCCTGTGTTCAGGTAGTAAAAGGAAATCCCTGAGCCTCTTTTTAGATTCTGAAAAATCTTGGCTCTCCCAGTGGAAATGCTCCCTCATGGTATGCAAGGTTTCCCCAAAAGAATAGTCCTCTGGAGGAGAAGCTACAGGAATAGATTTTTCAGCATCAGAATCCTCATAGGGGGGAAGAGAATATTCCTGATCAGAAGAGGAATCAGGAAAAATGGAAACCTGATCTGGAGATTCATAGTCAGTCTCTTGCCTAGGCTTCTTATCAGGAGGGGGATGGGAAAGTACAGTTTTGTACCTACCATAAATGTAGATGTTCGAGTGCTAATACAGCTGCAGTCCTCACAGATGGGTTCTCGGCCGAATTCCAAAGTCTAGGTCCGGCGCCGGTTGTCGTTGCTTCTTCCCTGACGTCAGTGCGACAGGGGTATAAAGGAACCAGCCGAAGCCATTTTCTTCAGTTTTTCTTGCCCCAGATGTCAGGTGCCCCCAGAAGGAAGGCAATACATAAAATTGGGTAATAATGCAATGCAATATAATCAAAAAACAGTAGTTGCAAGCAAATACACCATAAAAGAATACCCTTAGAGGGGAAGGAGGGTGGGAAACTTGGACTGCAGCTGTATTAGCACTCGAACATCTACATTTATGGTAGGTACAAAACTGTACTATGTTCATCGTGCATACAGCTGCAGTCCTCACAGATGGGTAGAATCCCAAAGCTAAGAAAGGGGTGGCAGGCACTAGGAGTAACTAGGAGGAGCCAAAATGCCCTGCAAGACTGCAGTGGCAAAGCCTGCTCTAGATTTGGAGTACAATGGTAAGTTGTAGTGCTTGGAGAAGGTATGCACAGTGGCTGCTTCCAAGATATCCTTGGTAGGAACTCCTCTGAGGAAGGCTGTAGAGGTGGCTGTGGCCCTGGTGGAATGAGTTCTAATGCCTCTAGGTACAGTTTTGCCATGAAAGGAATAGGAAAAGCGTATGCAGTGGGCTATCCATTTTGAAATTGTCTGTTTGGAAATTGGTTTTCCTTGAGCTCCTACGGCATAGGCCACAAAGAGCTGTTCTGATTTTCTGAAAGGTTTTGTTCTGTCCAAATAATAACGCAGTTGTCTGTGGATGTCCAAGGAATGTAGTAATCTCTCCCCATTGTTTTGCGGATTAGGATAAAAGGTAGGTAAGTGTATGGCCTGATTTAAAGCTACCCTGGATACCACTTTAGGCATAAAGGACGGGTTGGTTCATAAGGAAACTCTGTCCTGATGGAAGATGATAAAAGGCTGGACAGCCATGAGAGCCTGTAATTCTGAAACTCTACAAGCTGAGGTGATAGCCAGAAGGAAAGCTGTTTTCCAGGACAAGTATTGCAAATCTGCTGAAGCAGCTGGCTCAAAAGGAGGCAGGGTCAGTTTTTCCAGAATGAAATTAAGATCCCAAGCAGGTATTGGTTGTTTCCTTGGAGGTCTCAAATTCTTAGCCCCTCTGAGGAACTGTCTTAAGAGAGGGTGAGAGAATAAAGGTGGATCAGTGTTGTATTCTGCAGAAATGGCTGAGGCATGGATTTTGATGGAGGAGAAAGAAAGTCCCCTGCTTAGCAGTTCAGTCAAATATTGTAATATTTGTGGTAAATTCAGTTTTCCAGGGTCCTGGCCTTTTTTCTCATTCCAGGTACAAAAACGTTTCCATTTTGCGGAGTAAGCTTTCCTAGTTGATGGCCTTCTGGCCTCCAAAATAACATCCTGCACCTCCTTGGAGAGTAGGGCCTGCTGTGACGCTAAGGAATCTTCCATGCGGCTAGATTGAGTGTTTTTAGTTGACTGTGAAGAGTTTTGAAGCTGTGTTGAGTTAGAAGAAGATGCATTAGAGGCAGGGTCCATGGTGGGGAATACGTCAGGCTCCTCAGGAGTGGGTACCAGTGTTGTCTTGGCCAGTCCGGAGCAATGAGGATCATCTTTGGTCTGTCTGCTCTGGTCTTCAATAGCACTTTGGGCAGCAGAGGAAGAGGAGGGAAGGCATAAACTGTCATTGATGTCCAACTGAAAGAGAGAGCGTCCACTCTCCAGGCCTTTGGATGGAAGATCCTTGAGCAGAATTTTGTCAATTGACGATTTTTGTGGGAGGCAAATAGATCTATGTCTGGCCTTCCCCATTCTTGGATTATTTCTGTAAAAACTTTTGGATGCAACTTCCATTCCTGTGGATCTGTCATATTCCTGCTTAGATTGTCTGCCAGCGTGTTTTCCTTGCCTGGCAAGTACTGTGCTTGTAGTTCCATTTGTAAGTCCATGGCCATGTTCCAAAGTGACATGGCCAGTCTGCATAGGGGGTAAAAATCTGTTCCTCCCTGCTTGTTTATGTACCACATAACTGTGGTGTTGTCCGTTCTTATTAAAAGTTGACCTGGTTGTAGAAAGTTCTTGAAAGCTATAATAGCATTTATTACTGCTAGCATTTCTTTTTGATTGATGTGAAGGTGCTTTTCTTTTTGGGACCATTTGCCCTGAATGCACCGCTCTGTCATGTCGCCCCAGGCGTAGTCCGAGGCGTCTGTTGTGATGACTTGATTTGCTTGAGGCTTGCTGAAAGGAAGGCCTGTGTTTGTTTGGCATGCTTGAGCCCACCACAGAAATTCCTTTTGCAGACATGGAATTAGTGGTATTATTGTTTCCAAACTGTGGCTGTGTTGAGACCATATGTTTTTTAGGTACCACTGTAGTTTCCTCATATGCAGCTTTGCACATGGGATTAGTAAGATGCAAGATGCCATGAATCCCAGAGCCTGCAGGATTTTCCTTGCAGTAAGCCTGGTGCAATTTGCTAGTGTTCTGAAGTATTGAATTAGTTGCCCCTGTTTTTCTGGCGTGAGGTAGGCCATCTGGATGTTTGTGTCCAAGTTGGCACCCAGGAAAATTATCTTCCAAGAGGGTATTAGTCTTGATTTCTTTTTGTTGACTGTGTATCCCAGAGAGTTCAATAACATTATTACATAAGCCAGATGTTTCTGAAGGATGTGTTTGCTGTCCGCTTGGATTAGGCAGTCGTCCAAATAGGGATATATTTGTATCCCTTGAAGTCTGCAGTAGGCAATTACTGATGCCAGGCATTTTGTGAATACTCTGGGCGCAGTAGATAAGCGAAAGGGCAATGCAGAGAATTGATAATGAGTTGAACCTGCAAGAAATCTGAGGTATCTTCTGCAATTTTGTCTGATTGGGACATGCAGGTATGCCTCCTTGAGGTCCAATGTTACCAGCCAAGACTCCTTGCCCAGCATGGAAAGAAGCTGCTGTAGTGTGAGCATCTTGAATTTTGGTACAAGTAGGAATGTGTTTAGGATGGATAGATCCAGAATAGGTCTCCAATCTTTTCCTTTCCTTGGCACCAGAAATAGCCTGGAATAAAACCCTTGACCTTGTTCGTGCATAGGTACCTCTTGAATAGCTTTCATGTTTTTGAGATCTGTAATTAGCTTTTGTGCCTCTGCCCTTTGATTGTGTGGCAGGTTTGGCATGCCTCTCATTTTTGGAAGGGTGTGAAAATAAGAAGTTATGTACCTACCATAACGTTCCATGTTAGTTGTCTTCTCTCGCCTTCTTTCTTGCTTGATGGGTTCGGAGCCGATCCTCGGCTCCGACTCGGCACTTGCTAAGCTCGAGAGTCATTTTTACCAGCTCGAGGCAGCCCCATATCCCATGATGCAAGGCGGTAAGTACCCAGATCTCGTTTGATGACAAAGGGCAGTAGCACCAAGCATAAAATACTTCCCAAAGGAAGAAAGAAAGAAAGAAAGAAAGCCTACAGGATGTAAGAAAGACCAGGACTGAATGGTCTTCAGCATAATAACTCCTTAGAGAAACATGGTCTGTCCAGGCTCGGGGGAAGGAGGGAGGGTCGCAAGAAAGAAGGCGAGAAGACAACTAACATGGAACGTTATGGTAGGTACATAACTTCTTAATGTTAAGTTGTCAATCTCGCCTTCATTCTTGCTTGATGGGACCGCGTCCCTAGCACCTCTATCCTGGGTGGCTCAATAGAACAGACTCTTGAGGACTGTAGAGCCAAAACTGGCTCTATCCCTGGAGGCCAAGTCCAATTTGTAATGGGAAACAAAAGTATGAGGAGTGGCCCAAGTGGCCGCTGCACAAATAGTGTCTAAAGGAAGTCTAGCTTGAAAGGCTGTAGAAGTAGCTAAGCTCCTAGTTGAATGTGCTTTAGGTTTTGAGCACAGCTGTTTTCCCCTAAGCAGATAAATTTCAGAGATGACCGAAGAAAGCCATCTAGACAAGGTCACTTTAGAGACAGGAAGGCCTTTCTTGTTATCCGCATAGGAAACAAAAAGTTGATCAGATTTCCTAAATTTCTTAGTTCTGTCCAAATAATATCTGAGTTGGCGGTGGACATCAAGATAATGTAGTTTTTGTTCGGCTCTGTCTGAATAGTTTGGGAAAAATACAGGGAGATCAATGGATTGATTCAAATTGGTCTTTGAGGCGACCTTAGGCAAAAAGGTCAGATTAGCTCTCAATGATACTCTGTCTTTGTGAAAGACCAAATAGGGGGGTCGAACCGATAGAGCATGAAGTTCAGACACCCTCCTGGCCGATGTAATGGCTACTAGGAATAAAGTTTTCCAAGAAAGAAATTTTAGGGAGCAAGAAACAGCTGGCTCGAAGGGGGGAAGAATCAAGGATGTCAGCACTAAATTTAGATCCCATTGAGGAGGAGGATTCCTGATTGGAGGCTTTAGCAGGAAAATTCCTTTCAAGAAGGCCCTACAAAGCCTATGGGACATAATATTGTGATCTGCAATTCCGACATGAAAGTTCGAGATAGCAGCCAATTGAACTCTGACTGTGGAAGAAGAGGAGCCTGCATGAAAAATCTCTGCTAAGAAGTCCAGGACTGCCTGAACAGGGGCAGTGAAAGGATCAATATTCTTGGCATTAGCCCAATAAGAGAAACGTTTCCATTTGCTTGCATAAATCCTCCTGGTAGAGGATTTTAAAGAAGCTACTATGATGTCTCTAACAGGGTTAGAGATCAAAGGAAGCCTGGCTAAGGAAGGAAGTGGAGCAACCATGCTGTGAGGTTGAGAGAAGGGATAGACCGGTGCAGCTGACCGGATTGGTGAATCAGAAGATCTGGCACTGGGTCCAGATGCCACGGCTGCACCAAAAGGTGACGATGGAGGAACGGGAACCAAACTTGTCGAGGCCAGTAAGGAGCAATGAGAATCAATTTGGCTCTCAAAACGGTTGCTTTCTGGATAAGTTGAGGGATCAGAGGAAATGGAGGAAAGGCATAAAGAAGTCCCTGGGGCCAATCCTGGGTCAGAGCGTCTCTGGGGGGATGGCCTGGAAGGAGGAAGAGAGAGAAGAAGTCTGGGCATTTGCTGTTTTGGGAAGTAGCAAAAAGATCGCAACATGGACGACCCCATTCCAGAAAAATCTCTTCCGCTATAGATTGCTTGAGAGACCACTCGTGAGGCATGAGAATAGCTCTGCTCAATCTGTCCGCTACAATGTTGGTTTTCCCAGGGATATGCGTTGCTACCAGAAACCGATGAGAGGAGATTGCCCATTGCCATAGTCTGAGCGCTTCTCGACACAAGGGGTAGGACTTGGTTCCGCCCTGTTTGTTGATATACCAAACTACAGACATGTTGTCTGTGTGGACTGCAATTGTCCCTACGGGAAGAAAGTCATTGAGGGCTTGCAACGTTAAAAGCACTGCTCTCATCTCCAGGACATTTATGTGCAGGTGGTACTCGAGCGGCTGCCACGTCCCATGAACCATCCTGCCCTGATAATGACCCCCCCCACCCGATCAGGGAGGCATCCGTGGTGACAGTGGCTACCGGGGATGGGGGTACAAAGTGTCTGCCTTGGTGAACCTGGGGAGATGTGATCCACCAAGCAAGATGATCTTTGCAAGTCTGTGTCACCAGAATCTGGTGACGCATTGGAAGTTGTTGGTACGACCACTGTGTGAACAGCATCCACTGAAGAAGGCGCATGTAGAAGCGAGCCAGGTGAAGAAGAGTAATGGCCGCAGCCATGAGGCCTAATACCTTTAGAACCATTCTGGCCTGTACTTTCTTGTTGGCTAGAATGATCCTGACTTGACTTTGAATGTCTGAAACTCTTTGATCTGTAAGGGTAGCTGACATCCGAACAGTGTTTAAGTTTGCCTATGAAAGTAATAGACTGGCAGGGCGATAAGGATGACTTTTGAAGTTGATCGAGATGCCCAAAAGAGTACAAAGCTTTATTGTGTAATCCCTGGCTTGAATAAGCTGATGCCTGGTGGTGGCTGAAAGGAGCCAGTCGTCGAGATACGGAAACACCTGGAATCCTTGGCGTCTCAGGTGAGCCGTGACCACTGCCATGCATTTGGTGAACACTCTGGGGCTGTAGTGAGACCAAAGGGCAGGGCTCTGAACTGAAATGACTGGACCCCAGCCGAAGCGGAGAAATCTCCTGGAGCGTCTGTGAATTTTGATGTGATAGTACGCATCCTGAAGATCTATTGAGCACATCCAGTTGTCCTTCTGTAAGAAGGGCAGAATTGACTGAAGAGTGACCATTCGAATCTTGTCTTCCTCACAGACTTGTTGAGTCTGCTGAGATCCAATATTGGTCTCCAGTCTCCCGTCTTTTGGGGACCAAAAGAACCTTGAGTAGATTCCGGCTCTGAATGGTCTGTTGTAACTGGCTGAATGGCTCTTTTTGCAGTAGTTTTGAGACTTCTAACTCTGCAATTTCCTTAGACCGGGTGGTACATCTGGAAGGGAATTTGAGGGTAGAAAGGACTTTCCTCGAAAGGAATTATGTAACCCTTGGATATGATCGACTGTACCCATCTGTCTTGAGTGAGGGAGTGCCAGGCTTCTGGGTACAGTGATAATCTTCCCCGACTGCCTCCAAGGAGGGACAGCCGGGCAACATCTCAGGGATGCTGAAAGGGCTTGTCAGAGAGGCTCTCTGCTTCCCTGGTTTTGGACCCCTCTGCCTCTAGAGCGCGTCTGTTGTTGTTACCCCTCTGCCTCTAGGGGTAAACTGACCACGTGAATCCGGCGTGACTCCTTGGGATTTGGAACCACATTTTGCCACCTTTCTGTCCTTTGGGGTAAGGTCTAGAAGGGGTGGAAAACGGACTCCTGGCAGAAAGAGTCTTGCCGTCCTGCTCACACCTGGTCAAAGTTTCCTTCACTTGAGGGCCAAACAAAGCTGACCCATCAAAGGGAGAATTTGTGAAGGACGCCTTAAAGGGATCTGCAAAGTCACATAGCCGCATCCAGGCTTGGCGTCTAAGAGCCACACCTGTACCAGCGGCCCTACTCGCTCCATCAGCAGCATATGATATTAGCCGCATGGAGGAGTTTGCAATGGAATTAAGGGTTCCTAGCTGCGAAGCAATTTTTTCCTGAGCCCCTGCAGCTGTAGGATCCTGTACAACATCACCTAGCTCCTTAAGGATATCCCTTTGGAGTCTGGTGAAGTGACATAGGTAATTCAGCGAACGCATAGCAAAGGTCGCTGAAGAAAACATCCGCTTACCGTACCTATCCATGGTCCTAGAGTCCTTATTAGGAGGATGGATGGGTACGGAAGGATCTGCAAGTTCCTTCTTGGTGGCAGCAGCCACCACCATGGCATCAGCGGGGACACCCTTAGTGAGGAATTGCTTATCACACGGGGCAGTAATAAATTTTGAAGGCCTCCTAGGGAATGGCTCTACAGAGTCAGGAGCAGCCCAAGCCTTTCGGGCAATAACCTGCATAAGGGGGTCGAAAGGCGGAGACACCCAGGAGGTGGAGGGCCGAGATCCAAACGCCTCTAGGTATACTGACTCATCCTCAGAGGGATTATTGGTGGGCCAGTTTCCCCTCTGTCTAAGGAGTTCTAGGATGTCTGAGAAGGAGACATCCTCAGAGGGGGATCTTGGGGATCCCTCTGACTCATCTAAGTCAGTATCTGAAGTGATAGACTCGGGGAGTCTACATGTTTCCTCTTACAGGTCCTCTTCCTAGGAGGATCTCCCGAAACATCAGGAGAATCCTCGGAAGAGGGGGATATTCCCAATGGGGAAACCTGAGGCGGAGGATCTCTGGGTCCTGTAGCAAGAGAAGTGGCAGAGATGTCAACAGGCACTATAGAGGGAGGAGCTAAGGGAACAGACTGCTGGCTGATATCAGTGGCCAGCACACTCTTCATCACCTCGAATGCTCCCCTCCCAGGAAGGTCCGAGAGAACCCGTTCCGAAGAGCTAGGAACTCCAGGGACCACCGAAAGGGAAGTCTCCGAGGCAGATGTCGGAGCGGAGCTCACCAAGGCCGAGGCTCCAAGGGGAAGAGCGGGTGCGGACAAGGGTCCGATGCCACTCACCCCCTCGGAGGAGACCATGGAAGCCCGGCCACCGAATCCCTCTAAGGAAGGTCTCGAAGAGGAGATAAGAGTAGAGGCTGAAGGAACAGAAGGGGGTATCTGTCCCTCAGCCGTAGCAGTAACCATTCCCGAAGACTCCAACTCCAAGCTCTGGGGTAGAGTTGAAGGAGGAACTGCAATGGGGTGTGGACCAATAGCCGTCTGTTGAGACGGACTATGTAACATTTGGGCCAGTGCCTGTGACTTAAGTAATTGATCTACTGACCACTCTCTCTAAATCATGGTCAGAAAGCCTGGATGACCTTGAAGATCGGCTCCGATGGCTCCGTTCCGAGAGGAGAGGTGAAGCCGAGCCGAAGTATCGGCTCCAAGGAAGGAGACCTAGACCTCTTCCTCGAAGGAGCCATCGGAACCGATGAAACTATTGAACCTGTCGGAGCCGACAACTTATCGGAGCCGACAGGTAGCTTCGATGCATTGGCTCCAGCCGGAGCCAATACAGCCACAAAAGTAACGGTGTCGGAGCCGATCGAGCGACACGATGCCTGAGCCACATGGTGGTCGGAACCGATCGGAGCCGACACGAAGTGGTCGAACCAGAATCGGCACCGATAACCATCGGTGCCAAAGGTTTAGTTAACCAGAATCGGCTCCAGCCGAGCCGATCTCGACTCTGAATGAGTCGGAGCCGAGGCCGCAGGCTTGGACACAGAAGCCTGGGCCTTGGAAGACTTAGAAGTCTTGGATGGAGCCGACTTAGCCGGAGAGCCCTCCGGCTTAAGAAGGCCCCTCAAAATCAGCTTATTTCTTCTTTCCTGCAGGACTCTCTGGCTGAAAGAATGACATATAGCACAGGAGTCCTGCAGGTGAAGAGGCCCCAGACAGTACAGGCAAGAAGTGTGACCGTCTGTCAGAGACATTTTCTGACAGCACGAGTCACACTTCTTAAAGCCTGAGACCCTTTCTTTAGACATGGTGTAAAAACACACAGACACACACACCAGTCAAAGAAATTAAATTAAATATACCAAAAGGTATAACTAGTAAACACACACACACACCCTAACGGGGGGGGGGGGGGAATGGGATGGGTGAAAGTCTGACTAAAAAAATAAGAGGAGACAGAGAATTTTCTGTCAGAAAAGGTTTAAAACTAATATATAACTAACAATTAAGGGTTTTTTTGTTAAAAGGGGCAAAAATAGCAAAGTAGCAAATCACTTACCAGGAGCTGGTAAAAGGAGGACCTCATCAGTGAAGCGGCAAACGAGATCTGGGTACTTACCGCCTTGCATCATGGGATATGGGGCTGCCTCGAGCTGGTAAAAGTGACTCTCGAGCTTAGCAAGTGCCGAGTCGGAGCCGAGGATCGGCTCCGAACCCATCAAGCAAGAATGAAGGCGAGATTGACAACTTAACATTGGAATTTGTAGCCTCTGTTTATAATGTCCAGGATCCATTTGTCCTTTGTGACAGTATGCCAATTTTTTGAAAATAATGCCAGCTTTCCTCCCAAGGGGGCTGCCATTTGAGATCTGGTTGGCATGCAAAGTGGAAAGTCATTGGGTTTGCTTTCTGATAGATTGCGAGTTGTCCTCACCACCTCTTTGTGTAGGAGCTTGCCATTGTCTGCCTCTGTACGATCCTTGGGATTGTCCTCTGCCCCTCGGGCGCCTGTATCTGCCTCTTTGGGGTCTGTCTGTGGCAAGAAAGGACCAGTTTTTGGAAGGCCAATTTCTACTAAAACGTGGGGGTTGTACCTGTAGAAATTCTTTCACAGTTTGCATTGATTTAGCCTTTTCCTCCATTTTCCTTAATACCTCCTCAGCATTAGCACCAAATAGTACATCCTTTTGAAGAGGAGCGTCTAGTAATTTAGCTTTGACATGATCAGGTAAGGCTTGTTCCTTAAGCCGGGCATGCCTACGTATGACTGATCCTGTAACAGCAGCTCTGCATGAGGCCTCTAGAGCATCAAAACCACATTGTAAGGTATGCTTACCCACTTGTTCTGCACTATGTCTCAAGTCCTGCAACTCCTTCAAATCTGGTTGTTCAGGTTGTGACATTTTACTTTTCAATTGTGATAACATAGACTGTTGGTATTTTAGCATATGAAACTGACAGTTTAAGGCTCTCATAGATAAGGTAGCCGAGGTATATACCTTTTTTCCCCACCTTTCTAAGTATCTGGAATCTCTCTTGGAAGGCAAAGGATTTTTAGCAATGGAGGCCTTAACTTTCTTGGGGCCCTGTGAGATGGTTTCTGGGTCAGCAGCATGGCTCTTGTATAGAAATTGGTGTGAGTCAGGGACCCTGTAGTACCTGTCAGGCTTAACTGGAGCTGGAGGTAGAGAGTCCGGGTTAAGGCAGGCCTCCGAGTAAACATCATCTAGAATGTCCAAGACAGGAGGTATAGCCAAAGGCCTGTGCTGAGGAAGCAGGAGAAATTCCCTGAGCCTTTTCTTGGAATCAGAATAATCCTGGCCTTCCCAGTGGAAGTGTTCCCTTAAGGTATGCAAAGTTTCCCCAAATGAGTAATCCTCAAGGGGGGGATACAGAAGGGATGGACTCCTCCGCATCAGAGTCTTCAAAAGGGGAGTAACAATGTTCCTGATCATCAGAGTGCTCTGAAATAATGGAGCCCTGATCAGAGGAGGGGGAATCTTCCTCCACTCTAGGCCTTATGTCTGGAGGAGGCTGAGAACCTCTGATAAGAGTAATTAAATCCTCAGCCATTTTAAGCATCTGTTTCTTAGGCATGGGGCCTGGAGATGGGCCCTGTGCAGCTGGTCTCTTAGAGTGCATGGTTGCTTTAGACTTAGTGAAAGCCTTGAAAGAAAAAGAAGAGGAAGGTCTGAAGACACCTTGAGTGGAGGTGGACCTGTTCACATTCTGAGTTTCAACTCTGACAGTGGCTTCGGTATCTGTAGTCGTGGTGTGGGCTGAGGAGCCTGCGACCTCGGGTACAGGAGACACCGTCAAAGACAGGTCGTCGGTAGGCAGGGGCTGCGTAGGCACCTCACTGAGAACCGGACCACGTGTAGCCGGCTTTGGCGTGGTGTCGGTAGAGGCCGCGGACCTCGCGTGTCGGTCCTTGTCTTTTCGTTTTTTAGACAAAATCAGAGTCGGAGTATCCGACGACATAGTATAGTAAAATGCTTTTCCAAAATAATGCTGGGCGAACTCCGCCCGATGCTTAATAGTGCGTTTGTTGAATGTAGCACAAAAGCGGCAGACCGAGACCTCGTGGTCTGGGCCTAAACAAGGTATACAGAGGGAATGGAAATCCTTATGCGGTATTTGCTTCCCACAAGAAATACAATTATTAACTTTGTCTGACATCGGTCTGAGGCAAGAAAAGGTTCCCCAACGGGGTACTTAGCTTTTAAGAAGACTTCGGTTTCCAAATTTTCGTAATCTCAGGAGCTGGCCGACCGGCACTTGCGAACTGCTTCTGCTTCGGGCACTGTGCGGCAAGAAAGACTGAAGAAAATGGCGTCGGCTGGTTCCTTTATACCCCTGTCGCACTGACGTCAGGGAAGAAGCGACGACAACCGACGCCGGACCTAGACTTTGGAATTCGGCCGACCGAGGACCTGCCTGACGACAGGAGAACCCATCTGTGAGGACTGCAGCTGTATGCACGATGAACATCCCCTGATCAAGGTAATCAAGTCTTTGGCCATTTTGAGCATCTGTTTTTTGGGCATAGAGGCCTGTCCACATGGCTCTTGAGTTTGTTTCTTTGCTTTAGAGGGTGCTTTAGTCTTTGCCTTTGAAGTTGAAGTCGGTTTAATGTAAAGATGTTTAGGTCTGAATACACCCTCAGAAGCCGGTGCCTGCTCAGTGGCTCTGGACCCATCTGAAGGAATAGTATCCGAGGCTCCAATACCTTGAGTTTCCAGCGGCATGGCCAACTCCACATTGGAATCGGTAGCGGCCTGCGACTCTAAAGTAGCGGGCGTCAGGGGCTGCGAAAGCACCTCACTGAGAACCGGCGAACTGGCAACTGGCTTAGGAGAAGCTTCGTCGATTTTGGGCCTCGGTTGTCTATCTCTCTCCTTTTCTTTGCGTTTTTTGTGAACTCCAGTAGTCAGATGGCTATCCGACGACATTTCTGGATAATTAAAACAGCATCCAAAATAGTTTAAAGCAAAATCATACCGATTCTTAATAGTGCGTTGGTTAAATCTAGCACAAAACGGACAACCAGAAACGTTGTGATCAGGGCCTAGGCAAGGAATACAGTAAGAATGAAAGTCCTTATGCGGTATTTGCTTTCCACAAAAAATACAATTATTTACTTTTTCTGACATTGGTCTGGAGCAATAAAAAAGTTTCCCCAATGGCGTACTTAGCTTTATTGAAGACTTCGGATCAGAAACTTGAACACGGAAATCTCAGGAGTTTGCCGACCGGCACTTGCGAACTGCTTCTGCTTTGGGCACCGCGCGGCAAGAAAGACTAAAGAATATGGTGTCAGCTGCTTCTTTTATACCCCTGATGACCTGACGTCAGGGAGGGGCGACAGCAGCCGACGCAGGACCCAGGACTTTGGAATTCAGGCTGACTGAGGGCAACCTGCCAGCAGGATTACCCAAATGTAATGACTGCAACAGTGAAACACGAAGAACATCAGCATACTGTCACGTTTTTATAATTTTCAGTATACATACACAAATACATAGACTAAAGTGAGTGCATAGACACACAAATACATAGACTAAAGTAAGTGCATAGATACACAAATGTGTGTCTGTATGTGCATAGTACTGTGGCCCGTAGTGACCGGTATGGGGTGGTGTGGATGAGGAAGAACCCATGCATTTATCCTGAATGAGACCACCACACACACTGTTCCTATAAAAAGGAAGGGCTATGTAGAAAAAAGTTACTGTAGGGAGGTCTACTGAAGAGACAGTAGCTAATGTAAAAGATAAAGAGACTCATTGTGAGAGATGGTAACCACAGAGCTTCCTTCTATTGTCATGCAAAAATCAGGAACTATTGGAGGATATTAGACAGAAATTTACTGGAAACAATCTGATAGGGAAATATCTGTAGATATACTTGGAGAATTAGCAGAACTACATTTATGGCACTTATGAGGATGTATCTATGTTTGGAGAAGAACTAGAAAACTCAGCTTGATTCAAGTTGGAGAGGGGGAACAAGAACTTTAAAACATTTTGAATGACTATGAAGTAGAGCCATGTTAGTTTTCATAAAGTGTTAACTCATTGCAAATAAACTACACAAAAACTAAATATTTTCCAGTGTGCATTAAATAATACCCTTTTTTAGCAGGCAAAGATTGGTCTAAAATATGCCAAACTAAAATCTTTTGAGCTTCTGCATTTCTGCTTATAGTGTTAATTTTAAGTGAATTGGTTCCTTATTGTAAAACTGCTGCTGTGTGATACCATGTCCACCTGCAAAGACAAAAAAATTAGTGTGTCCTGCTACCTTTTTCACAAAATATGATTTCTGCCATCAATAACAATTTAATAGTATATTTCTAAGTTACTGTGCCAACAAAATGACACGTGGGTCTGCTTCCACACACTACTCAGCCGGCATACTGTAAGTAACGCAACTAAAAACCATCTAAGTTGCATGTTGAGCAAAGAATCTCTGTAAACATACAGTATACTACTGAAAAGTACATATTATGTTGCCACACACCTACCTGTCATTTGTACATTCGTCCATGAAATCCAGTCCAAATGTCTTCTTTTGTAATTCAAACTTCACGTGGGCGCGAAAGATGAAGACATATCAAGTCACACAGATCCAAAAGTGTCTGTGTGACTAAGGGCGTTCTTAAAGAAGAACGCCCTAAAAAAAAAAAAAAAAATTTTTTTTTTAAATTAAAATAAGATTAATCTACCACTACCAGCCAGTCGATTCCAGTTGGGTGCAAGTGCACCCCCTTGCACCTGCCTGTGGGCGCCCTTGATAGAAACATACTTGTTAATTTTACAAGTAGTAGAGTGAGGGTAAAAGATGGGTAGTGGAGGGAGGGGAGAGTAGAATCAGAATACTAAGGACTGCAAAATAGATGGGTATAGAGAGTGGACATACTAACTATATGAAAAAATGAGTTAGTTTAAAGGGAGTTAATAATAGGTGACTGGAAAGAGTAAAATTAGAGGGGTATACAGAACAGCAGAAGACAGTAGTAAGGTAACCAAGAAGTAAAGTTAAAAAATATTATTGAGGAAACAGAATTAATAAAGAGGAAAGTGGGGAAGGGAAAAGGGTAAAGGAGGAGAGAGGGAGGGAGGGAGGAAAAATTTAGGAGGGATGGTTACACTGACATCGCCAGGATCTGAGAGTTGTCTTGAATTTATATGTATGTGTAATATTTCTAATAGCCAAGGGAAGCTTATTCCATGATAGAGCAGGAAGATAGCTGTATATGCTTTGTCCAAGAGATTTTTTTTTTAGGTTTACAGTTCTGTAAGAGGCATTGGTCAGAAATTCTGAGGGAGTGTGATGGGTTATAGAGGGAGACTACAGAGGATAAGCTAGGACAGCAGAAGGGTGTATTAATAATAGCATAGATTAACAGAAGTTGAGAATATATGAGTTGGTTCGGAAATTCTAGCGGATTGAGGGTTTGGAGAGAAAGTTAGCAATGTGATTTAGGTGGCATGTTGGCTGCAAATCTGGCAACTTTGTTGTATGTAGTTGTATATAGTTTCAAGTCTGGCTAGAAGAGAGAACTGTAAGTTAGTGAGGATTTGACAGCAGTAGAAAAGATTAGGAAGAAGATGAGCATGGGCAAGAAAGATCTAGAGTTAGGGGTGATGTACTTTTGGTTTCTGTAAAGTAGGCCAAGCTTTTGGTGGGTTTTCTTTATACAGTTATGAACATGAAGATCGAATTTAAGTCATCAATGATTACACCAAGGAGCTTAGTATGGGGTTCAGTTGAAATTAAGTTGTTGTTAAGGGAAGAAATGGTGAAAGAGGATTTAAGATGATGGAGAGTTTTAGGTAAGAATAGTAGGAGTTTAGTCTTTTTAGGGTTAAGTATGAGTTGGTTGTTAGTCAGGTTTCAGTGAGGTTAAAAGTGGTTTGGGTGTTAGTGAGCAGGTCAGAAATGTTATCAGCAATGGTAATGATAGTGGAATCACCTCCATACTGGATGAGGGATGACTGAGGACAAGAAGTACAAAGCTGATTAGTAAAAATGTTAAAGAGAAGGGGACCTAGAATAGAGCCTTGAGGGACACCCAAATTTATAGGGAGAAAGGGGGATAAAGCTGAAAACTATTTTACAGATTGTTGTCTATTAGTGAGGTAACTGGTAAACCAAGAAATAGTAGCAGGGGAGAAGTAAAGTTGAGAGAGCTTGGAAAGGAGGATAGAATGGGAGATGATGTCTAAGGCTTTAGAAAGGTCTAAGAAGAATACTAGCAGGATACTAGTTTATTACTGTCTCTGGCTTAGGAAATAGTGTTAGTAAAGGAAATGAGAGTAGAAGATGTGCTGTGGTGGGGCAAAAGCCATACTAGGTAGGGCTGATAAGGTTTTCAAACATAAGGCAAGACAGGATTTGTTTGTGAACACAGTGTTCAAGAATTCTGGAGTGTGGAGAAAGTATAGCAATTGGGCTATAAGACAGTTCAACAGAGTTTCCACCTTTATGGATAGGTATGGTATAAAACTTCTTCCAGAGAGTTGGGACAGTGGATTCACTGACAGAACAGTTAATGAGAATAGAAACAGGATATGCTATAGCATTTGCAGCAGTCTTGAGGAAGAGTGACAGCAACTTATCAGCTGAAGGGGGGCATGGTTTAAGTTTGAGAATAAGTTTTTTAATGTAGCTAGTGGGGATGGGACTGAGAAATGGGAGTTATGTAGTAGGGGAGTGGTATTCATAAAACTTTCCATACCCGGGTGAGGGAATGGAATGGTTGGATGTAGGCATCAGTTTGTTGATAGTATTGATAAAGCAAGTAATGAAGATAGAAGCAGTTTCCTGGAGACTGACATTATTTAACAAATAGAAGCAGTTTCCTGGAGACTGACTTTAACAAATGAGCCTTTGTTCCATATGACTTCCTTTTGTTACCCTTTTGCTCTATTGCCATGATTGAGTTTTCATCTAAATGACTATAAACTCTGTCAGCATTTTATTTTATTTATTTTATTTTACATTTGTTGACCGGGTTAGTCCAGCTGGATACATATCCGTTTTCAGTGGAGGCCCGGGGAGAAAAGCTCCAAAGAACAGAGGTACATGAGTACATATACTGGCAATACAATAGAAGTTAGTAGGTTAACATAACTTAACAAGACATTATAATACAGGATAAAACACGAATAAGTAATAAAAAATATAAAAAATATAGTCCTAGATAACAGAGGAGTTGGTGAGATGGATAGTTATGGCTACAGGGTGAACCCTTTGGTAATTGGGTTGCACAGGGGCTTGGCTAGGCTGTTTGGGGTCAAGGGCATATGCTATTAGTCAGGGTTGGGGCATGGGCAAAGCCATTGGGTTTTTAGTAACGCTCGGAGTTGTGTTTTAAATTGGTGCAGAGTGGTTATTTGTCTAAGGTTGCATGGGAGGGCATTCCAAGTCTTGCCAATGGAATTGGCATAAAGAGCTTCCCCTCCCAAGTTGTTTGGTTTGATGGTCAATACTTGGATACTTTTTGATGACCTAAGGGATGAGAGATTAGAGTAGGAGGTAAGAATGATATTCGGTGATGGAGTTTTATCAGGATGATTTATAATTTTGAATGCCTCAGAAAGCTGGTTAAGTTTAAGAACATTGGGCAGTTCTAGCCATCCTAGTGTTCTAAGGTTTAGGCAGTGGTGGGTGCGGTAGGGCATTCCTGTGATAAATCTAGCTATGTGGTGATAGGCAATAGAAAGTTTATTGAGCTCTTTTTTATGAAGGAAGGAGAAAATAGGGGAGGCATAGAGGAGGGTGGAGAGGAGATGAGTTCGGGCGATGGTTAGTTTGGTGTGGGGGGTTAAGAATTTCTTAATTCTGTACATGGACCCGAGTTTCTTGTTGAGTGATTTAATAGTAAGGTTCACATGCATGTCAAATCTAAGTTTGTGGTCTATTGTCACCCCGAGTAGTTTGGTGTGGGTAACTGGAAAGATTTTGGTACCATTGTTAGCAGACACAACGAAGGTTGGAGTTTGGGTGTTTGGGGATTGTAGACAGTGAGGAGTTGTTGAAGTTGGGAAGAATAGAAGTAATTTGGTTTTGGTTAGATTAAGTAGGAGTTTTAAGTCTGAGAACCATTTTTTGACTAATGAAAAACAGATTTGGGTAGTAGTTTGGAGGTTGGTGAGAGAGTTGTCAGAACAAATAAGGGTGGAGTCATCTGCATATTGGATGCAGGTGGTTTTAGGAAGGACAGAGTGTAGACCGTTAATGAAGAGAGAGAAAAGAAGGGGTCCGAGAATAGATCCTTGGGGTACCCCGATATTGGTGGGGAGTAGTTCTGAAATCATATTTTGCCACTGTACTGCTTGTTTTCTGCCAGAGAGGTAGGCGTTGAACCAACTTATGGTGGATTGGCTAAGATTAAAGGTTTCCAGTGTGTGGAGAAGTTGTTTGTGGTTAACCATATCGAAGGCTTTCGATAGGTCTAGAAAGAGAGCAGAGGATATTAGTTTGTTATTCCGATTGAGGTTGATTGAATCGACAAAGGAGAGGAGAGCAGTAGTGGTGCTATGATGTGGGCGAAAGCCGTGTTGGGAGTTAGATAGGAGATTATTATGAATGAGGTGGTTAATAAGTTGTTTATGGATGCAGCGTTCCATGATTTTGGATAGGGGGGACAATATTGCAATGGGTCTATAGTTAGATGTTTCAGTGGAAGGTCCTCCTTTATGGAGTGGAATGATGTATGAGGTTTTCCAGATTGAGGGAATAGAGGCTTCAGAGATAGACCGGTTAATAAGGATGGATACTGGGTAAGCAATGGCGTCAGCTGCTATTTGTAAGTATTTTGCCGGAAGTTGATCAGCCGCTAGGGTAGTTGGTTTGAGTTTATTTAGAAGGGTACGGATGTAAAAGGTGGAGGTGGGTGCTAGGTTAAAGGCAGGTTGGTTTGGAACTTTGGGTGAGGTTGCAGCTGAGGGGGAAGAGGTAAGCTGGCTGGCGAGGGACTGGATAGTCTCTGTAAAAAAAGAATTAAAAGAGTTAGCTATCTCACTTGGATCTTTATCCATGAGTGATTCAGGTGTGGGGGTGGAAGATTTGCCTGGGTGGAGGAGATGGTTAAAGCCAGCCCAAAATTTTTTAGGGTTGTTTTGATGCTTGTCTTGGAGATGATAGAAATATTGCTTTTTGTCGGATGTAACGGCT
This sequence comes from Protopterus annectens, assembly GCF_019279795.1. Lineage (NCBI taxonomy): Eukaryota > Metazoa > Chordata > Ceratodontiformes > Protopteridae > Protopterus > Protopterus annectens. Next base: position 1,422,313,995 of record NC_056725.1, read on the forward strand.
GCTTTAGTTGAGTTTCTAAGCTGAAGGAATTTGATTCGGTCTAGGGGGGTTTTAGTGGTCCTCCATGTGTTCCATGCTTGGTTTCTGAGTTTAATTTTATTTTTTGTGTCTTTAGTTAGCCAGGGTGCGATATGATCCCTAGTTCTAATGAGACGTTTAGGAGCATGGGAGTCAAGTATTTTAAGGAAGGTATCATTAAAATGGGATACACTCTCTTCTAAGGGTAGAGTTTTTAGGATGGACCAGTTGCATGCTTTAAGATCTGCAAGTAATTATTCAGGGATGAAATTCTTGCTGTTCCTAACAAGTCTGGTTGGGGGGGGGGGTAGGCAGTTGGACATTTGTGTTTTATTATATAGGTAATGAGGTGGTCACTAAGGTTGTTGGGGAGGGTCCCCACGGTATAGTTGGTAGGGTCTTTGTTTGTAAGGATCCAGTCTATGATACTGTCTTTTTGTTGGGCATATCCAATTCTAGTGGGGGAAAAAATAAGTTGGGAGAAGCCGTGTAAGTTAATAGGCAGAGGATTGGGATGAGAGGAGTATGTGGACCAGTCTATGTTAACGTCTCCTAGAATTATCGTTTCTTGTGGATAGAAAGTGGAAAGCCAGCTGAGAGTTTGTTCAAGGTTTTCAGTGTTGTGGCCTGGAGGTAAATAGGTGACTATGAGATTGATACTTTTTTGGTTGTTTAGGGATATTTTTAGGGCAATCAATTCCTGGTTGTGGATTTTTGGAGGTTGGAGGGGATTCCTAGTGATGTTCAAGGAGTTCTTGAACAAAACTGCTATCCCACCGCCCTTTCTTTTCACTCTATCTGCCCTGAGAATGTTATACCCAGGTGGGATGATTTCCTCATCCTTAGTGATAGGTTTAAGCCAGGTATAATTTATATGTCGTCAGAAGGCAAGTTATTGGTCTATAGTTTTTAGGATAGCTTGCAGGTTCACTTTTAAGTAGGAGCATTGTTTTTCCTGTTGTTAACCAGACTGGTGTCTGTTTGAGATGTGCATACAAACAGCTTTAACTCATTGCTAAATCTTCATATAAAGATGTTAATACGTTTAGCTAGAAGTTAGTTACTGCATGTAAGCCTGGGATTTTTCTGATTAGGAGCTTTTCTTAACTTTACTTCAATCTCTCTCTGTCCATTACTTCATCCCATTCCATATCCTGTACATTTGAACTTCTTATTCTTTCTTTCACTTGTTCTAGCCATTTAGCATCTTTATTATGTACTACAGGATCTTCATACATATTTCTCCAAAATGTATCTATTTCTTCTTCTTTGCTGGAGTTTCAGTTCTTTTTGCCTTGCTTCCCAATTCTCTAGAAAACATTTTTGGGTCATCAATAAATTGCTTATTTTGCACTTTTTCTTTATATTTATCTGCATATCTTCTAAGTTTTTTTGCCTGTGTTGATATTTTTAGTTTACTATTTCCAGTACTGCACTATAGATCCTGATCTGTTCTGATACTGTGATTAGATATTAGATTTTCTACAACAAATCATTCACTTAGCAGGTAACCCATAATCTCAGTTTCTATTTCTTTAACTTCTTCATTACTAATCCTCTTTTCTACTCTTCCCCTTTGTTTTCTTATTTTTTTTTGTACTGTAAAATTTTCCATACCCAGATGCCTTTGCCTGCACTTCTCTTCAAATATCTTTGGTGCTGCTCTTTTTATTGATTAGTTTTGCTTTCTCCTTTGTATAAATATTGCACCATATTAAATATCTCTTTCCCATGTCTATATTTCTTCTTCAGATGTCTGCTGCTCCTCCTATTTCTCCTTACTTGTGGGGCTCGTTGTTCCATCGTGCTGTAATATAACCTGCAATAGACTTTCTACATTAATTCATTGCGTCTATATCATTTAATCGAACTTACTACTTGCTAATCTCTATTTGTTGAACCCTATTCATCAAAGACACAAATCAGCGAATGGACCTTTCATCAAACTTTTTCCCAGGGATAACCAACGGTAGGCCAACTTAGTGACAATAAAAAAACTAAGTTTAAAACCTAACTGGAAGGGGCAAGCACCCCCACACACACCCAACTAAATATACCAACTCGGAGATCGCACTACAGTGGGGAAAAGGGCAAATTCCAGATGGTGGCCAACCGCTGCTTTGCCCTAGGAAAAGGTTCAATGAAATGTCTATCCGCTGATATGAGTCCTCAACAAATAGGGTTCAACGAATAGGAATTCAACAAATTGTAAGTTTGATTAAATGATTAGACCCAAATCCTTCACTTCACAGGTATTCCATAACTTCAACTTCTATTCTTTTAACTTCTACTTTACTAATCTTCTGTTCTACATTCCCTCTTTGTGATCTTATTTTTTGTAATGCAAAATTTTACACATCTGGATACCTTTCCCTGTATTTCTCTTCAAATATCTTTTGGGCTGCTTTTTTGTACTGATTAATTTGGCTTTCTCCTTTGCATAAGTAATGCACCATATCAGATATATCTTTCTTTTCCATGGCCATATTTCTTTTTTACACCTTTCAAAAATCTCTAGATTTTGCTCTTTATATGTTTGCAATTCCGGAGTCACTTCTTTTTCCAAATGGCCCAAAGTTTCTTCATCTATATAATGTTTTTCACAAATCTGTTGTATTAATGAACATAAATTTTTATTTGAAGCTTCTGACAATTTTTCTTGTGCAAGTATTTTTCTTTCCTCTAATTTCTCTCAATCTTTTTGTATCTCTTCTGTCTGGAAATTCTGGGCTTTCTGCATAATAGTAACAATACATAATTTATTTCTTATTCTCAACAGACCACTCTATCATATTTATGGCTCTTTTTTGGCCGATCAGTTTTTGAGATTTTTGTGAAATAGTACTTCCTTCTACAACAGAGGAGCCATCCTCCTCCAGGCCTGGCCTAACCCCATTGTAGGAATGTTTTCATGTCTTGAGGATTCTACACGATCATTATTTCCATTCTTGGCACTAGTGTGCGTAAGAGGAACTTTTTTATCCTGGGTCTTGTGCAACCAGCTACTGCTTTTATTTTTTAACCTACTTCTGTCCATGATATATGCTATATAAAATACAGTCTAGACATCGGTGTCATCTTGGTGAGATTATGTGAAAAACAGGGTCCACCTCGTGAAGGTTACTCACCAAGACATGAGGAATTAATTAAATTCCAGCAATACTACTCTCCTTTGCTTGCTGATTTATCATCTCTCCATTCGGACTCTCTGGCCTGTGTGAGTTTCCTACTGGTACGTCAGTACCCCCACCTCCTAAAAACACATTGGTTGATTAGTTATTCTAAACTGTCCAGAAATACTGCATTTACCCTTACTCTTGTGGCCTGGGTTGTAGATGAAGATGGTTAAAGATGAACTACTTCACATACCTGGTTAACGAATGAATAAAATAACTAAATTAAAGTATCTCACTCTTTGTATATATATGTACACATGCACACATATATGTATAAATATGTGTAGCTTACCTTTTGGGCTCTTCGAACCAATACAGAAGCAAAAAAGCGCAGAGTGATTCTTAACTCATCCACAAATGATTCATCATCAGTAACATATCTACAAAGTGAAGCACAAAACAGAAGAGTGAGACTGCTTAACTGCAATGCTACTGTGACCTTTCATTTTATAACTACACTTTTGCTATCTTCACTTCAATATACTTGGTTATTTAGGACACTTTCAACCGTGACTGTTGGACATACAAATGCGAGCTGTAGTTATGCCTCAAATATTACAACCTGCATGCCAGTTAAAGCAAACTTTGGCAGAAGACTGTAGCGACTGTAGAGATGCAAATTTAACTCATGTATTACTTAGCAATCATGAAAGACTTAAGTAAATTTCAACACTGCAAGAGACACTCAAAGCTAAAATTAAAAGAATTTAACCAATGCACCAGAGAACCTTTCTATTACAGTCTTACCTTTATTTGTTGTCATTAATCAACAATAACCAGGGAAAAAAATCTAATCAAACTCCCACTTATAAAAATGCTGAAATTTATTTTAAAAAGTTACACAGTTTTGCTTCAGTTTGCTATACGAAGTTTCATCAGAACACCATATGTTAAAATGAAGCACAGATCACATGACTCAGATACATCAGTCAATCAAAACATATTCAAAAACATATTGAAGCAATAAATAAAAATCATAAAAACAATCAGTGAAAAAGTTCAAATTACAGCAATTAATTTACTGACAATCACTTAAAAACTGCAATACAAAATAGAGCATTTAACTAAGCCATGTCTTTAAGCACACTTAATACTAATACTTTTTAATGGAAGTTTTTTTTATGAACACCTTTATCAAATTCATAGCTAAAACAGTGACACGGATACACATACATGAATATAAAAGAAAACAAACCATGGCAATTTTTTTCATGCAGTATACCCCTTTCCTTTTTAACAACTAGCATTCACTCTTGTATGATATAAATTGTTCAATTTCTTCCTTCCCTTAAACCTCACTCCTTCTCCTGAACATCATTCTACATGTACTACTCCCACAAATTCCATTCACTTTTATGTAATTTACTCTTTCCTTTTTCTAGGATACCTTCTCTTTTTACAATATTCAGCAGTTCAAATACACATGGTTTAGAGTTTGATTTCCACTTTCTAGTAACTTTTTTTGGCAGCCAGCAGCATTAAACTTAGTAAGGCCTTACTATTTCTAGAAATTTAGTGCTTATTTCTCATCTCGAAATAATCTTTTTCCTTAGTTATGACAATATGCTCCCCCAACATTCCTGACAGAAGACTGTTGGGAATTTTTAAAATCTGCCATCTCGTTACATTCCCAAAACATGTTCCCAATTACCCCCCTTTCCTATCAAACCGCCAGCATTTTCTATCTTTTAGAGGAAAAATCATTTGCTTGGGGTATAACAGTACCTATCCAAACACTTCTAAGCAAAGATCCAAATCTTCTGGACTTTGCTGCATACCTGAGGGGGCATACAGATGTATTCCCACTGTTTCTTGGTAAACTGCCTTTCCAGTCCTCCTAATCTTTTCTAACCTTGTCTGACTGCTCTTACAGTTATCATACAAATGCATTATATGCCCTACTAATTATTCCTTTTTAACAGCCGATTTTATTCTAGACTCGGCTAAACACTCTATTACATCTGGTCATTCATTTAGCACTCCTCTATTCCTTACTTTTTGTCTATATCCTGTTATCAGTCCCTGGTATAGAATGCAGTCTCTAACCTGCAATCCAAACTTCTGCTTGGCCTCATCCTACTCAACTTTCCCTCCCTAGTTATCCACTCTTAATACCTTTGTACCTTATCTCATTTTTCCAGTAAATTCTATCTCCCTCTTGCCTATGTTCTGTACCTTTACTTGCAGTCATAGCTAATGGTAAAAATCTTCTTTCTCCATTCCTGTGCTGGAGTAATTCATAGAATCCTTTCTACTACTTTATGAATATAACTTTTGTTATGGTAATTACTCTCCATAAGGACCTGCATCCAAAATCCTGCTGTCTCCTTACTTCTAGAACTCCTCCTCTGTTTCATCATAATCCCCTTCCACTTTGATTTATAATCTTCTGCTTGTACAATGTATATGAGCCTTAATCCTGTAGCTCTAAAGTATCCATTCAATTCAGATAATCCTAAACCACTTTGTTCAACAGGGAGAATCAATTTATTCCACTTAACTCTTGGCCTCTTCCCCTCCCAAATAAATTCCTACAATTCTTCATTAATTATGGTTCACCGCTTCTCCTATGACTGAGAAAAATAAGCTTGACCTGTACATAAAATTAAAGGAACTGCAACACTTTACTGCTTATATCTTACTATCCATAATCAATTGTTTCCAGTTTGTCAGTTTTTGTATCATCTTTGGTTTAATCTCTTCTCACATATTCTTAGCCACTTTTTAATCCATACATCTACATACCTCTTTTCACATTCCCATAAATATGGGTATTGCTAAATCAATTCATTTGTGGCTAAATAGTTTACATCTATTTCCCTCCAAATCAATTCTTTCAACTCTTTATTACATTCCACAACTTCTCCTCTAGTTGACAAAAATATTCCTGACCTGTATATAAAACTAAAGGGACAAAACACATTTTCACGGATTGCATCTTACTATCCATATCCAAAATGAAGACCTTCCAGTTTCTCAGTTTTGCATTATCTTTTGTTTACCTTGGCTAATAGAAAAGAACCCCTTTTAACCATATACCTATGTACTTCATCTTATGTCTCCATCCATAAATATTTGTATTTATTTACTCATCCTTTGTTGATCAGGTTAGTCCCATTATGCCAGTGGCCTCTTTTCTTTTCAGGGGAAACCAGCAGTGCTATTTATATTACTGAGGGAAATTTGGCCAAGGCATGGTAGTTAGGGAAGACTTTGTGTGTGACACATCCTGACTTCTTTTTTCCTGTTCAGGCATGGAGGCAGCCAGGGAGAAAACATGACTGATTCAGCTTTTGTTGAAATTGGAGCAAGAGTTGCTGAAAATGTAGTTGAAATGTTAGAATCGCTACCAGAATTTTTTTTCTGATGATGGGGGTGCAGAAAAACAGTGATACTGGAGGAAAAGGAGATTGTAGCTGCAACAGAGATTGCTTCAGAGGAAAACTTTCAGAGGAGACTGTTTGAAGGAGAAACAGTTACCTCTGAAAAATGCATTTTTACAACCCTCCAATGGGGGTGGGGGGGCTATTTGGAAGAAATGGTAAACCAAAGTGAACCAGAAGGTGAAACAGCAATTTCATAGAGAGACATAATGTAAAAAGTAGAAGAAAAAGGAGAAGACTACACTGTGCCAGAAAACATACCAGAGACAAAAACTTATGCACAAACTGTTGGAGAAGGAACAAAGAAGAAATAAAGGAAACAAAACGTATACAGTACGTGTCAACAGTAAAGAAGAAGAAAGTTTGGATGGGTATGAGGTTTGTGACTCTGTCATAGCACCTCTGGATGTCAAAGCAAGAGGTAAGAGCATTTATTTTAATTAATGAAGAGACTTTCTGTGAGTTAATATTTGAGAATGGGCAGGCCATGGAAAGTTTCTGGGTGCATATGAACAAAAGAAAAATATTTAACCATGATCAGAATATGTGGTGCAAGCTTTTCACAGACCAAAAAAAAAAATAATGATCCAGTTTAGAACTGATGTTGAAGCAAAATAACTGAAAGAACATTTGTTAACTTTATGTAAAGTAGTAATGGCCACTACAAAAATATAAGATGAAAGAGGACTATGGACTGGGGGATGGGAACGTGGAGTAATAATGAAAATAGAAAATGATAATGTTATGCACGTACCTAGTTTTATTAATGTTCATGGTAACAAGGGTTTTGTGAAATACAGGGGTCAACCAAAGACATGTTATTTTTGTGGAAAATGATCATTTAATCAATGAGTGTGATAATAAAAAATGTTATTTATGTGGTAAAACAGGGCATAATGCAAAAATGTGATTTAAAGTGCATAAAATGTGGCAATACTGGTCATTCATTGCTAGAATATGAAATGAATGTGCAAGAAAATGAAGTTATACAGGAAAAACAGGCAGAAGAATGTGTACAAGAAAATGTACAAAAAGATGTGACTGATAAAGAGGTAATACATGATGTTAAAGAAAGTAACAAGGAAGAAACAGAAGAGACAAGTGAGGAAAGAAGCTGATTGGCGCAAAGTAAGAAATAAAAAATCAATAGGGAAAAGAGTTAAAAAAAGGAAAAGAAAATTTCAATGTACAAAAAGATGTGACTGATAAAGAAGTAATACGTGAAGATAAAGAAACTAACAAGGAAAAAGAAACAGAAGAGACAAGTGAGGAAGAAGCTGATTGGTGCACAGTAAGAAATAAAAAAAATCAATAGAGGAAGAGAGTTAAAGAAAGGAAAAGAAAATTTAAAAACAGAATGCTTAGAGTAAATAAGAAAAGAAAAGCATAAACGTTTTACTATACACTAACTGTTCTTAAAAGCTGAAAATATTAGCTTTAAATGTGAACCATATGAAAAATCTTAAAAGGAAAACAGGCATATTACAATGGTGTGCTGCAGTAGATGCACATTATTGTTTTAGAAAATATCAGATTATAAACAGAGGAAAAAAGAACACAAACTGAAAAACTTTGGAATGGTGCAGTAGTTTGGAACATGGGGAAAGAAACATGCTCGGATATATGTATATTATGTCAAGAAAGCATTAAAATATTAAATGTAACCAAAGTGGAACTAGGACAAATTACTGTAATAGACTTGAGATGGAAAAATATGTGTATATAATTATAGCTTTATATGCATATGTAACAAAAAAGAGAGAAAATTTCTGTTTAAAATATTCCTGAATATGTTTGTATAAATATGGACATTACAGTGATGGGTGATTTTAATTGTAATTTAAGAAAAACTAAGAGCAAATGTGATGCTAAAATGGTTAAAGAAATTATAAGAAGTGGAAAGTTAAGTAAATGGGAAAATAGCCAGTGGACCTACAAAAGGAATGAAATTAGGACAGAAATTTATTATTTTTTAATATCTGATAGTTTAAAAGTTATAAAAAGGAATTAAGTATGCTGGATTTTCAGATCATGTGGCTATATGGGTTAAAGTACAGGAAAATGAAGAATATATATATATATGAATAAGAAAAGGAATAAAGAGAATTAATGAAAAGGAATTAGATTTAGAAGAGAAAAAAGAACTTATGGAATTATGGAAAAATTACATGAATATGAGAGAGTTTTATGAGAATTGGACTGTTTGGTAGCTTAATTTTAAAGAGAAATATAAAAAAGTATTTTAGAATGTATAAGAAAGAAAAGAGAGAGAGATACAAGATATTAAGTCAAGAACAATTTAGAGACTTATTAGAGAAGAAAAATTCCTCTTATGAAAAAGAAAAATATATAAAATTAATCAAATTAAAATTAATATGTTATATAAAATATTGTTTACAAGGAAAGAAAGAAGAGGTAGCACAAGAATGACAAATAACAGAATTAAAAATAAAGAAGGTAAGCAAATAAAAAAACAAGAAGGAATATATGAAATAATTAAAGAATATGTATTGGAAATATGTGTTAAAAGAGAAGAAAACATAGAACAAATTTATAAAGGTGAAAAATTAAATAATAAAGATAGAGTATTTAGAAGAAAAAAAAAACAATGAAAAAATTGAATGAAATTCTAAAACATATTAACAAATTCTGCAACAGGACTGGATGGAATTGAATATGTTATGTACAAAGAAGTGAAAGAGTGGCAAAAAATAATTTTATAGACGTTATGAATGAATGGTTAGAAACTGGAATTAAAGAGAAAGGGATATGTACAGGAGTATAACATTTATATTTAAAAAAGTAAATAAAGAGTAGATAAAAAATTGGAGACCTATAAGATTGAATAATGTGATTAGAACATTTTTAATGAGAACAACAAAAGGGTTACAAAAAATGGATAGAATATATGACCAAAATGTATTCAGAAGAAAAAGAAAAGGAAGTCAAGAGTTATTATGGATAATAAGAGCAATAACTGATGACATCATAAATAAAAATGTAGAAGCAAACGTTATGATAGGGGTAAAGCCTATGAAAATATTCAATATAAATCATTATGGGGAATTTTGAAGGCATATAATATAAGCAAAAAATATTACAAGTAATAAAATCTGTTTATGAAAGCAACTATGTGAAACTAAATGTAAATCACTGAACTGGGGAAGAAATTAAAACAGAAGCAGAGCTGCCCAGCTAGAAGTTTATTTTTTTTCATTAGTCATGAATGTAATAGTGAAAGAAGTTAATAAAATGTCAATTAGTGGTGGATACAAAATGATGAAGGAAATGCAATTGCCAATAATGTATAATTACGCGGATAATATTGTATTAATTAAAAATAATGTATGGATGGAAAAAGTAAATGAAAAATTAAGTTCAATTTAAAAAAAATGGTTTAAGTATAAATAAGGAGAAAAGTAAAGGATTTGGTTTCGAAGATATGATAGGATGTATTGAGTTCAATGAAAAATATACAGATATATTATGCCTATTTGGAAAGTATGTATACAGATGACAATGGGATAATGTACTTAAAGAAGTAAAGAATATGACTAGTTTTTCGAAATCATATAGATTTTCATATAGAAAAAAAGCACACTTGTTGAATACCATGGTAATAGGAAAAATTGCTTATGCTGCTATCATTTATATGATTCCTAGTAAGTATCAAAAGGAAATAATGATAATTACATTTTCTTTTACATGGGCTCTAGACTGAATCCAGTCAAGACAAGGATTATATATATGAAAGAAGAGCAAGGAGGCTTGGGTTTAATAAACCCAATAGTACATGCAGCACCATTAATTTTATATAAGGTAATAAAAACAATTATGAAGGAAAATAAAAACTTGAAAGAAATGATACTATAGTATAAATACAAAGAATTGTGGGAAAAATGGAAGTAAAAGCATTGTGAATGATGAAATGAAAGAGTCCCAAAACAAAATCATGTTATCCAAAATTAAAAAAGAATATTTGTGAGAAAAACAGAAAGGAATGGTACTTAAGTATTATTAAAGCATTTTATTGCATTGCTCCATTGAAAGATTTACAAATAGATAAGAAAGAAGAACATAATGAAGAGCTATAATAACTATAAAAGAAATAAAGAATGTAATGATTTTTTATGGAGATTGTCCATTAGAAAATTGCCAGTTAAGGAAAATATGCCATACAAAAAAAAACAAGATAAAACATTTAATAAATGTGGACTACTGCACCCACCCGCCAAAAACGAATAAAACATAACCATGCATGCTGGCTCTCAAATCCACCAAAGAAGTAATGTCCACAAGGGATAAAATCTGGAAATCATGGCAGAAAAACAAAGACCCCTCAACTCTACTACATTACAAGCAACTCCGTAACCAGGTAAAACGTCTAATAACCACTGATAAAAAAGACCACTACTTCCACCTACAAAGCCAACATAAAAATAATCCCCAAAAATTCTAGTCTTCCATCAGCCAACTATTACACCCAGGCGCTCAAAGCAATCCATCCCCTGACCCACAAAAACCTCCCACTGAACTTGCTACCCTCTTCAATTCCTACTTCATTGACACCATAGCTAACCTAACCACCACCTTTCCTAAAGTTATAAAAGCACCACCACCAAGACAGCTGATAACCAAATCATCCCAGAAAACAAGTCTACCCTTAACCCTAACCTAAAATTCTCCCCCATACCCACCAGCACAATAAAAAAACTTTTACTTAAGCTAAAACCCTGTACTTTGGCCCCTGACAATCTAGCCCCACACTTCCTGCAGCCAGCAGCAAACTCTATAGCTTATCCCATCAGCATACTCATTAACAGATCAATTAAAGAATAACTTGTCCCAGACATCTGGAAAAAAGCATTCATTCTTCCCTTACACAAAGGTGGCACCAACACAGACACCACAAACTTTCAACCTATAGCAATTCTCTCACCCCTCTCTAAAATACTGGAAAAATGCATCCATGCCTAACTCCTCAACCACCTGCATGAAAATCAAATTTTATCACCCACTCAGCATGGTTTCAGACAAGGACAAAGCATCACTACCGCCCTCCTATCCTTCCTTGATACAGTTAACCAGGCATGGGATTCTGGTAAAATAATTGCTTCACTTTTCCTTGACCTCTCCAAAGCTTTTGATACCATTTCCCACACTATCCTACTCTCTAAACTATCCACCCTCTACATTTCTCCCCCTACCCTACAATGGTACAACAGCTATCTCTCCAATAGGCAGCAATCCACCAAATGGCAACAGTCTTACTCTTCCTTCCTCAGTACATCCACAGGGGTACCCCAGGCTCCATACTTAGTCCTCTCTTATTTAACATCTTCATTAACAACTTTCACACCACTCTCCCATAATGCTCAGTAATCCAGTATGCTGATGACTCTACAATAATATGCACTGCATATTCTAGCTCTGAACTCCAGCAAATTACCCAGAATGCCCTCACATCTACTGAATCTTGGATATTTAACAATCATCTTGCCCTAAATCCAAAAAAAAACTAAACTAGTAATTTTTACTCCTAGGAAAACCACTCCATTTCATAAAAAACTCTTCACTATACAAGCCCAAGACAATACCACTATAGAAGTTGTCCCACACACGAAATTACTAGGCATTATTATAGATGAAAACCTTAACTTTGACCTACACATAAACAATAACACCAAAAAAACACACCAAAAGCTTGGTATGCTTTACAGGCACCAATACTTTCTTAGCCTCTCTACTAGACAAACCCTTGCAACTACCTTTTTATTACCCTCTCTCCTTAATGGTGCCCCTCTCCTCACTAATATCCGAAATTCTTCAAAATCCAAACTTGCTATGTGTTACAACAGAATAGCAAAATTTGCCACCAAGGCCACATTCTCATCCCACCATTGTAGGTTACTGAAACAATTAGGGTGGCTGGAACTCCACTACCATCTCTCATTCACCCAACTAACTACTGTGCACAAAATAATCTACAGACCCACAGACTGTCCTGCTCTCTCAACTCTACTTGCCAAATATCATTCCAGCAGGCATCTAAGATCTGAAAATCATCTACTTCTAAAAGTAGATAAGCCCACCTTACCTGCTGGTCAACTCCTCTATGCCTTCACCGTCGCCAAACTATGGAACTCACTTCCGCCTTCTATAAGAAACACAGGCAGCACCACCACCTTCAAACAAATGCTGAAAAATCATCTCAACTCTTCCTGGCTATGTTCCTGCTCTATAACCTAACCTCTTCACTCTCCTTATATGATTACTAAACTCCTATGTCTTTTGCTACTAGTGACTGATGATATTTTCTCCATCTTCACTTGTTGATTCTGGTACAATAATACTGATCTCTGTTTATATCAATCTGATTGAATTCATTGAATTCTGCTTTAATGTATATTTTCTGTATATATTGCTGTAATCAAACAAACTAGATTCCTGCTTTTATGTATATATTGTGTATATGTTACTATATTTACTATCTGTAACACTGTTTCTGCTTCTGTACTAATTAATGTTTATATTTTTTTCGGTATCTCGGAGCTTTTCTCCCCGGGCCTCCACTGAAAATGGGCTCTTTTAGGCCCAGTGGACTTATCCCGGTAAACAAATGCAACAAATAAATAAATAAAATAAATAAATGTTTTTTTGAAACGTGAAAGAGTTAATAATTTGCGGAAAGAAATATGTAAAAATAGTAGAAATATGTAAAAATAGTAGGGTGAAAAATTTGTTAAAATTTGAACAAATAAATATGAAATAATATAATTTGGTTATTATGGTGCACAAAAACAGGATGAAGTGAAGAAAATGGACACAGTAATATTTTATGTTTCATGGATTACATGGAAGGAGATACTAAATTAAATTAAATACAATGGAAAATGGATTTTGACAAAGATTTTGGAGAAAAAAATAAGTTATGTTCTTACCATAACAGTCCATCTGTGTTTTAGATCTTCATTCATTCTTGACTGTTGGGTTCCGATTCCAACACTTGGAACCGATTCAGCTGTTATAACAAGCTCGCACCAGCCAGAAACTCTCAAACCAAGGCTAACTATGCTGCCTCTCTTCCGCTCCCCTCATATAGAGTTTTGCCCATAAAGTAGAAAATCATGGAAGGTTTGTCTGAGCAATAACCCTACTAGAATCCCAGGACTACTTCCAAACCTCCAGGAGTCTTTTGGAGGGGTTAGGAGGGTGGAACGTCAAGAATGAATACAGATCGACAACACAGAAGGAACGTTATAGTAAGAACATAACTTCTTTATCTGATGTTGTCCATCTTCATTCCTTCTTGACTGTTGGGACAGAGTCACTAGCTACTTTAGACCCTGGGAGGCTCTAGGGAAGGATATTCCTGAGCACCACAGAGCCAAAGGATGCTCTTCCCCTGGAGATGGTATCCAATTTGTAATGAGTGATAAAGGTATGTGGGGTAGCCCAAGTTGCAGCTGCACATATGTCATCCACAGAAGCTCTGGAATGAAAGGCTACTGAAGTGGGAAAAGATCTGGTAGAATGTGCCTTAATTTTTGTTGATAAATCCAGCTTATTTTGGCTATGAACAAAAGTAATGCAATCTCTCAACCATGTTGACAGAGTAACTTTTGAAACTGGTTTGCCCAGTCTAGTACCTAAAAAAGATAGAAATAGTTGGTCTGACTTTCTAAATGGTTTTGTTCTATCCAGATAAAAACGTAACTTGTCTGTGTACATCTAACATATGCAAGCAATATTCTCCCTTGCTTGCAAAATTTGGGAAAAAGACTGATAAATTTATGGTCTGATTAATATTGTAATCTGATACTACTTTAGGTAGAAAGGAGGAATTAGTTGTGAGTGATATTCTCTCCTTGTGAAAAATGATATATGGATATTTAACACACACAGCCTACAACTCTGAAATTCTCCTGGCCAAAGTGATGGCTACCAGGAATAGAGTCTTCCAAGATAAAAACTTGATATCATAGGTGGCTGCTGGCTCGAAAGGCTGATGGACCAAACATTGCAAGACCAACATTAAATTCCAAGGTGCAATGGGCTCCTTGAAAGGCGGTCTCAAATGTAAAGCGCCCTTAAGAAAGATTTTGCATAGACGGTGAGACATCAAGGAATAGTCATCAAATCCGGTGTGGAAATTTGAAATGGTAGCTAAATGAACTCTAATGGTAGAAGTAGAGGCTCTCAATTGAAATAACATGGTTAACTATTCCAAGACCTTATCGACTGAGGCTGAGAAAGGATCAATACCCTTTTCATCAGTCCAAAATACAAACCTCTTCCATTTACTAAGATAAAGTTTTCTGGTGGAAGGTTTATGACAAGCCAGAAGTATCTTTTGTACTGGGGAAGATAAATTACTTGGCCTGGCAATTACTGGAAGTGAAGAAACCAAGCCGTCAGCTTGAGATTTTGTAGGTTGGGATGCAGCAGGCATTGCAGATAGGATAATAGGTCTGGAGTTGGATCCAGAATCTACAGATGGTGAACTAAGTGAGGCCAGAGAAAGGGAAACCAGACTTGATGGGCCAATAAGATGCAATGAGAATCACTTTGCTTCTCAACCACTGGGCTTTCTTCAGAAATTGAGGAATTAGAGGGATTGGTGGGAAGGTATAAAGAAGTCCTGGGGGGACAATCATGGAGAAGAGCATCTCTCAGGGACTCCCCCCAAAGGGAGGACTAGTCCAAAGTAGCTGTTGCAATTGTGGTTTATGAAAGAGGTGAACAGGCACTGTGGGAGATGTGACAGACATCGGTGCCGGAGCAGAAGTCGGTGCAGATTTTGGTATTTTAGGCCTTGGTTCAGAGGGATGAGGCAAAACCTGAACCTTAGTAGATTTACCTTAGGAGATGCAGGTACTGAGTGGCTCCTTTTCTTAGATTCTTTTCTGGGAGACTTGGATATCTCCACCTCAGACAAAGCCTCACTAAAAGGGCATTTTAGCAGCCCCTGTAAGATAAGTTTGTTACACCTCTCTGCAAGGATTTGAGCACTGAAACCCTTGCAGAGTTCACATGGCAGTCGTATTTCCAAATGTAGCACACCTAAACAATAAACACATGAAAGATGCCCGTTATTGTTGGCAATCTTTCTGCTACATTTCTCACATTGCTTGAACCCTGTGGTTCCCTTTTGTTTTTCTGCCATGTTTCAAAAATAGCAGGAGGACATGCGCACAGACACACACATGCACAAAAAAAAAAAACTAATGGAGAAGGAGAGGAAGAATACAGTTTTTTTTTTTTTTTTTTTTTTTTTTTAATGATGTACCAACAATGGTACTTAGAAAGTTACCCCCACGAATCTAATAGATAGAAAGGAGGAAAAATAAGGATACCAGCGATGGTATCTAAGAATTACCAGAGGTAGAGGGAAGGGAAGGGCCTATACCAATGACAGTAAGTAGAATTTACCAGACACAGTAAGAGAAAAAGGTTATACAAACACTCACAGCAATACACAAGTACTAACGATAACTACTAAGGAGAAAGCAACAATTTAGAGTAGTAGAAAAAAATTATATATATAATTAATATTATATTACAATATATTATAATATATCAATATTATAATACCCCACGGATCACTCCAGTGGTTCTACTTAATAGAGGCACTGGGAAGTAATGTTGGGCACCACAATACCAGCACACTTCTATGGGCTCGGCTTGTAAAGGCTCCAGGGCCATTGGCCTAGTGCACACCTATGAACCTATATATATATATATATATATATATATATATATATATATATATATATATATACACATACACACACACACACACATATATATATATATATATATATATATATATATATATATATATATATATACAGGAAAGGTTTAGTATTTAGCTGACAGCACGGCTGTAGTGTCCGATTTTTCTAAGCAACAAACGAGATCTGAAGGGAAGAGAGGCAGTATGAGTAGCCTTAGCTTGAGAGTTTCTCGCTGGTGCAAGCTTGTTATAAGAGCTGAGTCGGTTCCGAGGGCTGTAACTAGAACCCAATAGTCAAGAATGAATGAAGATTGACAACATCAGATATAATATTCTGGTTGTGGATAAAAGAGTGGGGGGATGCTTAAATAGAAGTTTATAATGTATGGAGATTTGTAAATAGATGTAAATAATGTAAATATGTAAATAATATGCAATGTATATACCAATATCCCCCCATTCTTTTTGGAACTGCTAGATAGGCTTGCCACCCCTCCGTTTTTTTTCCGGACTATCAGGAAATCAAACCGATTCTCCGGTAGTCCGGAAAACACTGTACAAACTCCGGTATTCTGTTTCAAAAAGGAAACAGACTATCGGAGTTTAATCGTTGATTTACTATGCTTTTTTTACAGAAAAGCATAGCAAATCAGCCAAAAGCAGGCGGCGGGAACGAAAAAAGAGGGCGTTCCCATTGATTGGCTGATTTACTAGGCTTTTTTTACAGAAAAGCATAGCAAATCAGCCAAAAGGAGGCGGCGGGAAACGAAAAAAGAGGGCGTTCCCGTTGAGTGATGCTGTCGTGACATCACAAAATAGGCGGTATGTTGGCGGGAGAGGGGGTGGGGCGGGCGGGGTTACTGGTGACATGAGGGGCGTGGCGTGGCTCCGGTTTTAGCCGTGAACGAGGGTGGCAACCCTACTGCTAGATGGTGCCAGAAGGCTCCTACAGCAGCAAGAAAGAGGCCCAAGGAAAGCAGCAGCATGGAGGACATAAAAGCGATGGAGAATCTGGTAATGGAAAATGAGAATTTGGAGAAATTAGAAGTTATGTACCTACCATAACGTTCCATGTTAGTTGTCTTCTCTCGCCTTCTTTCTTGCTGGATGGGTTCGGAGCCGATCCTCGGCTCCGACTCGGCACTAGCTTTAGCTCGAGAACTCCTTTTACCAGCTCGAGGCAACCCTATATCCCATGATGCAAGGCGGAACTACCTCAGATCTCGTTTGGCAGCTAACTAACCCTGCTAAAGACTTATCCTAATATAATTAGGAACCATGGTTCCTAAAAGAAGTCCTCATAACAATGCTCCAGAGGAAGCAATCTAATAGGAACTCTCCAAGATCTGTCCAGGCCAGGGGAAGGAGGGAGGGGCAAGAAAGAAGGTGAGAGAAGACAACTAACATGGAACGTTATGGTAGGTACATAACTTCTAAATGTTAAGTTGTCAATCTCGCCTTCATTCTTGCTGGATGGGACCGTCCCTAGCACCTGTATCCCGGGTGGCTCAATGGAACAGACTCTTGAGAACAGTGGAACCAAAACTGGCCCTATCTCTGGAGGCCAAATCCAACTTGTAATGAGACACAAAGGTATGAGGCGTGGCCCAAGTAGCTGCTGCACAAATAGTGTCAATGGGAAGTCTATCCTGAAAGGCTACAGAAGTGGATAGACTCCTGGTCGAATGTGCTTTTGGCTTAGAAGATAGTTGTTTGCCCCTTAGAGAGTACACATAGGAAATGGTGGAAGTCAACCATCTAGATAAGGTCACTTTAGATACTGGAAGACCCAACCTGTTTCCTGCATAGGAGACAAACAATTGGTCTGATTTTCTAACTTGTTTAGTCCTATGTAAGTAGTACCTGAGCTGACGGTGAACATCCAAAAAATGTAGCTTCTGTTCAGCTCTGTCAGAATAGTTAGGAAAGAAAACTGGTAGATCAATAGATTGGTTAATATTGGCTTGAGATACAACCTTGGGAAGAAAGGAAGGGTTAGTTCTGAGCGAAACCCTATCCTTATGAAACACCAGATAAGGTGAACGAATACAGAGGGCCTGAATCTCAGAAACTCTTCTTGCAGAAGTAACAGCCAGCAAAAATATAGTTTTCCATGTCAACAACTTTAAAGAACACGTAGCAGACGGTTCGAAAGGAGGTAGAATTAGGGATGCCAACATTAAGTTCAGATCCCATTGCGGAGGAGGATGTTTCACAGGTGGCTTTAGGAGAAAAACTCCTCTCAAAAAGGCTTTGCATAACTTATGAGACATGATGTTATTGTCCTGCAAGCCAACATGAAATTTGGAAATAGCAGCCATTTGTACTTTGACTGTAGATGATGACGATCCCGAATGAAAAACCTCCGCCAGGAAATCCAAAACAGAATGTATAGGAGCGGTGAAAGGATCAATATTTCTGGCGTTTGCCCAAATAGAAAAACGTCGCCACTTGCTAGCATAAACAGTTCTAGTGGACGACTTTAAAGAAGACACTAAAATGTCTCTGACTGAGTCAGAAATCATTGGTAGCCTGGCTAGGGAAGAAAGTGGAGCAACCAAGCAGTGAGGTTGAGAGAATGAATGGCTCGGTGCTGCTGACCCGACTGGTGGATCAAAAGATCCGGAACTGGGTCCAGATGCCAGGGCTGCACCAGAAGGTGATGATGTAGAGACGGAAACCAAATTTGTCGAGGCCAATATGGAGCAATGAGGATCAATTTGGCTCTCAAAACGGTGGCTTTCTGAATGACTTGTGGAATCAATGGAAAGGGAGGAAAAGCATAAAGAAGTCCCCGAGGCCAATCCTGGGTTAGAGAGTCTCTCAAGGGTTGGCCTGGAAGAGGAAATAGTGTGAAGTAATCTGGGCACTTGCTGTTTTGAGGGTAGCGAAAAGATCGCAACAAGGGGTGCCCCACTTCAGAAAAATCTGATCCACTACAGACTGATTGAGAGACCACTCGTGAGGCATCAGAATAGATCTGCTTAGCCTGTCCGCCAATAGGTTGGACCTGCCGGGGATGTGCGTTGCTATCAGAAACCGCTGAGAAGAGATCGCCCATTGCCAAAGTCTGAGAGCTTCTCGACATAAGGGATAGGACCTGGTTCCGCCCTGTTTGTTGATGTACCAGACCACGGACATGTTGTCCGTCTGTACTGCAATAGTCCCTGTGGGAAGAAAGTCGACGAGGGCTTGCAACGTTAAAAGCACTGCTCTCATCTCCAGGACATTTATGTGCAGGTGGTATTCTATGGGTTGCCACGTCCGTGGACCATCCTGCCCTGATAATGCCCCCACCCGATCAGAGAGGCATCCGTGGTGACTGTGGCAACTGGAGGAGGGGAACAAATGGTCGGCCCTGATGAAGAAGAGGGGAAGATACCCACCATCGTAGATGAGCCCTGCAAGACTGTGTCACTAAGATCTCGTGTCTCATGGGCAGATCGTGGTACGACCACTGCGTGAACAACATCCACTGCAGGAGACGCATGTGGAAGCGAGCTAGTGGAAGAAGAACAATGGCTGCAGCCATTAGGCCTAGAACCTTCAAGACAAACCTGGCTTTGACCTTGTTGCTTTGTAACAGAAGCTGAACAAATTTCTGGATGTCCAGAATCCTTTGATTTGTTAGCCTGGCTAACATTTTGACGGTATCTAACTCTGCGCCTATAAAGGTGATAGATTGGCAAGGCAGCAGAGAGGATTTTTCGAAATTCACCGAAATTCCTAGACTCTTGCAAAGCTGTAAGGTGTAGTCTCTGGACCGAAGAAGCTGATCCTTGGAGGTGGCGGAGAGGAGCCAGTCGTCCAAATAAGGAACCACTTGGAATCCTCGATGTCTCAGGTGAGCTGTGACCACCGCCATGCATTTGGTGAACACTCTGGGGGCTGAAGTGAGGCCAAAGGGCAGTGCTCTGAATTGGTAATGACTGGCTCCCAGCCAAAAGCGGAGAAACCTTCTGGAGCGTCTGTGAATCTTTATATGATAGTACGCATCCTGAAGGTCTATCGAGCACATCCAGTTGTCCTTGCCCAGAAAGGGCAGAATGGATTGCAGCGTGACCATCCGGAATCTTGCCTTTTTGACAGACTTGTTTAGTCTGCTTAGGTCTAGTATTGGTCTCCAATCTCCCGTCCTTTTGGGGACCAAAAAGAATCTTGAGTAGAAGCCGGATCCTACTTGGTCTGCCGGCACTGTTTGGATGGCTCTTTTTCCCAGGAGTTTTGAAACTTCCTGTTTTGCCAAATCCCTTTGACCGGGTGAGATGTCTGGAAGGGATTGTGGAGGTACGGGAAACCTTTCGAAGGGAATTCTGTAACCCTCGGATATAATCGACTGTACCCACTTCTCTTGTGATAGGGATTGCCAGGCTACTGGGTACAGCGAAATTCTTCCCCCGACTGCCTCCAAGGGTGGACAGTCGGGCAACACCTCAGGGATGCTGAAAGGGCTTCTCAGGAAGAGGCTCCCTGTTGCCCTGGTTCTGAGGACCCCCCCTGCCTCTAGGGCGGCATCTATTATTGTTACCCCCTCTGCCTCTAGGGGTAAACTGACCACGTGTGTCCGGTGTAGCTCCCTGGGCTTTACGGAACCACATCTTCCCACCCTTCTGACCCTTGGGATATGGTCTAGAAGGAGTGGAAAACTGGACTCCAACGGCAGAAAGAGTTTTACCGTCTTGTTCACATCTGGTCAAAGTATCCTTCACCTGAGGTCGAACAAAGCCGAACCGTCAAAGGGGTGTTGGTGAAGGACGCCTTAAAGGGGTCCGCAAAATTACACAGCCGCATCCAGGCTTGGCGTCTAAGAGCAACACCTGTGCCTGCGGCCCTGCTCGTTCCATCGGCTGCATAAGATATGAGCCGCATGGAGGAGTTAGATATCAATTCAGGATAGCTAGCTGAGAGGCAATCTTTTCCTGAGCCCCAGCAGCTGAAGGATCCTGGACTACTTCTCCCAGTTCCTTGAGAATATCTCGTTGAAGCCTGGTGAAGTGACAAAGGTAATTCAGCGAACGCATTGCAAAGGTCGCTGAAGAAAACATCCGCTTTCCATACCTGTCCATGGTCCTAGAATCCTTATTAGGAGGATGGACAGGTACTGAAGGATCCGCCAGTTCCTTCTTAGTGGCCGCCACCACCATAGCATCCACAGAGACACCTTTGGACAGGAACTGTTTGTCCGAAGGGGCCGTGATGAACTTGGATGGTCTCCTGGGGACAGGTTCCACAGAATCTGGAGCCACGCCTTCGAGCCACTACATGCATGAGTGGGTCGAAGGCGGAGACACCCAGGAGGTGGAGGGTCGGGATCCAAAGCCTCCAGGTATACCGACTCATCCTCGGAGGGGTCAATGGAGGGCCAATTCCCCTCTGTTTGAGGAGCTCAAGGATGTCTGAAAATGAGACATCCTCAGAGGGGACCGTGCGCAACCCGCCGACTAATCTAAGTCGGTATCAGATGTAGTAGACTCGAGGGAGTCTGTGTGTTTCCTCTTACACGTCCTCTTCCGAGGGGGTTCCCCTGCAGGGTCAGGAGAAACCTCGGAAGAGGAGGAAATTCCCAGTGGGGAAACCTGGGGCGATGGATCCCTGGGCCTGAGAGCAAGAGGCTGGCAAGAGGCATCTGCAGGCACTGATGAGGGAGGAGCTAGAGGGATAGACCGTTGACCAGGCTCAGAGGCCAGGACACTCCTCATCACCTCAAAGGCTCCTCTCCCCGGGAGACCTGAACACACCCGCTCCGAAGAAACAGGAATGGTCGGCTCCAAGGAGAGAGAAGGCTCCGAGGCCGATGTCGGCGCCGAGCTTACCAAAGCCGAAGCTCCGAGAGGGAGGCGGGTCGGACAAGGGTCCGATGCCACTAGCCCCTCGGGCCGACAGTGGAAACCCGACGACCGGATCCCTCCAAGGAAAGTCTCAAGGAGGAGATCGAGCCGAGGATGACGGAGCCGAAGGATGTATCGGCTCCCGCATCGAAACAGTCGCTGTCCCAAGAAGCTCCGGCTCCGAACTCTGGTGTGGAGTCGGAGGAGGAATCTCAAGAATTGGGGCTGTAGCCAAGTCTGTTGAGACGGGCTATGGAGCATTTGGGCCAGTGCCTGAGACTTCAACAGCCTGCTTACCACCCTCTCCAAATCGTGGTCAGACAGCCTGGAAGATCTCGAAGATCGGCTCCGATGGCTCTGCTCCGACAAAAGAGGAGACCCCGGAGCCGAGTGAATACTTAGTATCGAAGGGGACCGGGATCTCTTACGGGCCGGAGCCATCGGAGCCGAAGTCCCTTGAACTCCAGATGGAGCCGAGGATCTCGGCCCGATGCTGGATAAAGTGTCGGCTCCAGCCGGAGCCGACAAGGCAACAGTAGTCAGGGTATCGGAGCCGGCCGGCACCGAACCCACTACTCTAGCAGAAGAAGCATCGGCTCCAGCCGGAGCCGATATCGGCCCCGACGGAGCCGGAGCCACCGGAGGAGGCTTGGACACTGTAGCCTGAGCCTTCGGTGGCTTAAGAGGTTTTCCTGCCCCTTGCTTAGGAGGAGAGCCTTCAGGTTTTAACAAACCTCGGAGGATCAGTTTGTTCCTCCTTTCCTGCAGGACTCTCTGGCTAAAGGCATGACACAACGCACAGGAGTCCTGCAGGTGCAAAGGCCCCAGGCAATACACACAAGAAGTGTGACCGTCTGTCAGGGACATTTTCTGACAGCACTGGTCACACTTCTTGAAGCCTGAGACCTTGCCTTCCCTAGACATCCTAAAAGGATATACACAAACAGTCCCCACAAACACACAACTTAATCCCTACACAGACACACAGGAAGGGAATAACTTGGGGAACTAGGCCTGACTAAAACTTTAACTGAAAAAACTATTATAAAAGTTTAAAAAGGAAGGGAATAGGGTGGGCTGTACTAAATACAGGCTAACCTAACACTGAAGGGAAATTAACCCCTAACTAAACTTTTTTCTTTTTTTAACAAGAAAAACTTACCTCAGCTGGCAAAGGAGACCTCTTTCGCTAAGCAGCAAACGAGATCTGAGGTAGTTCCGCCTTGCATCATGGGATATAGGGTTGCCTCGAGCTGGTAAAAGGAGTTCTCGAGCTAAAGCTAGTGCCGAGTCGGAGCCAAGGATCGGCTCCGAACCCATCCAGCAAGAATGAAGGCGAGATTGACAACTTAACATACTTTGTTCAATATGGAGCTTCAGAATGTAAACAAAAATTCCAGTGTGGTGGGTGTTACAAATAAGCAGCGTTGAGTTGACTCAATGGAGAGGGAAGCGAGTTTTTTGAAGTGGTGCAGATTAAGAGAACTGGTGTCAAGAGGGCTTGCAGATGATGTTTTTTTAAAAATAACTGAGCAGGATGATCCAGGTGAAAGTTCTGCTGTTTCATGGGATGGTATGGATGGGATGGGACTGATGATACTTTTTTCGGAAGTGCTGAGGATGGTAATATAGAAAGGGAACCAGGTGATGTAGCAGCAGAGAATGCAGCAGTAGATAACTTTGGTAGTAGCAGTGACAAAAAGTAAAAGAAGAAAGTAGCAACCAACTGAGAAAATGTTTGGCTTTTTAGCAGCAGATATTGCAGTAACTAAAACGTATGCAGCAGTGACAGCAGGAAAAAAGGAGAGCAGCAAGAAACTATACTGTAAGTAAAAGTGTTTAAAAAAGAAGAGAAGACCAACTGTGAGAACATGAGCAAAAAAAAAAAAAGATACTGTAATAAATATTGTGTGTGGGACAATTTGGTTTACTACTCTGAGTTTTAAAGCTCAAGAAATTTGGATTTTTATGCATACTGGGACAGAGACATTTTGTGACTTAATTTCTGAAACTGAAGGGTTGATGAACTTTTGGAACCGTGTAACAAAGAGGAGCACATTTATCTGTGAAAC
This sequence comes from Protopterus annectens, assembly GCF_019279795.1. Taxonomy (NCBI): domain Eukaryota; kingdom Metazoa; phylum Chordata; order Ceratodontiformes; family Protopteridae; genus Protopterus; species Protopterus annectens. The sequence goes on from NC_056725.1 coordinate 1,422,338,208, forward strand.
AATTATTTGTTTTTCTGGTAGTAACTTAAGTGTTAAAAAAGTATTACTTTGCAGTTTAGAACTGATGAACTAGAAGAAGACAATGTTAAAAATGCATGCAGTGCTTGTGTGAAACACTTGATAATATTGTGAAAGAGATGACAGAAATGTATGGAATGAAGGGTGGATGCTGGAAGCTGCTTTGAAGTGTGAAAAAAAAAATGGTGAAACACATTTCCCAAGTGTTACCTTTGTGGCTGGTCAAAGAGGGACATTAGGATATGCTGGTCAGCCTAAATCATATTTCTTTTGTGGGGACTTTCCTCATTTAATTACCGTAACAAGGTACAATATAACCAGTGTGGGAAGAAAGGACATACAGCATGAAGGTGTGCCTCAATGCAGGTCATGTAAAAAACAGGGACACCTTTGGATGGATTTTCAAGAGCAAAGAGTAAACAATGGGAAAAAGAAGGGTAACATGAGGAAGGACAAGAGGCTGGGGGAGATAGGGAACTAGGCAAAAAGGAAACTATAGAAGAATAGATATGAAGGGAAAATGAGGAAAGAGAGTTCACGCAGGAAGAGAGGTCACGAGAAGGGATTCCTACTAATATTTTTTTAAATTCTAGCCAGCGAGAAATCTGATTCAAAGGAGCAATGATTTCTTGTACATAAACTTAGGAAAAACATTCAATTGGGGAAAGAGTAAAACTAAGAAAATGAAAATTTTAAAATATTCCCCTGAACTTAAAAAGAAGGAAAAGCAACAACTTTAGAGTAATTTCAGTAAATGTGAACAGCATTATTAACACTGTAAGAAAGATAGGGATATAAATGTAATGTGGATTTTATTTTGTCAGAGGATGTAGGACTCCTGACAAATGAAGAAAGACTGCAAACAAAAACAAAATTTCTGGGGTGGAAATAAAATATGGAACTTAGGAAGTGAACATTGTTCTGGAGTGGCTGTGTTGTAAAAAAACAACAGTGAAAATACTAGATTTATTTATTATTCATTTGTTTGTGTTTACCGGGAAAGTGACTGGGTAATACCCATTTTCAGCGGAGACCCCACGAAGAAAAGCTCCATTTGCTTACACTGCATTACATTTTAAGTTCTACTTAAACACTGAGTAGTTACCCTTCTATTTCCAATTATACACAGACAGTAGTTACATTTATACATTCTAAGATTTTTCAGAGGTGGCCGTTACTAAAGAGAAAGCCCATGCACAACTTAGTGGATTGTACAGGTAGCAGTTATGTATAAAAATTGCTTTGTCATTTCATTGAGAGGTTGAATATAATATTTGGAGAGTATCGTATGGTGAACACAAAGTCATAACCTTGTGATGAGCAAGAGCAGGACCAGGATTGGTTAAGATGTTAAGCAGTGGTTTAAAACTACTAAGTTTATTGGAGAGTTTTATTTGTGTGGGGATACTATTCCAGAGTTCAGCAACATACTGGGAGTAGAGCGAGTCTCCAGCAACATTGCTTGACTTATTTGTAAGTCATATGAATTTGTTACTAGAACGGAGCTCTCTTGCTGGACAGTAGGTCAGTAGTAAGTTATGAAGTACAGGGAATTTTTCTGGGTAATGAATGAGTTGTGTGCTGTAGTTAGTTGTGAATACGTTAGGTAGTTCTGTAATTCAAGCCAGTTTAATTGCTTTAAGCTATGGCAACGGTGGGTCCTATGAGGTAGATTTGTGGCAAATTTAGCTGCTTTATTGTAGCAGGAGGCAAGTTTCTTTATTTAAATATCATCCAAGTTTGTTAGGATAGGAGTGGCATATAAGGGAGTTGGCAATAAGAAGATGGTAGCTAGAGTTATTCTTGCAGCATCTGTAAGGAATCCATTGATCCAATAAAGGGAGCCTAGTTTCTGGTGAGTACATTTAATGATGTGGAGTATATGCCAGTCATATTTGAGAGTGTTATAACATCTAGAAGTTTACTGTGAGTTACAACTTCAATTACAGTATTATTTGCTGACTTCATGGTTAAAAAAAAGCTTTTGATTTTGGCAACATTTTGAGGTAAAAAGCATTAAATTAGTTTTCTTGGGGTTCAGTAGGAAGTTTGAATCTTTGAGCCAGGTTTCTACAGAGCAGAAAATGTTTTGGTTAATGTCTTGGAGCTTTATTGCTAAAGCTGCACATTTTAAAGGTTGAGTCGTCTGCATACTGAACTAAACTGACATGGTGACTGGAGCTGTAGGGGTCATTAACAAATATATTAAATAGAAGAGGATCCATGAAAGAGCCCTGAGGGACACCTACAGTAACTGGTTGAAAGGAGGAGTAGATGTGTTGCCATTTAACGGCTTATTGCCTTCCAGATAGCTAATTAACCACAACAAGGAGTATTGTGACAGCCCTATTCAGGACAATCAAACAAGCAGTTGCTGATGTGAGACAGTAGCAAATGCCTTTGACAAGTCTAAAAACATGGAGGGCACAAACAGACCATTGTTTCTATGTTGGTTTATTATATTAGCAAAATGTAGTAGAACAGTACTGGTACTGTGCTGAGGCCAAAAGCCATGTTCTGTTTCTGAGAGCAGGCTATTTGAGGTTAAGAACTACTTCAGTTGCATATGGATGCATTTCTGTAATATTTTGGAGACTGGGGAGAGAATCACTACTGGTCTGTAGTTATTAAACTCTGTAGATGTTCTGGCTTTGTGCTGTGGTACGACGTAGGATTTTTTCCACAGTGATGGAAAGTACAGTTTTGTACCTACCATAAATGTAGATGTTCGAGGATTCCATTGCTGCAGTCCTTACTATTGGGTATAGTCCGCGTCCAGTCGGCCCGAATACCAGAGTATAAGGCTGACGTCGGTCAGGGCGCATTAGACTGACGTCAGTACGTCAGGGTACTAATGCGCATGACCGACGTCATATCCTCAGTCTTTTCTTGCCCCAGATGTCAGAAGACCCTAAAAAGACAAGGCCCAAAATACCTGCACCAAAAACATGTACAATATATACAAGAATATATACAAAAATATAAGCATGTAAACTCACCTACACAACCACCCCTAAACACAGAGGGAAGGAGGGAGGGTAATTGGACTGCAGCAATGGAATCCTCGAACATCTACATTTATGGTAGGTACAAAACTGTACTATGTTCTTCGTCTCCCATTGCTGCAGTCCTTACTATTGGGTAGAATCCCAAAGCAGAGGTAAGGGAGGCTGGCAAATCATAAAGAGGTAGGAGCTGACAACATGCCTTGCAAAACAGCTGTGGCAAAACCAGCCCTAGACTTAGAGTAGATAGGAAGGTGATAATGCTTAGAGAAAGTATGCACTGAACTCCAAGTAGCTGCTTCCAAAATATCCTTAGTTGCCACCCCTTAGAAATGCTGTTGAAGTGGCAGTAGCCCTAGTGGAATGAGGCCTAATCCCAGCTGGAATCTCCTTGCCATGATGGGAATAACAAAATGCAATGCAAAAGCCAATCCACCTAGAAATAGTTTGTTTTGACACAGGCTTGCCCTGTGAACTCAAAGCAAAAGAAACAAACAACTGCTGAGACTGCCTAAAATCCTTAGTCCTGCTTAAATAATAACGCAATTGCCTGTGTACATCTAAAGTGTGCAAAATCTTTTCCCCTTTATTTTGGGGTCTGCATAAAACGTAGGCAAATGAATAGTTTGGTTTAAAGCCACACTAGAAACCACCTTAGGCATAAAGGAAGGATTAGTACGTAATGATACCCTATCCTTATGGAAAATCAAAAGGGCTCTACTGCCATAAGGGCCTGCAACTCAGACACCCTTCTTGCAGAAGTAATAGCCAACAGAAAAGCAGTCTTCCATGACAAGTATTTCAATTCAGCAGTAGCTGCAGGCTCAAAAGGTTGTAGAGTAAGTTTTTCCAACACAAAATTGAGATCCCAAGCAGGAGTAGGAGCTCTACGTGGGGGTGTTATATTCTTTGCCCCTCTAAGAAACTGCTTGAACAAAGGATGCGAAAACAAAGGTGGGTCACAATCATAGTGAGCTGAAATTGCTGCAGCATGAATCTTAATGGAAGAGAAGGACAAACCTTTGTCCAATAACTCAGTAAGATATTGAAGAGCCACACTCAAATTAGGCTCAGAAATCTCCAAATTCTTTGCTGTACTCCAAAATAAAAATCTCTTCCATTTTTCTGCGTACACTCTCCTTGTACTAGGTCTTCTAGCTTCCATAATCACATTTAAAACTTGTTGAGGAAGTTGAGACCTGCTGTGTTTCAACATAGAATATGCCAGGCTGTTAGATGAAGAGAGCGAAGCTTGACATTGAGCAGATGACCGTCCTTCTGAGATAACAGATGGGGAATCAGAGGTAAAGGCCATGGAGGCTTCTTTACCAGACTCCGTAGCAGTGGGTACCAGTGTTGCCGAGGCCAATCTGGAGCTATCAAAATCATCCTTGGCCTGTCTTGTCTGACCTTTAATAGTACCTTTGGAAGAAGAGGCAGAGGTGGAAAGGCATACACATGAAGGTTTTTCCAACTGAAAGACAGAGCATCCACTTTCCAAGCTGTGTGATGAAACCCCTTTGTGCAATACTTTGGCAGCTGGTGGTTTAGTGGAGAAGCGAACAGATCTATGTCTGGAGTTCCCCATGACACTGTCAATTTCTGAAAGACATGAAGATCCAGTTTCCACTCGTGGGGATCCATGATTTGTCTGCTTAACACATCTGCTAAGGAGTTCTGTGCTCCTGGCAGAAACCTTGCCTGAAGAGTTAGTTGCAAGCTTAGCGCAGTCTCCCATAAAATCATTGCTTGCCTGCATAGAGGATAAGAATGTGTTCCCCCTTGCTTGTTGATGTACCACATGACAGTTGTGTTGTCTGTTAGAATCAACACCTGTCCTGGAAGAAGTAACTCCTTGAAAGCCATTAATGCAAACTGGACTGCTAACATCTCCTTCATGTTGATATGTAGATGCTGTAGTCTGGCAGGCCACTTGTCTTGTATCCACTTTCCATTTAGATGAGCTCCCCAAGCAATGTCCGAGGCATCTGTCGTTAAAATCTGACTTGCCTCTGGCCGGGTCACAGAGAGTCCCTTGTTTAGGTGACATTCCTGAGCCCACCACAAAAATTCTTTGTGAAGGCAAGGTATTATTTGAATGACAGTGTCCAAATCCTGGCAGTGCTGTGTCCATACATTTTGAGATACCATTGTAGCTTCCTCATATGCAGTTTGGCATTGGGAAGCACCAGAATACAAGATGCCATGAACCCTAATGCTTGAAGGACTGACCTTGCAGTCAGCACGGACTGATGAGATAGTTGATGGAAGTAAAGTGATAGACTCTTTTGTTTGTCCGGGGTTAAAAAGGCCATCTGGGCTGCTGTATTCAGTCTCACACCCAGAAAGCACATGTCTTGAGAGGGTACTAGACTGGACTTTATTTCGTTCACAGAATACCCTAGGCATCTTAGCACTGCTATAACATACTCCAGATGCTGTAGAAGATCTTCCTTTTCTTGAGCCAGGATCAGGCAGTCGTCCAAGTAAGGATAGATTTGAATTCCTTGTAGCCTGAAGTAAGCTATCACTGGAGCCAGAACCTTTGTGAATACTCTGGGCGCAGTAGATAAGCCAAAGGGCAATGCAGAGAACTGATAATGAGAATTTCCAGCTCGAAATCGCAGATACTTCCTGCAACTTAGCCTTATAGGCACATGAAGGTAAGCTTCCTTGAGATCTAAAGTTACCATCCAGTGATCTTTGCCCAGCAGAGGTAAAAGTTGTTGTAACGTCAACATCTTGAACTTGGGAATGTCCAGATAAGTGTTGAGGAGAGATAAATCCAAAATTGGTCTCCACGTGTTCCCCTTCTTTGGTACTAGGAACAGGCGAGAATAAAATCCTAGGCCCCTTTCTGATACAGGGACTGGCTGAATGGCCCCCATCTGGAGTAACTGAGAAACTTGCTTGTGAGCCTCTTTTCTTTGTGGAGGCGGAACGTCTGGCATGCCTTTGAAAGGGGGCATTGTGTGGAAATAAAACCTGTAACCGTGGTGAATGATATCCAACACCCATCTGTCTTGAGTAATGAAATCCCAATTTTCTTTGAAAAGAGACAGTCTTCCTCCCAAAGGAGCTGCCAGACGAGAATCTACTGGCAGCTGAAAAGGCAGGTCATTGGGTCTGTTTACGAAAGGACTGACCCCTGCCCTCACCAGAAGTCTGAGCAGGTGAACTGCCTGATCTAGGCCTAAAAGAACCTTGAGCCCTGCCCCTACCACGTCTAGACCTACCCCTAGACTGGGAATCATAAGCAGGATATGTCCACCCCTTAGCAGGCCAATTTCTACTAAACTTCGGTGGCTGCACCTGCAAAAAATCTTTAACCGTTTGCATAGACTTAGCTTTGTCCTCCATTTTCTTTAAAACAGCTTCCACAGGCGATCCAAACAACACATCAGACTGTAAAGGAGCATCCAAAATCCTTGTCTTAACATGCTCAGCTAAATTCTGATCCTTCAACCAGGCATGCCTGCGAAGAACAGAACTAGTAGCAGCCACCCTCGAGGAGGCCTGTACAGCATCAAAACCACATTGCAAAGAATGCTTACCCACTTGTTCAGACACATGAACCAAATCCAGCAACTCTTTACACTCAATACCTTCCGCCAAAGCATCCACCTTAGATTTCAATTGTGAAAGGAGATAATTTTGATATTTTAGCATGTGAAACTGACAATTCAACGCTCTCATGGCTAGAGTGGAAGAAGTATACACTTTCTTTCCCCACCTATCCAAAGCCCTTGCCTCTTTATCAGTGGGAACAGGATTTTTAACCACAGAAGCTTTAACACCTTTAGGCCCCTGAGAAACAGTTTCTGGGTCCGCCCTAGGACTCTTAAACAAATACTTATGAGCTTCGGGCACCCTATAATACCTATCAGGCTTAACAGGAGCAGGAGGCAAAGAGTCAGGGTTCAGGGAAGCCTCTGCAAAACATCTTCCACCACATTCAACACAGGAGGAATAGCTAAGGGCCTATGCTGGGGTAAAAACAAGAATTCCCTAAGCCTTTTCCTGGAATCAGAGTAATCCTGGCCTTCCCATTTAAAGTGCTCCCTCATGGAATGCAGAGTCTCTGAAAATGAGAAATCCTCAGGAGGAGAAGCTGTAGGAGTGGAATCATCCACATCAGAATCAGAATAAGTAGGATACTCCTGCAAGTCTTCCGCAGAAGACTCTGAAGCCTCTGAACACTGTTCAAAACTATCAAACTCCGGTTCCACCCTAGGCCTCTTATCAGGCGGGGGCATAGAACCCCTAATCATAGTAATCAAATCTTCTGCCATTTTAAGCATATGTTTCTTGGGTACAGAACCCGAAATGCTAGGAGAAGCCCCCACTGAAGCTGAACTAGGCCTACCTCTCAAAGAAGTTTTGGCAACAGAAGGAGAGGCTCTAACTACCTTGGGAAGAGAGGGAAGAACAGTTACCTGAGAAGCCCCCTCAGCCTGGCCTACCTCCTGAGAAGGCACATCCTGTAACAGTAAAGTTTCTGCCTGAGACTCCATGGAAACTCCTGGCAAAACCTCTGGCTCCACTGAGCCTTCTAAAGAACCGACGTCCGGGACTGCCGGTTCATCAACCCTAGGCTTCACTGTTTTGTCCTTGCGCTTCTTGGGCGAAGCGGCCGGAGCATCCGACGGCATTTTATAATTGCAACGCTTCCCAAACACTAACCTGGCACAGTCTAACCTCCTCTTAATAGTGCGTTTGTTAAACCTAGCACAAGAGCGGCAACCAACAACGTCGTGCTCAGGCCCTAAACAAGGTATACACAAGGTATGGTAATCCCTATGAGGTATCTGTTTCCCACAAGAAATACAGTTATTCACTTTTTCTGACATCCGGTAAAATACTGAGGCAAGAAAAAACCAAAATGTTCCCCAACGGGGTACTTAGCCAACTCTGTTTCGGTCTGAAACTCCGGTTTAGGAAATATTTCAGAACGCCAACCTGCACTCGCAAAACTGCTTCTGCATCGGACCATGCGGCAAAAAAGACTGAGGATATGACGTCGGTCATGCGCATTAGTACCCTGACGTACTGACGTCAGTCTAATGCGCCCTGACCGACATCAGCCTTATACTCTGGTATTCGGGCCGACTGGACGCGGACTATACCCAATAGTAAGGACTGCAGCAATGGGAGACGAAGAACATCGTATTTTTCTGCTGTGGACCTATTAATTAGTATGGACACAGGGAAGTCTATGACTTATGCTGCCATTTTTAGGTAGTCTGATGGCAGCTGGTCTACAGCTAGGAAGTAGTTTTCAGTTTCAGGAATAACTTTCTTATGAGCGACATAGGTACTGGACTAAAACTGAAGAGCTGTGGTTGGTTTTGATTAAACAGGGGTAGAGAGAGTTGGGCAGATGTATTAGTGTCCAAGAAAGGTAATACTGACTGCATAAAGTAGGAATTACACTGTGCTGGGATAGAGTCTGCCATACTGGCTGTATTTAGAGAGGGAGTGGTGGTCTTGCCAGGGTGGAGTAGTCTATATAGTGATGTACTGTTGGTAAGGATGGGATAGCTAACTAGTGTAGATGTGTGGTGCATAAATTGTTTATAGAATTATAGCATTATATGCATATGTAACTATCCAGGAAAGTGAGAATCTGTTTCATCAAGTATTAGACTATGTGGTGGTTAACATGAAAATTATAACTGCAGGGGACATTGTGATTTAATGGGGAAATGTGAACAGAAAGGGGATGATGTAAAAACATGCAGGTAGTGATAAAAAGTGGTAAATTAGCTGTAGGGAACAAAAGTCAACGAACTTACAGAAGGGGGCACTGGGATCTAAACTGACTATTTGGTATTGCTGGAAGGCTTGGAGGTAACAGATGATGCAGTTGCGAAGGGTTTTCAGACTATTTAGCAATATGGATAGAGGTGATGGAAGAAAGATGGGCAGATTCAAATAAAACCTGCATAGTCCATTTACACCATGTGTGCATCGCTCCACACATTGTTTTGGATTCAATAAGTAGCTCTACACAGTGTGTAGAGCCACGCAGAACCACACAAACAAGGTAAATACCATGGCATGCTAATTACTGCAGAAGCAGCTGAACTGTATGCTAATCAACAAATCCAAGATGGAGGAGCTATTCAACAAGCTATAAAGCAACCATGTAGACTCAGTACTGGTTTTCCCAGTGAATTCCAAAACCTACTGGAACACAGCGAGGGAAAGGAGTCTACACAGAAACAATGTTAGGGGCTGCTGCTGCTTTAACTCATGGGTATGTCCAACAGGCTGAAACCTATGCTGTTGCTGCTGCTAATAGGCCAAGGTCAAGAAGCAGAAGAGTTTTCAGACCCCTTTTAACTCATTCCGTCTAATGGAGCTCTTTAAGTTTGCACTGTCACTTCCAATGGGCAGAGCCTATGCTTTTTGATAGAATCAGATTGTGTCCTCACATTTCAAACAAATTTTCATATGTGTAGAATCATACACGGTACTACTTCTTCTTTCAGCTTTTCCCGGTTAGGGGTCGCCACAGCGGATCACCTGTCAGCTCATGATTGGCAGTGGAGTTTTACAGTGTCGAGTTGCCAGCCCAGCACCCAACCTTCCGCAGAAGGCACACACACGCTCTCACACCTAGGGCCAATTTAGAGTGTCCAATCCACCTACAACATGTCTTTGGGATGTGGGAGGAAACCGGAGCACCCAGAGGAAACCCACGTGACCACAGGGAGGACACGCAGACTCCGCACAGAAGGCACCCCAGCCGAAGATTGAACCGGAGGACCTCTTGTTGTGAGGCGGCAACACTAACCACTGCACCACCGCAGCTGCCCTGGAATCACACAGGGTACTAAAAAAATGAAAATGTCAAATTCTTCAGCACAAGCTATTTTTATAGTGGTAGTATTCTTTAGGTTCTAAGTCTTAAACTGCATTTTTAAATCAAAGTAAACAGAATAATGATTAAGTTCATAATCTTTTGTAAACAGCTTACAATATCACAGCTGCCACTTAAGTTGCACATATACCGTCAGCAGAATTTTATTCATCTGACTGAGAGCTTTCATACGAGGCTAAGTAGTTCTATCTGTGCTACTTGGTTGTTGAGATATAATTTATGACAATATAAATAAATAATATACAAACAGCAATTAACATCTCTTTACCTGCACTATGCAGTTGTGTTTGCCATTGTGTAAGGTTTAAGGTGAAATCTTTTAATCCTTTGTATGTAACACAGTTTTCAAATTACTAATACATATATAAACAAGAAATATCTGATGCCATATGTAACTGCACAAGTACCTGTAGGCATCATCCAGCTCTAATGAGTTAACTTGGCACAATCTACATGACATGGAAACTGTAGAGCGCTACAGGGTGGATAGAGACACTATAGGAACTCTGCAACCTCTGTCGTCCTCAATTCAGAACCAGGGCAAACCAAAGGGAACCCATCCCAGTGGAGACAAAGGTATGTGTAGCACTTAAGAGTTTTAGCTACAGGTACCTTTCACAGACCAACAGGGAACAGCATCTGGGATCCTCCTTCAATTCCTGAATGCTGTGCTACATACAGCATGTCAGTGACCAAATATATTTTCCTTGTACTTTTGAGGACAAGGCCAGAAATATGTAGGAGTTCTGCCCTGTACCACACTACCCTGAAGTACTGGATGCCATAGATGGCACACATATAGTAATTAAGTCACCACCCGGGGAACAGGGAAGGTTCTACAAAAATAGAAAGGGCTTCCACTCTATTAACTGTAAAGTTGTGTGTAATGCCAAAGGAATCATCTTGAAAGTGTGTGTTGGCAACACAGGCAGTTACCACTACTCAAACATCTGGCACACATCCCAACTGTATCAGATGTTCACTAGGGGGAATATCCCACAGGGTCATTTACTAGGGGATACAAGTTATGCACTGCAACCGTGGCTGATGACGCCCATCAGAAATGCACACACACCTGCTGAAGAATGTCATAATGAGGCATATGTGGAAACCAGAAATATCACAGAGTGTGTGTTTGGGCTGCTGAAGTCTCAGTTTAGGTGCCTGGATACATCTGGGGGAGTCCTGCAGTACAATTCACATACATATACTGAAATCTTCACTGTATGTACTACACTAAACATCATCATCCTGAGAAAACAGCTTCAGTGGGATCAACAAGGGGAAGGGGCACACATCCCATCACCAATGGCAAGGTCACCACTGCCATATGCAGGTGAGGAGTTGGGGGGGAACCAGCAGCTGCTGTGGGTGTAGGCAGATGTAGGTGTGCTCAGTATGCCCTTGCATTGGCTAAGAGGCAACGCACAGCACACTCACTCACAACCAAAGGGGCTAAAACCTTCCTTCTATGCACGTACATATAACAAAATTGATGCTAGGCAATGCTCACAACCTGTACTTACTCATGTAATGGCTGTGTACTGCTAGCATCAGACAAATTCAGCCCAGAATTAAAACTGATGCAACTGCTGGATTTACAAGGTAACGGATTAACCTGGAGTGTACTGTGTAATAATATGAATGTCTGGCATACCCTTGCATGTTGTTACTTGGTAGTGTAAGCAAGTAAATGGTATGTGATTTGTACAGAAATAACCTAAACGTGTGACAGCAGAGATTTGTGCGTCTTATGTGTCCATTATTAAGTAGTAGGCCTCAGACCTCAAAGATTCACACAGTCATATCTCTCAAATGTACTGATGTACTTACTGATGGTCACCACATGCCCTCATTGTAGCACCATACATTTGTACTGAAAAATCATTAGAGAGAGACATTAGAAAGTAATGTGACACATTTCAGTTTCAGACTTCACTAGCCTCATAAGCTCATTAACAATACTGATGCAAAAAAAGTTTGATCCTATCGACTGTCTAACTTTCTAAGACCAATGTAAGTCAAAGGTACAATTACCAATTCAAAATCACAAATGCAGACATACTACGCGCTATTCAACTATGCACCCTGAGCATCAGACACACAACTTGTGCATCTCTGAATCCAAAAGATAGAAAACAGGGCTATGGCACAGTTATCATCACTTGCACAGTGTGTTGTGTGGGGAGGCAGGAAGCCTAGACTGACACAAAAGGTCAGTGAGTTTGTGTGATTATGAAAGAGAAGGAGGCAGACATTCAGATGAAATCACAAATGGTCAGTGAGGCAAAATAAATTTTAAGCTTCACAGCTGAACCATGTAACTGTTGTGTGTGTGTCTGTAGGAGTCCTCCAGGTGAAAGTGGTGTGTGTCTGCATGAACACAGCCAATATCTAGGCTAGCTCTACATCTTGCTATGTCGGAAAGGTGTGAGCCTTGCATGGTAGAAATGGCAGTTAATTGTTGGTGTACCCGACCACAAGAACTGGTTCTGCCAGGAGTTGCACTGGCACTTCCATGTCCATAGTCAGATGCACTGCTTCTACCTGAAAGTGACTGATGTCTGCTGGATGAGCTCCCTCACAAGGACCCTCAGAACTATGACTTCATGCCCTGACACATCTGGGTGGTGTGGATAGCAAAACCACTGATAGAGCAATGGAAGTACTTCCAATATGGAAGCGTGATCAGGCATGGCAACGTTGGCTAACAGCAGATGATGTGGCTAACCTACACCCCACGAGGATGCCGTCTCCCAACCAGCAGACATTCCATCACAGACACTGCCCATTACAGCCTATGCCACATCTACAACACTAAGCATTTCTCTAGAGAACCTATGGGAGCATACATACGTTGAGTGGCACGGGAAGAGACACCTAGATCAGATGGAGGATGGACAGCAGGCCTCCCCCGAGCACCCCTAACAACCTTCCTATGTGGTACCTCACCCACACTTTGGTTAAAGCCACAGTCAACAGGCACTGAAACCACAGTAACCACAGTCCCCTGACGAACTGTGTCACCCTCCACCTGTCTAATATCTCTGGGCTCATCGGAATGGGTAGGCATAGAGCTACTGAATATTTTGATGGAATTGCAAGGGATGGCTTTATGTCAACAGCAATGCCAGATTCAACCTCTGCACACACACACACACACCCCCCCTCGACTGTGCCTCTTTGGCCACTATCGTCATCAGAGTCTACTAATACTCTGATATTAGGTGGCAGTAGTCCCACACTTCAACTGCCAGGAACACCAATGATAATAAGCAATAGGCACAGGGAAAAAAAATTAATACCTGCACACTAATAAACTAACAGTGGTGCCACTATTACAGTTACTACAGTAATACACACAAGAGTAATGACACCAACATATTTCTCTGAATTGCTCATCTGTACTGACATAAAAATGTTTGGCTTACCATGTGCAGAGGATTCCTATGCTTGATGGTCCTGGAAGAAGTTAAGCAAAAGGTAAGGACATCATCATCACAATTAACAGTAGCACAGAGGGTAAAACTTTTTGCCCTATGTCCATTAACTATACTTTCAAGAAGAAAGTGTTGTGTAGCAATCTACAATCCCGCCCCAAAAAAATTCTTGTTAAACAGACCTAACACACTGATGCAAATATTTTACTATACAAGAGTATTTAACAATTGAGATAAGCAAGTATACCGGAAGCTCCTCCTGGGACATGCTTGCTGTCCCCCAAAATAGTAGCACCAATGTCAAGGATATGCTGTTCTGCACTTTCATTGGAGCTGCCTGGATCCCTGACAGTGGATAGGAACTCTTCATTTGCTGTTAGTGGTGGTTTTGTATCAGCTCCCCCAGAACCCATCAGATCACAGGCCGTTGCAGCTACTCTCTGCGCATGAGATCATGTCAGTGGGCCTATGGCACACCTCATCATATGTCTTGCTGTGGCCACCTATTGCACTCACATCTACAACTATCTGCTGCCAAATTTGCATTGTGCCTGACATATCTCTACGTCCTCTCTCAAGCAGAAAGGCACCATGTCACCTAAGAGCTTCCATAATGACCTGATTTTCAGGGTCACTGAATGGTGGTTTTCAGAGATTAAGAAAGCCTAGGTGCCACAGTCTTAGGTTTCCTAAAATACAACAGAAGGACAATACACACAAGTATCACATAACTAAAAAAATACCCATTCCCAGATAAAACGGAAAAGGTAGCATTTCAGTAGCACCCACTAGAGAAACATAAAACAGTCTAGATATTTGAAATATGAACAACAAGAATTGTGTGGTTGTAGCATACTACATTCACACACAAAGCAAAGCTGGATGCAAAACAAGGGAGAGTAACATATCCTTTTTTGTGCCAAAACAAAAGTACAGCTTTGCTCCCCCAACCCCAAAAGAACAAGTAAATGACAGATTTTGCTAACAAACCATCAGTGAAATGCTATCAAATGAATTGTCACTGAAGCATGTGTACAGATTTAATACAGAACACACCATTTTAAGCTAGTGCTAATCATGTATACCAGTGAAATGCTCTGACAAACATGCCCATGCCATCAGTACACCTCTAAGTAATACGTACAGATAACAGTAGTATTTGCTAATTAATATATATATATAAACATGAAATAGATTTTTCTTAAATGACATTTCACAATCTGCAGTATATAGAAGAAAAATGCAAGATACCTGCTCAAGTTCAGTAGTCTTCTGTGCAGCTACATCTCAGAGTAATAACCTCTTCTGTGTTTTCCACATAAACAAGTCTCCTCAACTTCAGGTTCTCTAGCTACACTGTTGCCTTTTTATGGTGTATATTCAGGGCTGTTAGCATGGTGAATATGTAAATGAGGTATGAACGTATTAGAATTGTTGAATCCCAAACTTCTGGCTCCGTGTAGCAAATGTAAATATAGTGCAGGCATTTCCTCAGTGTTTGTTGATAATGGATTGCAAACATCAATGATTACTGGTAGGGAGAAGGAAAAAGTACAGTTTTGTACCTACCATAAATGTAGATGTTCGAGGATCCACATTGCTGCAGTCCTAACTATTGGGTAGTCCGCTGTCCAGTCGGCCCAAATACCAAAGTATATGGCTGACGTCGGTCAGGGCGCATTAGACTGACGTCAGTACGTCAGGGTACTAATGCGCATGACCGACGTCATATCCTCAGTCTTTTCTTGCCCCAGATGTCAGAAGACCCTGAAAAGATAAGGCCAAAAACCAAAAACTCCCAACATACCTGCACCAAAATATATATATATATACAAAATATACAAAATTAGCAGAATATAACCTCACCTACACAACCACCCCTAAACACAGAGGGGAAGGAGGGAGGGTAAATTGGACTGCAGCAATGTGGATCCTCGAACATCTACATTTATGGTAGGTACAAAACTGTACTATGTTCTTCATTCCACATTGCTGCAGTCCTAACTATTGGGTAGAATCCCAAAGCAGAGGTAAGGGAGGCTGGCAAATCATAAGGAAGCAGGAACTGACAACATGCCCTGCAAAATAGCTGTGGCAAAACCAGCCCTAGACTTAGAGTAGAGAGGAAGGTGATAATGCTTAGAAAAAGTATGCACTGAACTCCAAGTTGCTGCCTCCAAAATATCCTTAGTTGCCACCCCCCTCAGAAATGCTGTTGAAGTGGCAGTAGCCCTAGTGGAATGAGGCCTAATCCCAGCTGGAATCTCCTTGCCATGATGGGAATAACAAAATGTAATGCAACACCCAATCCATCTAGAAATAGTTTGTTTTGACACAGGCTTGCCCTGAGAACTCAAAGCAAAAGAAACAAACAACTGCTGAGACTGCCTAAAATCCTTAGTCCTGCTCAAATAATAACGCAATAGCCTGTGTACATCTAAAGTGTGCAAAATCTTTTCCCCTTTATTTTGGGGATCTGCATAAACGTAGGCAAATGAATAGTTTGGTTTAAAGCCACACTAGAAACCACTTTAGGCATAAAGGAAGGATTAGTGCGTAATGATACCCTATCCTTATGAAAAATCAAAAGGCTCAACCGCCATAAGGGCCTGTAACTCAGAAACCCTTCTTGCAGAAGTAATGGCCAACAAAAAAGCAGTCTTCCATGACAAGTATTTCAGTTCCGCAGTAGCTGCAGGCTCAAAAGGTTGTAGAGTAAGTTTCTCCAACACAAAATTGAGATCCCAAGCAGGAGTAGGAGCTCTACGTGGGGGTCTTATATTCTTTGCCCCTCTAAGAAATTGCTTGAACAAAGGATGTGAAAACAATGGTGGGTCACAATCATAGTGAGCTGAAATTGCTGCAGCATGAATCTTAATGGAAGAGAAAGACAAACCTTTGTCCAATAACTCAGTAAGATATTGAAGAGCCACACTCAAATTAGGCTCCGAAATCTCCAAATTCTTTGCTGCAGTCCAACATAAAAATCTCTTCCATTTTTCTGCGTACACTTTCCTTGTACTAGGTCGTCTGGCTTCCATAATCACATTTAAAACTTGTGGAGGAAGTTGAGACCTGCTGTCTTTCAAAACAGAATATGCCAGGCTGTTAGATGAAGAGAGTGAAGCTTGACATTGAGCAGACGACCGTCCTTCTGAGACAACAGATGTGGAATCAAGGGTAAAGGCCATGGAGGCTTCTTTACCAGACTCCTCAGAAATGGGTACCAGTGCTGCCGAGGCCAATCTGGAGCTATCAAAATCATCCTTGGCTTGTCTTGTCTGACCTTTAGAAGCACCTTTGGAAGAAGAGGCAGAGGTGGAAACGCATACACATGAAGATTTTTCCAACTGAAAGAAAGAGCATCCACTTTCCAAGCTGTGTGATGAAACCTCTTTGTGCAAAACTTTGGCAGCTGGTGGTTTAGTGGAGAAGCGAACAGATCTATGTCTGGAGTTCCCCAGGACACTGTCAACTTTTGAAATACATGAAGATCCAGTTTCCACTCGTGGGGATCCATGATTTGTCTGCTTAACACATCTGCTAAGGAGTTCTGTGCTCGGCAGAAACCTTGCCTGAAGAGTTAGTTGCAAGCTGAGCGCAGTCTCCCATAAAATCATTGCTTGCCTGCACAATGGGTAAGAATGTGTTCCCCTTGTTTGTTGATGTACCACATGACAGTTGTGTTGTCTGTTAGAATCAACACCTGCCCTGGAAGAAGTAACTCCTTGAAAGCCATTAATGCAAACTGGACTGCTAACATCTCCTTCATGTTGATATGTAGATGCTGTAGTCTGGCAGGCCACTTGTCTTGTATCCACTTTCCATTTAGATGAGCTCCCCAAGCAAAGTCTGAGGCATCTGTCGTTAGAATTTGACTCGCCTCTGGCCGGGTCACAGAGAGTCCCTTGTTTAGGTGACATTCCTGAGCCCACCACAAAAATTCCTTTTGAATGCAAGGTATTATTTGAATGACAGTGTCCAAATCCTGGCAGTGCTGTGTCCATACATTTTGAGATACCATTGTAGCTTCCTCATATGCAGTTTGGCATTGGGAAGCACCAGAATACAAGATGCCATGAACCCTAAGGCTTGAAGGACTGTCCTTGCAGTCAGCCCGGACTGAAGAGATAGTTGATGGAAGTAACTTGAAAGATTCTTTTGTTTGTCCGGGGTTAAAAAGGCCATCTGGGCTGCTGTATTCAGTCTCACACCCAGAAAGCACATGTCTTGAGAGGGTACTAGACTGGACTTTATTTCGTTCACAGAATACCCTAGGCATCTTAGCACTGCTATGACATATTCCAAATGCTGTAGAAGGTCTTCCTTTTCTTGAGCCAGAATCAGGCAATCGTCCAAGTAAGGATAGATTTGAATTCCTTTTAGCCTGAAGTAAGCTATCACTGGAGCCAGAACCTTTGTGAATACTCTGGGCGCAGTAGATAAGCCAAAGGGCAATGCAGAGAACTGATAATGAGAATCTCCAGCTCGAAAACGCAGATACTTTCTGCAACTTAGTCTTATAGGCACATGAAGGTAAGCTTCCTTGAGATCTAAAGTTACCATCCAGTGATCTTTGCCCAGCAGAGGTAAAAGCTGTTGTAACGTCAACATTTTGAACTTGGGAATGTCCAGATAAGTGTTGAGGATAGATAAATCCAAAATTGGTCTCCACGTGTTCCCCTTCTTCGGGTACTAGGAACAGGCGAGAATAAAATCCTAGGCCCCTTTCTGGCACAGGAACCGGCTGAATGGCCCCTATTTGGAGTAACTGAGAAATTTGCTTGTGAGCCTCTAGTCTTTGTAGAGGAGGAATGTCTGGCATGCCTTTGAAAGGAGGCAAGGTATGGAAATAAAACCTGTAACCGTGGTGAATGATATCCAGAACCCATCTGTCTTGGGTAATTAAATCCCAATTTTCTTTGAAAAGAGACAGTCTTCCTCCCAACGGTGCTGCCAGGCGAGAATGAACTGGCAGCTGAAAAGGCAGGTCATTGGGTCTGCTTACGAAAGGACTGACCCCTGCCCTCACCAGAAGTCTGAGCAGGGGAACTCCCTGTCCTAGGCCGAAAAGAACCCTGAGCTCTGCCCCTACCACGTCTAGACCTACCCCTAGACTGGGAATCATAAGCAGGATAAGTCCATCCCTTAGCAGGCCAATTTCTACTAAATTTCGGAGGCTGCACCTGCAAAAAATCTTTAACAGTTTGCATAGACTTAGCCTTGTCCTCCATTTTCTTCAAAACTGCTTCTACAGGCGAACCAAACAACACATCAGACTGCAAGGGAGCATCCAAAATCCGTGTCTTAACATGCTCAGCTAAATTCTGATCTCTCAACCAGGCGTGCCTACGAAGAACAGAACCAGTGGCAGCCACCCTGGAGGAGGCCTGTTCAGACACATGAACTAAATCCTGCAACTCTTTACACTCAATACCTTCCGCCAGAGCATCCACCTTAGATTTCAACTGTGAAAGAAGATAATTCTGATATTTTAACATGTGAAACTGACAATTCAACGCCCTCATGGCTAAAGTGGAAGAAGTATACACTTTCTTTCCCCATCTATCCAAAGCCCTTGCCTCTTTATCAGGAGGGACAGGATTTTTAACAACTGAGGCCTTCACACCTTTAGGCCCCTGAGAGACAGTTTCCGGGTCTGCCCTAGGACTCTTAAAAAGATACTTATGAGCTTCAGGCACCCTATAATACCTATCCGGTTTAACTGGGGCAGGAGGCAAAGAATCAGGATTCAGGAAGCCTCTGCAAAACATCTTCCACCACATTCAAAACAGGAGGTATAGCTAAAGGCCTATGCTGGGGTAAAACAAGAATTCCCTAAGCCTTTTCCTGGAATCAGAGAAATCTTGACCTTCCCATTTAAAATGCTCCCTCATGGAATGCAGAGTCTCTGAAAATGAAAAATCCTCAGGAGGGAAGCTGAAGGAGTAGAATCATCCACATCAGAATCAGAATAAGGAGGGTACTCCTGCAAGTCTTCAGCCGAAGACTCAGAAGCCTCGAGCATTGCTCAAAACTCTCAAACTCAGGTTCCACCCTAGGCCTCTTATCAGGAGGGGGCATAGAACCCCTAATCATAGTAATCAAATCCTCTGCCATTTTAAGCATATGTTTCTTAGGCAAAGACCCTGAAGCACTAGGAGAAACCCCACTGAAGCAAAACTGGGCCTGCCCTCAAAGAAGCCTTGGAAACAGAAGGGAGGCTCTGACCACCTTAGGAAGAGAGGAAGAACAGCCACCTGAGAAGCCCCCTCAGCCTGGCCTACTTCCTGAGAGGATACATCCTGTAACAGTAAAGTCTCTCCCTGAGACTCCAAAGAAACACCTGGCAAAACCTCCGGCTCCACTGAGCCCTCTAAAGAACCGACGTCTGGGACTGTCGGTTCTTCCACTCTAGGCTTTGCTGTTTTGTCCTTGCGTTTTTAGCGAAGCGGCCGGAGCATCCGGCGGCATTTTATAATTACAACGCTTCCCAAACACTAACCTGGCACAGTCTAACCTTCTCTTAATAGTGCGTTTGTTAAATCTAGCACAAGAGCGGCATCCAACAACGTCGTGCTCAGGCCCTAAACAAGGTATACACAAAGTATGGTAATCCCTATGAGGTATCTGTTTCCCACAAGAAATACAGTTATTCACTTTTTCTGACATCCGGTTAAATACTGAGGCAAGAAAAAAACAAAATATTCCCCAACGGGGTACTTAGCCAACTTTGATTCGGTCTGAAACTCTGGCTTCAGAAACTTTCAGAACGCCAACCTGCACTCGCAAAATTGCTTCTGCATCGGACCATGCGGCAAAAAAGACTGAGGATATGACGTCGGTCATGCGCATTAGTACCCTGACGTACTGACGTCAGTCTAATGCGCCCTGACCGACGTCAGCCATATACTTTGGTATTCGGGCCGACTGGACAGCGGACTACCCAATAGTTAGGACTGCAGCAATGTGGAATGAAGAACATCACAACAGCAATGCAGACTGCCCTACTTCCAGTGAGTGTGTCATGTTAGACTTACAAAGAGTATATAAGTAATTTTATCAAGGTTGGAAATGTAAGAAAGCAGCACACAATTCACAGCTTCTGTTCATTAACATCCAACCTCCCCTTCATGTGCTGACAACTGTATATTATTGGGATTTAATATCCTCACACATTTTAAGGACAAGGATACATAATGACTTACAGACTGCATGTCTCAGATTGCTGGTCAGATAAAGGATGAGCAACAAATACAGAGGTAAGACAGACCTGCATTTTTGCAAGAAAGAGTCAGAAATGGTTGTGTGATCACTCAGTGCACTACATCTGAAATTTTACATGTACAAATAACTGTTATGTGGTTTTGTAGTACTGTGGATGATGTTGTAGTTGGCAAGTTCAGTTCCCTGCTGCAAAGCTGTTTGTGTGGAAAAGAGGGAAAAGGCACCCTTACTGTGTTCTGAATGTTCACTGGAGTGAGAGTTCACATCCAGAACTATGTAGAAATATTTCATGTTTACTAACAAACATTTTGTAGTGTTGATATCATAGATTGTTTTTCATCATTTCAACTACTTTTCCCTTTTATTTTATTTGTTTCATTGTTTGCGCTGTGTGTGACTCGGTGCAAACAAAGAAAATTAAGAAAATTAATTTCAGGTTGGTTGTGGTTATCTAGTTTATGCAATGCTTAGCAGTGTGCAAGCTAGACTGTTGGCTCAAACAGGAAGCATACTGAATATTTGCAAACACCTGCATCCAGGGGGTCTTTAAAATTGCAAAGGTCAAAAAGAAAACAATGCTGCAAGTTTTGCTTTCCATCACTAGTGGCATTGTGAGGTCTTTAGCAAGGTTTTCCAACAGCTGCAGTCATGGAACACATGCAGACAGGGAGCAGACAGCCAACAATTGAAAACAGATGCATACAATTAATTCTGTTGGGCACTGCACACACACACGCTAAGTGGAATTCTGCAGCAGTTAACACTGGGAACATAAGAACGAGTAAGTAATTATGGAAATGTCATGTAATAGTCCTGTGGCAGCACGTGTAAGTGTAGGGCTGGAGTATGGGTGGTCCTGGGATATAGTACAGGATGTGCAATCTATTTTTACTGCTGTGAAAATGTAGTTAATAAAAATGAATTCAAAAATAGACAAGTGTTATTGAAACATTCTTGTGACAACAGGTTAAATGTGGGACTCCCATACACATGGTCCTGGGTTCTAATACAGGATATTCCAGACATCTTTACTGCTGTTCCACTTCCCATTATATTCAACCTCACTTATAACGCTTTAGATAGTGCAGCTGATATGACTTATATGTATGAGGAATAATACACCTTTATTGTGTTTTCAGATGTATGACTGAAGATATATTGTCTACTATAGTTATGCAAGTAGAATTTTGCTATCCGGACTTGAATTGCCTTCACAATTACATAAGACACATACACAACTGGATAAGTCACAAACATGCATGTGTAACACTCAAACTGTCAGCAGTATTTATGAATGATTCCTGACTGTCTGTGAGCAGCACTTCTCCTGTGGTAAAGATGGAAAATCAATGCTGTGGAAGAAAATAGTTTGTCCATTATGCCTAAGTTTAAATCCCACACTTTAAAATCAATTGTATCAGTGTATAAAGCCAAAAACAACAAAAACAAGTGTGTCAGGTCATGACATTTATACCCACAGTGCATGTCTCCAAACCTAACTCACCTAACAGTTACCATCACAATTTTCAAAATATATTTCCAAGCTACAGCAGCACACACTCCTCAAACTAAGGTCAAATGTCAGATTAACCTTCCTATTTCAAGTATACATGTCATTTCTGCTTTGCACTGCTGCTCTCCTCTTAACATTGCTCAAATATGGTTGGCATCATTGCTCAGGTTTGCACACTACCAGTAAACGCGATAACTAGAATTGGTGGGAAAGCATCATTTTCCATTACTCTAGGTGGGGTGTTAGACATGGCTGGAGTTAGTAAGGAATCTGCCACGTGCAGGGCGCAGAGATGGGGTGTCCAGGAATCCAAGATATTTACTGGACTCCTGGTAAACATCACAGCCAAAGGCTTCTGAAGGGGGGTATTACGGCTCCCAGTACAAGTCTGAGGCATGGAATAGTTTAGCTCAGAATGCATCCAGTGATATTGGCATCCCGTGCACTGGATAACAGTGCAAACATCATTTTAATGACTTACATAGGCTCTAAAGGGATACCGTCAACTGTTGATTGAATAAATTTGAGACTGCAGACATCCCACAGCCATACCTCTCAACCTGCAAACATCAAAAATCTGGACAAGGCCCATGAAAAATATGTACAAATCTGTACATTGATTAATGTAAAATTTTCATACATAATTATATAACCCTGGCCACTCCAATGGAATTGTGGGATACCAACTTTCAAATGCAAACTGAAAAAAAGACAACCAAAATATGGCACGAGAGTCCACCTGCAGCCATTCCAATGTCCCATTACCTGGCTATTTCGCCCCGTTTACCATAACCACTAATGTGTGCATGCATACTGCTTTACTCCTACAATGATTACTTGTATTTTATTTTTACATTTTATAGCAAAGTGCACAAACACTAATTGCTAAACAAAGCAATACTATCTCACAATGAAAACAGACTTGGCATTAAAACTTTTCTGCCCTTGAAACTCACATTCATTGAAAACAGCATTGAAACCCACACCACATCAAAGAAAATGCATCTGGCCAGTGGTGGATAAAGATTACCTTTGGGCTGTTTTCAAATCATAGGCCCCTTGCACACAAAACAAGAAACATACATGCGTTCTTTGATACACCTTCCTGAATTTATTAAATGATATTCCTTTTATTACAGCACACGTGTTAGACTTAAGTCAGAGCGCATTTTAAATGTATTGTTTGAACATTTTTCCAGTAGGTAATGAAACAAAATACATGGACCAATAATGACAAAACTGCCCAGTTCAGAACATTTCCATCATAAAAGTCTACTTCCACACAAAGACACACACAACATATATATATATATATATATATATATATATATATATATATATATATATATATATATATATATATATATAAAATGATGGTAGTGTAAGCCATAGGCATTTTACACAGCTTCTTCCACTTATTTTCAATTTCATTTTTTTTTTGTTTTTTTGGGGGGTGGGGGGAGACAAAAGGTCAAAAACCAGGGATTCATTTTAAACATTGCTTGTATAATTTTGGAAAGTCGCTAAATAAAAGAATAAAAAGTGTTACCACCATGCATTTCACTGCCAAGTCTTGAACCCAGGACTCTGTGCACTACACTCACAGCAACATACCACTATACCAAATCAGCAGTTTCCTGAAAGATAGGAAGGCTGAAACTTGAATGAGTATCATTCAGTGAATTCAGTGCTCACTTCTCACCATAGCTTTAAACCTCTTAGCACAAACAACCTGGACAAAGCCAATAATGGGGGAATACAGCCCCAAAATAAACTTAGAAAATTGCTAGAATAAAAGATTTTGTGCTACCATTTATTTTTCTGAAGAATGTGAAGTCTGAAATTCAAATGCTTGTCATTATTTAGTGAATTCAATCCTTCAGTGATTTGCCACAAAAATCCTGAAAACCACAGATTTAATGAGGAACAGAACAAAAATATGAGGCATAAATTCAGAAGTGGTGGTGGCTAGGGACTTTAGACTCTTTACCTGTATCCAAGGTACTGGGTTTGAGCCTGAGTACCTCTAGCTACCAGGTGTACTCACCTTGGGGCATTTACTCACTTTTACACAGACACACACACACACACACCTCTGAACTCTGCAGCAGCAAATAAATACAAAAGCAACTCGACCCTGGAAAGCAGCAAATAAATACAAAGCAGCTCGACCCTCGAAATCAGCAAATAAATACAAACACACCCTACTCTGAAGCAAATAAAGCGGCTTGGAAACTCTGCAGCTAAAGACCCTGGAAAAAGCAGCTCGACCCTACAAACTCTGTGTAAATATACACAAAGCTCCTCAATCCAAAAATATAAGAAAAGACAGTGGAAAAAGCTTCCTCTGAAAATACAAGAAAAGATCCTGGAAAAAGCAACTCGACCGGAAATACTCTCTACAGCAAATAAATACAAAGCACCTCTGCCTTGGAAATAAATGAAACTCTGCAGCTTGCTCTGAAAATACAAGAAAATAAAGCAGACAAATACCTTAAGCTCATTTCATGAGCTAAAGACCTTGGAAATAAACAACTCCATTCACGATAAAGAGCTCTGGAAATGCCTAGCTGAAAAATAAATCCATCTGCACTTCCCTGCTAGCAAACAGCCGGAAATCCATTCAAACAGTATGGAAATGCGTGCACTGAGCCCTTGATTTCAATTCCAACAGGCTGATGGAGCTGATGTCATCGCACACGTGATGACGTCAGCTCAAATGGAAAAAGGAAAAAAAAATTTAAAAAAAACTGGGAAAAAATCGTAAATGAAGGGGCACCACTCGGGAATCGTGGCACCCTATTATTTGGACCCCAAAACTTGGTAAAAAATGAGTAATTTGATAAGGTTGGAAGGTATTTCCACAGCTAGGTAAATATGATAATAAGAGAGCTAAATGTAGGCAAGACTGGCATGCATAATGCTCTTCTGTTCTTTTTGGTTCTTTCCCCAGTTAA
Organism: Protopterus annectens; assembly: GCF_019279795.1. Lineage (NCBI taxonomy): Eukaryota > Metazoa > Chordata > Ceratodontiformes > Protopteridae > Protopterus > Protopterus annectens. The sequence goes on from NC_056725.1 coordinate 1,422,363,254, forward strand.
TGCCAATATAGAGTTTAACAGACAGACTCATGCTGCTTGACTCGCTTGCTAGCTGTACTCTGCCTGCATTTTATTTTGAATTAAAGTTTTTCATTTACATTTGTTTTAAGTTTTCTGTTGTGCTGAAATTTTAAAAGGTCATGGCTAGGATCAGTGAGAAAAGTTAGCAAAAAATTCATTTGGAAACAGTGAATCACATCCGCTAATTAGCGGGAGAAGCTGAGAAAAGTACAGTTTTGTACCTACCATAAATGTAGATGTCCGAACTGGATAGCATCTGCAGTCATAACAACTGGGTTGTCCTGTCGTCAGGCAGCCCTTCAGTCGGCCGGATTCCAAAGTCCGGGTCCGGCTTCGGCTGATGTCGCACTTCACCCGACGTCATCTCTGTTGGTCTTCGGGTATAAAGGCATCAGCCGACGCCATTTTCCTCAGTGTTTCTTGCCCCAGATGCCAGTAGCCCTCTTGAAGGCTAAAATTTGGATAGATGCCAATGTTTCCAAAAGATAGAGGTAAACACAAAAATAAGCATGTATGTGCATATATACCAACAAATACACCATAAAGACTCCCCCACCAGCTAGCTATTAGGAGGGTAAACACCCTAGGAGTACCACAGAGGGAAGGAGGGAGGTAATCCTGACTGCAGATGCTATCCAGTTCGGACATCTACATTTATGGTAGGTACAAAACTGTACTATGTCCTTCATGGATGCATCTGCAGTCATAACAACTGGGTAGAATACCATAGCCAACTAGGGAGGAGGATAAAACTAGATTATGGTGTGTTTAGGATCCCTTGCAGTACAGCAGTGGCAAACCCTGCTCGGGATCTGGAATATAGAGGCAAATTATAATGCTTGGCAAATGTATGCACGGAGGTCCAAGTAGCCGCCTCAATAATGTCTTTGGTTGCCACTCCTCGTAAGAAGGCTGTGGTAGTGGCTGTTGCCCTTGTAGAATGAGGTCTTATGTTCTGTGGAATTGGTTTTCCATGGAAGGAGTAACAGAATCGTATGCAATTTCCTATCCATTTGGAGATTGTCTGTTTGGAAATAGCTTTTCCTTCCCTTCCTGTTGCATAGGCTACAAAAAGTTGGTCAGTCTTTCTGCTACTTTTTGTTCTGTCCAAGTAGTAGCGTAGTTGTCTATGTACATCCAAAGTATGCAGTATTCTTTCCCCTCTGTTTTGTGGGTTGGGAAAGAAGGTAGGTAGGTGGATTGCCTGGTTTAAAGACACTCTGGATACCACCTTAGGCATAAATGTAGGATTAGTCCTCATGGACACTCTATCTTGGTGGAAGATTAGGAAGGGTTGCACTGCCATTAAGGCCTGTAGTTCTGAAACCCTCCTTGCTGAAGTAATTGCCAGTAGGAAAGCAGTTTTCCATGACAGGTGTTGTAGGTCTGCTGTTGCTGCTGGTTCAAAGGGTGATAGTGTCAACTTTTCTAGCACAAAGTTTAAGTCCCAAGCTGGTAAAGGTGGTTTCCTTGGAGGTTTTACATTCTTGATTCCTCTGAGGAACTGCCTGAGCAAAGGGTGCGAAAAAACAGGTGGATCAAAGCTGTATTCTGCTGAAATAGCTGATGCATGTATCTTGATGGAGGAGTAGGACAGGCCTGAATGAAGAAGTTCGGCCAGATACTCCAGAATGTTAGGCATATCTACGTTTGACACATCTTTTCCTCTTTCAGTACTCCAACTGACAAACCTCTTCCATTTTCCAGCATAGTTCCTTCTTGTTGAAGGTCTGCGTGCTTCAAGAATAATGTCTTTAACTCTTTGGGAAAGTTCTGGATTAGCTGCTGCTATGTGATGTTCCATGCAGTCAGTTGCAACGTTTTTAGGTTTGGATGCATGATGTTGTAGTTGTTCTGAGTTAACATCAAAGGCATCAGGGGTATTGGCCACATATTGTTCCGAGACATGCTCCTCAGCAGTGGGTACCAGTGTTATCTTGGCCAGTTTGGAGCTATCAGGATTATCCTTGGATGTTCTTCCTTGATTTTTAGTAATACCTTGTGTAGCAAGGGAAGAGGTGGGAATGCATATGCTGTTAGGCCTTTCCAGCTGAAGGAGAGCGAATCCACTTTCCATGCTAGTGGGTGGAATGTCCTTGTGCAGAATTTTTTGAGCTGGTGATTGAGAGGTGATGCGAATAGGTCTATCTGAGGCATTCCCCATTTCTTTGAGATGGTCTTGAAGATGTCCGGGTGCAGCTTCCATTCGTGGGCATCCGATGTGGTTCTGCTTAATATGTCTGCTAGAGTATTCTCTTTTCCCGGTACAAATATTGCCTGTAACTGGATGTTGTAGCTGAGTGCCAGGGTCCACAGCTCCAAAGTCATTCTGCATAGGGGTATGAATGAGTGCCTCCCTGTTTGTTGATGTACCACATGACTGTGGTGTTGTCTGTCCTTATCATCAACTGGCCCTCTTTGAGAAATGGTCTGAACTTTTGGATTGCCAGTTTTACTGCCAGCATTTCTTTTAGGTTGATGTGCAGGTGAAGTTGATCCTGTGTCCACAATCCTTGCACGCATTTGTCCAGCATGTGGGCCCCCCATCCTAGGTCTGAAGCGTCTGTTGTGATGGTCTGGCTTGCTTGACATCTGCGAAAGGGTAGCCCTGGGTTTGACTGGCATGCCTGAGCCCACCATAGGAACTCCTGTTTTAAGCATGGAATTAGTGGGATTTCTGTTTCTAGGCTGTGTCTGTGTTGGGACCATAAATTCTTTAGGTACCACTGTAGTTTTCTCATATGTAGTCTGGCAAGTGGGACCAAGATTATGCATGATGCCATGAAGCCCAAGGCCTGCAGTACTTTTCTTGCTGTTAACTTGTTCAGTTTTGTTAGTGCCAAGAAGTAAAGAGGGAGTTCTTTTGTTTTTCTGTAGTTAGGAATGCCATTTGTTTTACTGTGTCCAATTCCGCCCAAGAATGTCCTTGTTTGGGATGGTATCAGCCTTGACTTTTGTAAATTGACTGTGTATCCCAGTGCTTGTAGCAAGTAAATGACCCTTTGTAAATCTGTTGTCAGCTTGCTTTTGTTGTCCCCTTGTAGCAGGCAGTCGTCCAGGTATGGGTAAATTTGAATTCCCTGTAGTCTGCAATGGGCGATTACTGATGCCAGGCATTTTGTGAATACTCTGGGCGCAGTAGATAAGCCAAAGGGCAATGCTGAGAATTGATAGTGCTCTGATCCTGCAAGAAATCTGAGGTATCTTCTGCAGATTGGTCGAATGGGGACGTGCAGGTATGCCTCCTTGAGATCTAGAGTTACCAGCCAACACTCCTTGCCCAACATGGGAAGAAGTTGCTGTAGGGTCAGCATTTTGAATTTTGGGACAATGATGTAAGTATTTAAGGTGGACAGGTCCAGAATTGGTCTCCAACTTTTTTCCTTTCTTGGAACTAGGAATAATCTGGAGTAGAACCCCTTTCCTTGCTCTGCTGTTGGCACTCTTTCCACAGCTCTCATGTTTGCTAACTGCATTATCTGTTGTAGAGCCTCTGTTTTTGATTTGGAGGTAGATTTGGCATTCCTCTTTTGACTGGTAAAGTGTGGAAGTGGAACCGGTAACCTTGATCTATGGTTTGTAAAATCCACTTGTCTTTTGTTATATAGTGCCAGTTCTTTGAAAATAAGGTTAACTTTCCGCCTAGAGGAGCTGCTATTTGTTCCCTGGTAGGCGGATTTAGGGTTAAGTCACTGTGGCTGTGTTGATGTAGTGGCAGAGGTGGTGTCTGTGCCTCTGTTGTTACCTTGCCACTGTCGTCCTCTGTAGGCACCTCCTCTGGATTGGTTTCTGCCTCTGGAACGTCTATTCCTGCCCCTTTGAGATCTTGTGGAGTCAGGAAAGGACCAATTTTTGGCAGGCCAGTTCCTGCTAAACCTGGGGGGTTGAACCTGCAAGAAATCTTTAACCGTTTGAACAGATTTTGCCTTTTCTTCCATTTTCTTCATAACCTGCTGGGCAGGTGTACCAAACAAACTTGTCTTATCCATAGGAGCATCTAGCAACTTAGCTTTAACATGATCCGGTAAAGCTTGCTCCTTGAGCCAAGCATGCCTTCTTATCACTGTGCCAGTCATGGCTGATCTAAATGAAGCCTCCAGTGCATCATAGCCACATTTTAAGGAATGGTTACTAACCTGTTGTATGTTATTTACCATTTCTAATACATATTTCTTATCAAGAGATTCATCAGTGGTTAGCTTTTTAGTTAACTGATCAAGCATAAACTCTTGGTATTGTATCATGTGAAACTGACAGTTTAAAGCTCTAGCTGAGAGAGTAGCTGAAGTGTAGACCTTTTTGCCCCATCTGTCTAATGACCTTGCTTCCCTTTCAGAAGGAATAGGGTTTTTAGCTATGGTCGCAGCTACTGCCTTGGGACCCTGGGATATAGTTTCGGGGTCTGCAAGAGGGGCCTTGTAAAGGTGGTGATGAGTGTCTGGCACCCTGTAAAATCTGTCTGGTTTGGCAGGGGCTGGAGGTAAAGAATCTGGTGCGGAGCAGACATCATTGAAAGCATCATCCACCACAGAAAGAACAGGAGGTATAGCTAAGGGCCTGTGCTGTGGAAGGTGCAGAAAGGTCCTAAGTCTTTTTCTGGAGTCTGAAAAATCCTGTTGCTGCCATTGGAACTGCTCTCGCATGGCATGTAAGGTTTCCCCAAAGGAGAATTCTTCTGGGGGGGAAGCTGCTGGAATGGATTCTTCAGCATCAGAGTCTTCAAAATTGGAGAAAGGAGCCTCTGGCTGGTCAGTTATGTCTGATTCATCGGCAGAATCATCAGAGGACACTGGCTCAGGGGGCTCTGCCCTAGGTCTCTTCTCTGGGGGCTGAGAGGCCCTGTCTGGGTGAGATTGAGATCCTCTAATTAATGAAATTAAATCTTCTGCCAGAGTAAGCATTTGAGAACTAGAGGAGGGCCTGGTTGTAGGGGGTTTAACAGGCACTGTTTTAGTAGTCTTGGCTGCTTTAGCCCTGGCGAAGGCCTTAATGGACATGGCTGCTGGAGGCCTAGCAGCACCACGTGCTGGGGTAGAGACATCCAAGGGAATGGTGTCTGATAAGTCAGTGGCAACCACCGTAGTGGATAAAATTTCTGAGGCCGATTCAAGGGTGGTAGCAGGGGCCTCAGTTGTAGAGATAGATTCAGCTGTACTTTGTTCAGTTTTCTCGGTTTCGGCCGAAACCGAGACACTCGCGGTTTGCTTAACCATGGTTTCGGCCGAAACCGCGGACCGCGAGTGTCGGTCTTTATCTTTGCGTTTTTTGGTAGATTGGGTAGTCGGAGGATCCGACGGCATAATGTACGCAAAATCAGAACCGAAAAACTGTTCAGCAAACTCCGACCGACGACTAAGCGTTCGTCGGTTGAAAGAAGCACAGGCCGAACAGGCTGCTACGTCGTGGGCTGGGCCTAAACAAGGCAGACAATAAGAGTGGAAATCTTTATGAGGTATTTGTTTCCCACAGGTTAAACAATTATTAACTTTTTCTGACATCGGCTGAGGCAAGAAAGAGTCCCCAACGGGGTACTTAGCTTTAGAAGTCTTCGAAGTAGTATTCGGTAGAAGTAATCTCTGGATCCGACCGACCGGCACTTGCGAACAGCTTCTGCTTCGGGCGCCACGCGGCAAGAAAGACTGAGGAAAATGGCGTCGGCTGATGCCTTTATACCCCAAGACCAACAGAGATGACGTCGGGTGAAGTGCGACATCAGCCGAAGCCGGACCCGGACTTTGGAATCCGGCCGACTGAAGGGCTGCCTGACGACAGGACAACCCAGTTGTTATGACTGCAGATGCATCCATGAAGGACATCAGCATTCTTCATTTAACAAGAAATATTTCAAGACATCTCTATTTAGCTGGAATGCTTGTTTGGCTTGCTTTCTGTACTCTGCCTGAATATTGATGATTTCAGTCTGTGGCTTTTGATTTGCCCTCCCCTACTATAAGTCTGATTTTGGACACTCCTTCCAGTTCCATCTCAACAGCTCATTCCACTGAGTATGGAGAGATAATTTGGGAAGGCCCACCCCTTTAGTTTCTTAACCTTGAATTATCTTCTGTTTCCTCCCTTCCCACAACTTAAAAATGCACTTTATTCACTTGCTTTTACTGTATTTACGTTTCTTCCTACTTTACTTTGTTTTTACTACTTGTTCCTAAAACTGCTCAATTGCATTTATTCTGCTTGTTAGTAGCCTGATTACATTGTAACTGTTATTCTAAGCCTCTAAAATTTGGTTTAAGCACTTGGGATTCAGGCCAGTTATTTTACATTAACACAGTTTGTAGTCTACACTACTGTGGAAGGAGAGGTAGCTTACATCCTTCTAAGCTGTGAATTGCTGGTTGAAGGTTTATTGTGCCTGATATTCTGAAAATGTCTTAGTTCTGGTTTAAGCACTTAGTCTCCAAAACAGTTATTTTACATTAGGAAGTTTGTGGCCTGGACTCTTGTGGCAGAAGTGTGCAGCCAAGGACCCATCTGAGTTGGGGACTACTGGAATAAGGCTCAGTATTGGGCTTTCCCTTTGGTTACTCTGTTTAAAATCATTTAACTTTGCTTGAATTTAAGCATTGTGTCTGCATGGGTTTGCACTCAATTTACCAGAGCTGCTCAGAGATTGTACTGCTGCTCTGCGAGCAACTCAGTTGTGCATTGTGAAGCACTGATGCAGTTTTCTACCCCTAGGTCTCCATAGAATAGCTGCTTTTTGTTAGCCTTATAGCAAAATATGGTCCATCTATCCCACTCCCCACTAGTTACTACAGTACATAACTGTCATGTTGGACAGAGTTTCCAACCATTTCTCCAGCCAGCCTGATTGACATGGGCATCCTGAGCCAATGCAGCAATTGCCTCATGTATACTGACAACCAATTACTCCTAAAACAAATACAACATGTCAGAGATGTATATATACTATGAATTTGGAATCAATTCTCTCACATAACAAACCAGACAACAAACAGGTTTGTCAGCACACACACTTCACCTCTTGCACATAAGCTCACAACACATAAACCCACATATGCGGAGGTACTTGCTAGAAGCCTGCCTAAAGATCAGAGACCTCCCAAGTGCAAATCTACTACACACAGTGCAGACCCAGAAAAATACACTATACATAATAATACACACAACAGTGTCTTAGCCAATAAGCCCCCAAGGCAAAACATTTCAAAACCAAATATCTTGGTCACAGGAGACTCCACAGTGGGGGCACACATATGTCCCCCTCACCAGGCTGGATAAGGAGAAGGTCACAGTCAGCTGCCTGTCAGGTGACAGGATCCGTCAGATCATGCACATACTCAAGTCTCTCAACAAGCACAGTTATTACTCTTTCATAATCCATGCTGGAGTGAATGACTTGAGATGTACCTCACTGGACTATATGAAGAGAGACAGGACTAAGTTCTCAGATTTTGTGTCCTAGGCAGGTATGTCCCTATCCCTAAGAATCATTCTACCTTCATCCAGGATAATGCCTCAATATCAACAAAAATAAATGACTTCAACAATTGGCTTAGCTTCTGGTGTCAATTCAGGGGGTCCAGTATCTGTCAGCCTGGGAAGATATGGTCGACAGACCATGCTGCTCTACCAGAGAGGGTCCTCACCTGTTGCCTCTTGGCTTTCGGTTAAAGGCAAAATTACTGGCCTCCCCCATAGTCCCTTTTTAGACAATGTCATAACAACAAAATTCCACTAGAAACAAACTCAAGGTTATGCTGTTTATCGCTAGGAGTCTAAATCAGAAACTGGAAGCACTCCTTACCTTTGGAAGATGCCGATGCCTGTGCAGTTACAGAGACATGGTTAAAGGCCACAGACAGCACTTCAGCCATGCAAGGCTACAATGCCTTCCACACATTCAAACCTCAAACGAGCATGAGAGAACCAAAGTTTGAGGTGTATCTATCTTCATTAAAGACAAATACACCTAAAGACTGGTGAAACAGTACAACTCCCTACAGCTACTCCAAGTCCAAGTAATTGTATGTAAAACCCCCTTCCATATCACTGTTAGTTACAGGTCCTCCCATCATGAAGCATGAGAACCACACTCTGCTTACCTGGACCTACTCGCATTGCTCACTATACAGCCAAACACCTCGGTCATGGGTGATTTCAACTATCCTTCCATCGACTGAGAGTCATATATGAGCACAAACCCACTCGCCCTAAGGTTCCTGGATGTAGTTAATACAAATGCTCTGAAATAGACAATCTGAGCCCCCACAAGAGGTTCGACTGTCCAGACTTAATACTGACCAACATAGGGAGTCCCTGCACTACCCCCTGTGTGTTGCCTCCCTGGTAAGATCTGATCATAAATCAATCTCGTTGCCTCTCAAGAGCAAAAAAGATGAAAAAATATCTCCAAAGTAAACTATAGCCTCCTATGAGATGGCATAAATAGTTTCAACCCCCCTGCTACCATTGTCAACAATGACTCCTATACAGAGGTGTACACAAATGCCCTGTATAAACACCTATAAAACATATAGACTCTGCTGTACCTGAATGGATCAACAACTTCCTCACCAAAAAACAAGCCACCATGATGGACATTAAGCATAAACAGGTTATACAACAAGAGGAAGAAACTAATGTCTAAGAACAAGAGGGAACAGATTCAACAGAGTAAGGACACCATCCACATCTTGAATAAGCAAATTAGACATCTTGTAAAGTCCTCTAAAGCCAATTACAAAGCTAAATTAGCATCCCTAGCCAAGGATAATCACAAGGAATTCTTTAGCTGAATCAGAAACTTAAAAGGGAAGGCCCAGCTTTGTGCCAAACTAGTAATGGACAGTACCACACATACTGACCCCGAGGACATCACCTACCTGCTAGCAGACTGATTTGGTGCAAACTTCACCCCCCTGTTCCCACCAGACATACTACAAGGCATACCAGTCACCAGTCCTCTACCTTTTTCCAAAGAGCAGGTCATAACCATACTCTCCATGGCCAAAAACACAGTCTCTATGGGACCAGATAACATCTGAGAATGCCTAATAATTGGTCTAAAACAAGAACTAATGGAACCACTTGACACTCCCTTCAACCACAGTCTAAGTATTGGCTTTTTCCCAGCAGAGTGGACAACAGCAACAATAATTCCCTTGTACAAAGGGGGTCCATCAACTGACCCTGGGAACTATAGACCCATAAGCTTAAACAGCCTTATCTGCAAGGCCATGGAGTGAATCATCATGGACCTTACCAACAAAGACATAGGTGACCTTCAAAACTCTTGATCTGATCCAATTTGGCTTCGTTAAGGGTGGATAATGCTTAATAAACATTGTGGACTTCTTTGAGAATATCACCAAAGCCCTAGATGAAGGCAAAACTGTACAGACACCCTATCTTGACTTAGCCAAGTTTTTTGATACAATCCCCCACTGAGGCATCACTGAGAAACTCACACAGCTGGGAATTAACCCATATGTCACTAGATGGGTAGCCAACTGGCTCACTGACAGAACACACACAGTCAAACCTGGGGATTGCACCACTACCAACAGACCCATTACCAGTGGTGTACAACAAGGATCTGTGCTGGGCCCCCTACTGTTTGGAATCTATTTCTCAGACGTCTAGGAGAAAACAGATGGCCTGTGGCTTACCAAGTTCGCCGATGGCTGTAAACTGGGTGCAATCACAGAGTCCCCCAGCAATGTTGGCATACTACAAAAACAGCTTACACAGACAACTGACTGGTGCCAAAGCCACAGACTTAAATTAAAAGCAAAAAAGTGCATTATCATCCTTTTCAGCAAAGAGGAGGTCCCTGCAAATTACAATATTAACAGTACCCCCCTTAACTCAAATCATGTGGTGAGAGATTTAGGAACACAGGTTGACAGCAACCTTAACTTCAATCACCATGTGCCCACAGTGGTAAGGAAGGCCTTCTATGCTGTACATCTCATAAGTAAGGACATTGCATTCACAGCCAAGGATGTTACAACTCCCCTGTACTCATCTCTCATAAGACCACTAACAGAATACAATGCTCCCTTCTCTATGTACCTCAGACACCTGCAGCAGCTGGAGAGACCTCAGAGGTTTCTCATCAAGAAAAGTCAGGGCCTTCAACACATGACATACATGGACAGACTGAAGGTCCTGTCACTGTACTCTGTATCTTATAACTTGCTGAGAGGTGACTTGTGCCTGGCCTACAGAGTGATCTTGAACCCTGTCATAATGAAAATGCTGTACATCTGCAAGCTCCTTCTGGCTTTTTGGGTTTTAAGCAGGTGGTGTCAGAAAAGTTACCACAGGAATAACTGGCTTGTCGCAACCAAGCGTTCATAGTGACGTCGCTTTCTGATCCTTCAATGTCAGCTCTTCCTATTATTGTGAAGCAGAATTCACCAAGCAATGGACTGTTCACCTACTAACAGAGAAAATAAGCTGGGTTTAGACCAGGTTAGTTTTACCCTACTGATGATGTGTTGTTGCGATAGTAATCCTGCTTATTACGAGAGGGGTGCCAGGTTCAGACATTTGGTGTATCCACAAGTGAAATGGGACAAGATTCACTCACTCTACGGATCTTAACCTAGCCTGCATCATTAACAGGACATGATGGAGAGACAGATATGTCTCCCAGAGATTGCCACTCCTCTGGAACAAACTCCCAATTCACGTTATACAGAGCTCATCAATGAACCTATTTAAGCATAGCTTAGACAACTGGATGGGAGAATGTAAATTTACCCTGGGGGTGTCACCTACATCCCTCTTGGATAAGGGCAGTCGGTGCTGATCATATACTCGTGCTCCAAAGATAGACCATACAACTTAGTCAATAACGGAACAATGGTATAACAAGGTTAGGCTTATAAAGACCCTAGGGCCAATAACCTAGTAACCTCCTATGATTGGAAAGACTGAGGAAAGCAAGTGGCAAGTAAGCAGTACAACAGAAGTATTATTGTAGCTTTAAAAGTTAAAGCTACATTTTTGGGGTTTTTATACAGTTATAAGAAACTGAGCATGCATATCCTTACTGAACAGCAAGTATGCATGCATTAGTCTATAGCACAAACCAGCAATAGGAGTCAAATATAAGACTGGAATCAGAGGTTTTGAGTTCAAATACCATGAGTAACAAATATACAGCACTACATTTCTTTAATAATATTTACATTAAACTCTATACAAGTGGCATAAATCTCCTGCTAAGTGTAATCTGTATAATTAGAACACACATCTGCAATATATGCACATTTCAAAGATCTATAGTTATAGTGTGTATTTGTTAGGACGTATACTTAAATGTAATACTTCAGATAAAATAGTCGTTTATTTGTGTTAATATATATTGTATGTCACATATGATGGTACTAATTTTGTCCCCTTTTTTTTTTCTCTCACCCCAACCCTTATCTATTTCCTTTAATTTTCTATTATGTAACCGTGAATCAAGTAGGGGAATACCTCAGTCACAAAAAAAAAAAAAAACAACACAGACCGAGGGAGCACCAACCACTCCAGCAGGTATACAGCCAAAAGTTGTACAAGATAATTTCCAAGTAAATAAAAAGCAGGCACTTCAAATATTAACACCACTATTTATTGTACGTTTTCATCTAAACACATCTTCAAAATGAACACCAGAAACAGTATTAGTTCCCCATTTATATCCTTAATCAACCTTCTTAATTATTTAACCATAAATACAATCAACAACTTTTAATGAGACATTAAAGAGACCGAACAAAATGTAGAATTTAAATGTTTTTCTATATCTAGTTAAAAATAATTTGTCTTTTACTAATGCATCATAAAAACAACATTCAACTGTTACCATAAACCTTCCAACGTACATAGTTTTACAAAATTCAAATGCATGTACCATTAAAACAATGAAATCCTAAAAACACATACATTTATCTGTAAATCACTAAAACCCTTTTGTATGTATAAAACATTACCTAAATATTGTTTAAATGTATAACAAATTCACTTTTCCTAATTACAGTCTTGCAGCCCTTAACTTAAGGATGGATGTAAGAGAAATTCCTTGGGATGCAAGGGGTAGTCAATGGGATACAAGAACTGATTCAGTGAGTTATACTGGCAGGTTTATCCTGGAAGCTTATAGGAAACCTGGATTGAATGAGAATGTGTCTCTTATACCCATCCTTAAGTTAAGGGTTGCACGATTGTAATTCGGAAAATTGAATTTGTTATACATTTAAACAATATTTAGGTAATGTTTTATATACACAAAAGGATTTTAGTAATTTACAGATAAATATGTGTTTTTTAACATTTCATTGTTTTAATGGTACATGCGTTTGAATTTTGTAAAATGATGTATGTTGGAAGGTTTATGGTAACAGTTAAATGTTGGTTTTATGATGTATTAGTAAAAGACAATTAAAGTATTTTAACTAGCTACAGGAAACATTTAAATGCTACATTTTGTTCCCTCTCTTTAATGTCTCATTAAAAGTTGATTGTATTTAAGGTTAAGTAATTAAGAGGGTTGATTGAGGATATAAATGGGGAACTGATGCTGTTTCCGGTGTTCATTTCTGAAGTATTTAGATGAAAACGTACAATAAATAGTGGCATTAATATCTGGAGTGCCTGTTTTTTATTTACTTGGAAATTTTCTATTATGTGTCATCAATATGTCTCCATGTCATTTTATCTGTACCAGATCAGTGAATGCTACACAGCACAGCGAGGTAGACCAGACCTGCAGATCAGCCTGCCCCCCACTCCACCAGGTCCAGTACCAATGCCCAGCACATCTGCCTTGGTAAATGGTACAGTGGTATCCTCCAGAAGCAGTGGTGGAGGTGGTGATTTCATCACCCACCTGGAGATGCCAGGGTTGGTGCGAAGGATTGTGCACTGTACCACTGGTGTATGCCTATGCTGGATGGAGCAGTTGTTGTCCCTCATGCTCCATAGGAGGAGAAGATTTCAAGCACTACAGCCACCAGTGGAGTAAGGGGATAGTGATGACAGTCCAGTGGGTGAGGACTCTATTTTCACTGTCTCCACGTTTGACAAGCATGAGGCTTGAGTTGTCCCATCCATCACCCCAAACATGGTTTCTCCCAACTTTTGTGTCCCTCACCATCCCTGTCTCTTGTCTTCTTTGTCTGGTTTGTTTGCATTTGCAACCTCACCTACCCAATTTACCTGACCCAGAAATACCTACATCTCCTATCCAGCATTCCTCTCTTACTGAATTAAAAAAAGAAAAATGGGCAACATTCCCACAAAAAAAAATTGCCCCATACATAGCTCTCCATTATGTGCACATCTTCTTGACACACTTGATTCGGTCCAATTAGACATACAACATGATTATGTTGTTGTCACCCCTCTCTGTTGAAGATGACAGTCCAAATACAGCTACTATTCTGCACACATCAGTTTTTATTGTCAAAGAAATTGACAGATCCGGCTCTTACCTAACTCATTCCTGCACATTCCTATATTGCTTTCCCTCTGTTCTTCCCCTGCTTGTTCCAAATTTCACCACTTTCCTATCTACCCAATTTTAACACCTATAATCTGGTCATATAATAGAATCACAAATAAGTAGCAGAAAAAAACAACTGATCCCTTCATTTTTTGGCCTCTGTGTTTGCATGGAGTTTGGCATAACACACCAATGCCAGGCAACGGTGAGTGGCTCTGTAATCTTGCAGTTATCTCTACACAATGCCGCTTAACCCTGTTGCGCTATGCTAACATAAGCAACACGTACTATAAATAATCACATTGCATTACCAAACTGTATAAAGTATTAGATGCATCTGGATTCGAACCTAGCATCATCTGGGCTCAAAAGGAAATGTGTCAATCCATTTACACCTGCTGCCACAGAGTAAGCTAAGCTGTGTTTCATACACTCAATACTAACTCTCAGAATTTTAGCAATATGGCTCATGTCTGCACACTGCTTATCTATGCACGAACACATGGGCAAACACTTTGCCAACCATCACGCAAACCTGGTGCTTGCTGCTGCACTATGCAAAGTCAAATTTAACATGTATTAGTGCTGTTTACTGTTGATTTTACTATTTATTTTATTTTTTTTATTTTATTTTACATTTGTTGACCGGGCTAGTCTAACTGGATTTATATCCATTTTCAGTAGAGGCCCGGGGAGATAAGCTCCGAGGAAGCACAAAGAAAATATAATCACATATACAAAGATTAAATTCATGTTAAACATTCCTAGAAAGAAAGACCAGGAGAAATCTCGGCGTTCGAGGGAGATAAGTTCCGAGGAAGCACAAATATAATAACATATACAAGATTAATTTCATGTTAAACATTGCTAGAAAAAAAGATAAGGAATAATCTCATTGGTCATCTGTTCTTAGTGTAGTGCTAAGTAAAAAAACACAACATAATACAGATATAGTTGCATTATAACATGCAAAAGATAGCAGCTGAGTAGAAAAGTTATTAGAAGGCGGGTTGGTATAAAGAAGGATAACAAAAGTATGACCTGCAATATTCAGAATATGTGTTAAAAACAGGTTTGATTAAAGAAGTTATGAGGAGATAATAAGAAAAGATCCAGAAAGGAATAAGTTAGTTGTTACTAAGAAAAGGAACTGGAATATAGAAAAGAGGAGAGTATGTAGATCCAAGGAGGAAAGGTAATAGATCAGTCAGGTTTAGTACAAGGGCATAACCACTGTGTTCTAAGAAAAAGTTTCAGTTTGTTTTTGAAGAGTGATAATGAGGGAAAAGAGGAAAGTTCCGAAGGAAGAAGGTTCCAGGATTTTCCAACAGTATTACAGAAGAGAGAGTCTCCAGCCCTGTTGTTAGATTTACAAATATTTACCAGAAGTCTTTGTGATGAACGTAAGGTCTTAAAATTGTTGTATGGGACAAGGAGGGTGGATAGTATAGGGGTAACCATAGGATAGTAGAGGGTTTTGTGGGCAATGGTAAGTTGGTGGAATTTAAGCTGATTTTGTAATTCAAGCCATCCTAGTTGCTTTAGGTTGATACAGTGGTGGGTTCTGAAAGGGTTTCCTGTGGCAAATCTGGCTATGCTATTGTAGGCACTTTCCATTTTATTAAGGTTGGTTTTAGAGAGGTTAGTGTATATGGGTGAGGCATAAAGGACAGTAGAAAGTAGGTGAGTGTGAGCAATAGTGATTCTTGCTGCAGGAGAGAGAAAGGGTTTGATTCTGTAGAGAGAGCCCAGTTTTCTGTTAACAGATTTTAAGGTATTATTAATGTGGGTGTCAAAGTTAAGGTTGTTATCTATGGTGATACCAAGTAGTTTGGTAGTTGAGTCTGGGGATATAAGAGCGTTGTTATTGGATGTTACTGTGAGGTTTACTGGGGGGGGGACTTACTAGTAGGAGTAAAAAGGAGGAGTTTAGTTTTTTTAGGGCTTAGTAGGAGACAGTGTTGAGTAAACCATAGTTCAACTGTGTTAAAGACCTTTTGGGTAAGGGAGTAAAGCTCAGGTATGGCTGTGGCTGAGCATATAAGTGTTGAATCATCTGCATATTGTATGCATGTAGCTTGTGGGATTGCTAGGTGAAGGTCATTGATAAATATAGAAAATAGTAAGGGTCCTAATATGGACCCTTGGGGGGACCCCTATGTTAATGGTAGATGGGTAGATAAAATATTATGCCAAAGCACTGCCTGTTGTCTGTTTTCTAGATAGGATTGGAACCATTTTATTGCAGATGCATCTAGTGACAGGGATTTGAGGATATTTATAAGTACCATGAACCTACACGTGGAAACTTAAACTGAACAATATGTCATGTATTTACAATGCAGCTATGTGTTGCCACCCCCATGCACTGCTACCATGGTGTCACCATTACTTTTTCATAAATATATCAACTACACTACATAAATTAATAACAAATGTGTGATATGCAAAGCACATCAATCTGGTAACATGCAAAGCTAAAACTATCTTCATGGTTAAACATGCCTACACATCACCTGACCCTGTTAACTATTGACCCATAAGCCTAACTAGCTTTACCTGCAAGGGTATGAAAAGATTCATCATGGACCTTATCCACAAGGACATAGGTGACCTTCAATAGTTTCATGCAGGCATCCCAATATCTTCTCTCCGACATGCACTGCTGATGTCAACTACTATAAGTTGGCCTGCAGCCTTGTAAAAGTTAGAGTTGTGTTGTGGCACTTGCGTAAATTACTGAGCTCTGTAGTCTGTGTACTTAGGTAGGGGTTCTGTTCTCACTGCCGTCAGCTGGTGTGTGTGTGTGTGTGTGTGTGTGTGTGTGTGTGTGTGTGTGTGTGTGTGTGTGTGCGCGTGCACTTGCTTGACACAGACAGCCTTTTACACCAGCATGTGGGACACTGTTATTGCCACATTCTTCTCAACAAACACTGCTGTCATCAGCTATAAAGTGTTGTCTGAGACAATGCAAGTCAGACTTCAGCTGTAGTACTTGCCTTAAATAGAGTTCTGTAGTCTGTGTACTTAGGGAGTCAGCTAGGTAGTCACTGCAGTTAACTGGTTTTGTGTGTGTGTGTGTGTGTGTGCGCGCATGCACACGTGTGTGTGTGTGTGTGTATATATATATATATATATATATATATATATATATATATATATACACGCACTTGCTTGACATTACAGACAGCCTTTTACACCAGCATGTGGAACACTGCTATTGACATATTCTCCTCACCAGACACAGCTGATGTCATCAGCTATATCTGACTTGTGGATGTGCACTCTTCCCACCAGGGCAAGGTTAGAGACTTGCCTGGAGGACAGGCAGAAGTCACTTAATCCTATAGGATACAGATTACAGTAACATGGCTTTCAGTCTATCCACATACATCATGTCATGGTTTGTAATTCCTGTGTTTTCTAGGTAAGAATCCCCTGTGGTCTCTCCAGCTGCTGCATGTGTCTGGTGAGGTACATGCAAAAGAGATCCCCTTTTTTTTTAATTTCTCCAAGTCTTTTGGGTTTTTAATGCCATGAAGGGAATGGACCCCATTCTTAAGTCAAATCTAATACCCTGATGGGAATGGACCCCATTCTTAAGTCAAAGTACGACTAACGTTCATGAAATTAGTATTGTTTCAACCTTTGGTGTCAGCCAAAAGTGCTATTTGCAGTACCAGTAATGACTCCTCCTGCAATTCGTACGGAGTTGCACATATTGGTAACTTATCTAAATACAATTGTAGATTCTTTTTTTATAATACCCGTTGCTCCTACTACTATTGGAACTGTTGGGGTAACTTTCTTCCACATTGCTCTCATTTCTGCCTACAGATCCTGGTATTTTATGACTTTGTCTCTCTCTGTATGCAATACACTGTAGTCACTGGGTGTGGTGATTTCAATGATCAATGCTTCTTTTGTCTTCTTTTCATGAACCACTAGATCTGGTTTTCTAGCATCTATCCTTTGAACTGCTGGCAATGGGTGATCCCACACGAAGTAAATTTCATCATTTTCTATGATGCTTTGTGGCTTATGTTTCCAGTGTTTTTCAGCCACTTCAATACCATAATGTCTGCACAACCCCCAGTGCAAAAGTGGTGCCACATTATTATGCCTTTGAGTATACAGTCCTGTCATTAGTACGTCACAACTCGCAATGAGGTGTGCAACCGCTTCCCATTCTGTTTTACAAAACCTTCATTTGTTTGTTTCTCTCACATATTCAATGGACTTCGCAAACCAACATGTATGTAGCCCACCATTTTGGGCCACCAATATTAACCTTTCATCTCTTGTTTTTTATTCACCTCTCTTTAACCATTCCTGCATTTCATCCTGATCAACATGAGGTTCTTCCAAAAGTTTTGTATACTTGCAGCTATATCTATGCATTTTCCACATTTCTTGCCTTCTCATTTGGTCCTTCACCTTATATGTTTTCTTTTGTCTTTTGCCACATTCCATTGCTACCTGATTTTTTATCTACTTCTGGTTTGATTTCCATTCCTGCTGGAATCCTATATACTTCTGCTAAACTAAGCAGAGTCATCTTAGATTTATTCTTCTCATGTTTCAAAACTTTCACTACATTTGGGTCTTGTGAGGTCAGCAGATGTGTGTGCAGTTCTGCACTGCAGACTGCAGATCTATACATGTAATAAATTTCAAGGAGGCCCATCCCTCCTACAGAATGGGGAATATATAACCTTGGTATGCAATGATTTTTATAAATCATTTGGTGAGCATGATGCATTCTTCTTGTTTTCCTGTCTAATCTAACCAACATGTTTTGGGCCAGTCAGTCACTCCAAAACTGTTAGTTAGGACAGGAAGAGCAAACTGGTTTATACTTTGAATTTTGTTCCTAGATGTCAATGCTGTTTTCAGGATTAATTTAAGTCTTCTAAAGTATTCCTTACTAAGTTTTATTCACATTTGTTAATGTTTTAATGATGCTCCTTCATCAATTCCCAGATATTTATACACTTCCTCTTGCTCAAGTTCTTTTTTATCACATTCTTGTTCCAAAATGATGTTTTCTTGGTGCTGCAGTTTTCATGCTTTAAAGGTTGCTTTTGCACATTTATCAAGACCAAATGACATTCTTATATCATCCAAAAAAGTTTTGACAATTTGCAGTTGTGCTTTCAGTTCCTCATCTGATGAGCTATACCATTTTATATCATCGACAAAGAAAAGATGAGAAGGCTTTACACTTTGTTATTTTCTATGAGTCAAATTATAGTCATGGCCTACTCTATTAAGTAGGGTTTAGCTTTACAAGGTCACAAATAAAATATGTGACCAGTCAAATATCCAACTCACATAGTTGGAAACTGCACTTTCAAATGTTTAAAACAGCAAAAGTGCAGATCAATGAATTCGACATTCCAGGAATGTCGAATGTTTTCAAAACACCCAGCATTTCTGAATGTCTCCAAATACCAGCATGCAGGGGGCAAGCTCCCCTGCACCCCCCATTTAACATACTAACTCCGAGATTGCACTACAGTGAGGGGAAGGGGTACATGTTTCAATCCAGACTGTAGTGCGATCTGCACTCTGAATTGCCAAATTCACATCAGCGAATGCACACTGGCATTCGCTCAATTGTGAATTCGGCAAGTCGGTGTCAGCATTCCCAACTATTTAAACCATACTTTCACACATCTGGCATCGCAGATGTGCACTTCAACTAAATGAAAGTAAACCATTAAGTAGACAGCTTAATAGTTTAAGGGCAGACAAGTTGTGACAGTCACCCTGGAATATCCCCCTTTAAATTTTTATCCCTGGGATAATAATTTGTCCATTATCCTCTATATTAGTCTTCTGATGAGGTTCAAGTATAGTGCTGTAATATAATCCTCAGATATGGATATGATAGCTTGAATTATAATGTGCACAACAAAGTATTTCAATACCAGTGTGGACACTTGGTAGCTGAATTTCTGACTGCTATGTACATGTGCTCCCAGGGCCTGCATCACTGGGTTTCAGCATAGCAGGAATGCTGTGATTAGTCAGGAATTCCACTTTGCACAAGGACAAAATAAAGACACATTTTTGCATTTATTTGTAGACTGTCTGACTTTGTCACCAAACATTTGTCTGTGTTAGCCCCTACTGTAGTATATCATAAGTGGACTCAACGACTGCACCCAATATGCCAGAATCAGCAAACATGGTAAGCCAAAGGCAGTATATTTTAGTCTGAACTGTCGAGAAATCAATTCCAAACAGTAAAGGGTCAAGCACAGATACCTGGGGTAGGCCAATGGTGACAGCTCTACTGATACAGGTTGATTCACCAACTTTCAGAGTATGTGTTCTGTCAGTGAGCCAACTGGTTACCCCATCTAGTGATGTAAGGTTTAATCCTCAGATGGGAGAGTTTCTCAATGATACCTGAGTGGGGGATTGTGTTCAAACCCTAGGCCAGATCAGGACAGCCAGTATGCACTGTCTTACCATCATCCAGGCCTATCACATGGAATCAATGGGCTGTGACAACATCGCAGATCACCTGTCACATGACTCATCACTTACACCTTCCTGACGTGATTGAATATACACTTCAACACACCCTCCACATAGACTATGCTTCTGTAGAAGGATGCGCATCAAAATGCATCTGTCTGAGGTTGGGGGGGCAGCACCTGATGCATGCGTGTATAGACATTTCCTGACTCTCCTCATCTGTGAGGTAGACCAACATGTCTTCATGGACCTTTTCTAAATGGACACTAGTAATATCCCAGTTGTGTGCAACAGACTTGTGTGAGTTGTTAATGCTACATCATATCTGTTACATGTCCTCAAAGAGGTCATCGAGGGCATGCATTTTGACAGTACTATCATCCTTTTGAACTTGACAAGCCCAAGGCATTTGACACATATCCACAATGAGGTATTCACTCAACACTGTCAGATGAGGCCATATACACCTATATTACCAAGTGGATAGACAACTGTATCATATATGTGGCTTTTAAATATGTAGAAATGTGTGCAGTGACCTACATCTCAGGTCTAGTGATCAGGTCTGCTCATCGTGGCTGTCTGCTAGACCCTTTCCTGTCCATTATTTAACTGACAGACATCACAGATGCCATACACATCCTGTGTCCAAACACCTGTTTGAAGGTCTACACTATAGATTGTGGGATATCATTGACTCCAACTGTGACATTAGTATAATACAGACAGTATCAACAAACACCAAAGATTGCTGCCACAGCCATGACAACATCTGCAATGACACAAAAATATGGGGGGGGGGGGAATTATGTCAGGAACACACACACTCAACCCAAGTATAATGTAAACATCAGACCAATACTTATGTTATCTGTGTCCTGGGGTAGATGGTAAATGGAACGTCCACGAGCATGTGGTCATAGTGCTGACTACTTTCTTGTATGTAACACAACTACTGAGTATGTTACACCAGATGCATGTGTCCTGCCTATTCCGGTGATGCATACAGTACACACATAGCTGTTTGATAACATTAATGGCATGGGTAATATTCATGACAGTGTAGACTGTGCCATATATATCTGCCATACACACCAGTCAACTAGACTGTATTGATCACAATGTCACATACAGGTACAGCAATGTCCCTCCTAATACCTCCAGCAGATATTACAGGGCCCATTGTGTGTGATTACCCTCATAGAGTGTGGACAAATCATGACAGTTGTACAAGTGTGTTTGTGCAAAACCATCTCTGATCACTCTAAATCACATTATGTCATGTCAGAGACATGGGATTACTGGTGGTATTATTCTAATATTGTCCATGATTGTGCTTGGTTCCTTTAATGTTATCCATGAACTTTTACCTGTGTCCCACTTGCTGGAGACTTCTGCTAAGATTACACTCATACTCAGGCAAATCAGTTTGCACAGCTTCACAATATGCACCCCACCCCAACTGTATATCACATCCCTGACAGATGTCCTTTGCATTGTTCATGTACGGATGCTTACCTTACACAGACATCTTCCCCACTGTTATGTCACCTTGTGTGACAGTCACATAATACATATTTTCACTGTGCAATCTCTACTGTACCATACTGATATGGAATTGGTGTTGCGGCTACAACTGTCTTCCATTGACCTGCCCTCATCTGCTGTACATTAAGTTCTTTCACCTGTCCTTTTTCCCTGTGTTCACTCCTACAATTTGTCTGCGTGTCCCTATTCAAAATACACACTTCCCCTGAGTGTTTATTTTACATGGCAGTCCATGTACCCTTACAGATCATTTACACAACTTTGGTACAGAATGCCAGGAATGGGATTTCACAATGCTGTACATTGTATATACACTGTCCTGTACTGTGTTTGGACCATATACATAACTATCATACCTCTCAACTGTCCAGATTTTTGCCTTATAAATATTTTTGTGTGTTCCTTATAAAACCTTTAGTTTTCTGCCATATCACTGGGATGATCTCAGTACTGACGTCACACAATAATTATATACATTTGAGTTTTAGACTTCAAATCCTTCAGAAAATGTATCTTGACACAAACCCCTTGTATTTCTAGCACATTTCTAAGTTTAAAAGAGGAAATCTGTAAAATCCGTCCCTACTTCTGGGTCATTTCCGCCCATTATGTTATACTTTGTCCAGATTTCTTGCACTAAGAGATTGAGAGCTATGAGAAATATTATATGTTAAGCCCTGGTGATCACTGTGGCACTCCGCACAGACCTGCTAACCTACTGTGCTCTAACTTAAACAGGTTTGCTATCCATGTTGCATTACACAGTTTCTTTGCTGTCAACACTATTGCCAGCCATGAAACCACACTTATTTACGTTTAAACACGGTGCGAGACATGAATATGCAATTAGCTCTACTGCTCACAACTCTTCACAAGGCACACATGTAAACTCCATGCAGGCTTCATGCAAAGCCTTCACACAGTTTACTGAATCCCAGGGAGAGAGTATATTAGAATAGAAAAGGAAAAAAAAAAATGAGAAATTACAGGATGACACTGGAGATTGGGAAGTAGAGCAGTTATGAAAGGATCATATAACCATGAAGGACTTCTATCAAATTGGCCTGATGGTGAATTGAATTTTTAAAAAAAAGTATAAAAAGTGTTTTTTATTTTCTTTTCAATGACAGAAAGATGTAAAAAGGGACAGTGAAGTATGGGAGAACATACAGAAATGTATTAGAGAATTTAGAGAACACAAGAGAGTATGATATGGAAAAAGAAAATAGCTAAAACAACTCAAGAAAAAATTAAGGTATTACTGTTTACGGAGAAAAAGAAGTTATGTCTTACCATAACGTTCCATCTGTATTGTTGATCCTCGTTCAGTCATTACGCATGGGTATTGGTTCCGAGCCCGGAACCGAGACGGCCATTTTCCAAGCTCGCGGCAGCTTCAAACTCTCGAGCTAAACTCTTACCCACAATTCCCCTCTCCCTGTTACCTCAGATTGAGTTTGCAAGTTAAAGAAGGTAGAGGCTACCTCTGGTCAAATAACCCAAGAGAACTGGATGATGAGATCCACTAGAAACCACAGGAGGGAGAAGGAGGGAGGGTCGTAACGGCTGAACGAGGATCAACAATACAGATGGAACGTTATGGTAAGACATAACTTCTTTATCTGATATTGTTAATCCATTCATTCCTTACGCATGGGGCAGAGTCCCCAGCTACCTCTATTAGTGGGAGGCTCTCACAGAAGGACATTCCTGAGCACCACAGAACCGAAAGATGCTCTTCCCCTGGAGGCCAAATCCAATTTTTAATGATTGATGAAGGTATGAGGCATAGCCCAAGTTGCAGCTGCACAGATGTCATGTAAAGAAGCTCTGGCATAGAAAGTAGCAGAAGTTGCCACCGACCTTGTTGAATGAGCTTTCATGGTAGTAGGCAACAAGCTATTACGTTGTGTGTAAATAAAGGTCACACAGTCCTTCAACCATCTAGCTAATGTGACCTTAGCAACAGCAGATCCTAATCTAGGTCCAGAAAAGACCAACAATAACTGGCCAGATTTACGAAAGGGTTTAGTCCTGTTTAAGTAAAAATGGATTTGCCTGTGTATATCTAGGGTATGTAGGCAATACTCTCCTCTGTTTGTATGATTGGGAAAGAAAACTGGCAATTCAATGGCTTGATTAATGGACATTTCAGAGATCACTTTAGGCAGAAGTGATGGATTAGTTCTCAGAGACACTCTATCTCTATGAAAAATCAAGTACGGACTCTTGATACATAAAGCTTGAAGTTCAGAAATACGTCTGGCAGAAGTAATAGCGACCAAAAACAAGGTTTTCTATGACAAATACTTGAGGTCACAAGAAGAGGCTGGTTCGAAAGGTGCCATTGTCAGAGCTTGTAGAACTAATGATAAATCCCATGGTTGAATAGGTTCTCTAAAAGGTGGCTTCAGATGATTCATACCTTTTATGAAGGTCTTGCACAATTTATGGGACATAAGAGAGGAATCTTGGACACACTCATGAAAATTAGAAATTGCAGCCAAATGAACTCTAATGGTTGAGGCCGATAGACCAGATTGAAACAGGTCGGCCAGATAGTCTAGTATTATCAACACTGGTGCTGAAAAGGGTTCTACTTGTTTATCTTTCAGCCAACAGGTAAATCTTTTCCACTTGCTCAGATAAGTAATTCTAGTGGAAGACTTATGAGAAGCAATGAGAATATCATGTACTGGTAAAGAAAGATAATTTTGCCTGGCAATCAAGGGAATTGGAGTAGCCAAGCTGTTAGCTTCAGGCCATTCAGGTTGGGATGAATCAGGTTCTGTGGGTGTGAGATCAACTCTGGGGTTGGATGGAGAATCCATGGACAATTTAGTAGGTGAGGCCAAAAGAAAGGGGAAACAAATCTGTCGGGGCCAATATGGTGCTATGAGGATCACCTTGCTCTTCAACTGCCAGGCTTTCTTCAGAAACTGGGGAATGAGGGGAAAGGGTGGAAATGTGTAGAGAAGACTCGAGGGCCAATTGTGGACTAGAGCGACCCTGGGTAACTGTCCCGGAGGGGCAATCAGGGCAAAGTAGTTGCTGCATTTGTAGTTGGTCGGAGATGCAAAGAGGTTGCAGCAAGGACGGTCCCAGCAATGGAAGATCTCCGCCCCTATCAAGGGATTCACGGACCACTCGTGAGGTTGAAGAATGCACCTGCTGAGTCTGTCTGCTATCACGTTGGAACTCCCGGGAATGTGCGTTGCTAAAAGAAAACTGTTGGTAGCCATCGCCCATTGCCATATCCTCATGGCCTCTCGACAAAGTAGGTAAGATTTAGTTCCACCTTGCTTGTTGATGTACCAGACCACCGCCATGTTGTCGGATTGAATAGCAACTGTCCCAGACGGCAGCAGGGGATGGAATGCTTGCAACGCCAGAAGCACCGCTCTGAGCTCTAGAACATTTATATGCAGATGGGCCTCCAGTTGGGATCAAGTGCCTTGGACTGTCTGTTCCTGACATAGCCCCCCCCCCACCCCACCCCATCAGGGAGATGTCCATGGTCACTGTGGCCTTGGGTTGCTGGGGGGAGAAGGGGGAGACCATTGTGAGAGATTGTGTTTCATCCACCAATTTAAATCCTGTTTGCACCTGTGGGTTACTCGAATCATGGCTGAAAGAGAATGCTGAAAAGGATACCATTGGGTGAGCAGCAGCCATTGTAGAAGCCTCATGTGAAACCTGGCCAGGGGAACAAGGGTGATGGAGACTACCATGGAACCCAACAGCTGTAGAACCAAGTGAGCCGTGGATTTTTCCTTTGAAAGGATTGGAATTAGTTGTTGTTTTATCCTTACAATTCTGTGCTCTGGAATAGCAGCTCTGCAGTTTTTTGTGTCCAAGATAACCCCTATGAATTCTGTCGACTGAGATGGGGTGAGACTGGATTTCTGAAAAGTTTATGGTTATGCCTAGCCTTTGAGCAGCGAGGAGACAGTATGCCAGGGCTTTTTCCAGTAGATGTCTGGTGGGGGTGGAAATGAGCCAGGCCTCTAAGTATGGAAACACCTGTAACCCTTGAAGTCACAAGTGAGCTGTGACAACTGCCATGTACTTTGTGAACACTCTGGGGGCTGTAGAGAGTCCGAAGGGCAGTACTCTGAACTAGTAGTGACTGGCTCCCGCATGGAAGCGCAGAAATCTTCTTGACGGCCTGTCCACCTTTATGTGGTAGTACGCATCTTGAAGATCTATAGAGCACATCCAATAGTCTTTTTCCAAAAGCGGGAGGATAGACTGTATTGTGACCATCCGGAATTTTTGTACTCTCACAAACTTGTTCAATACACTGAGATCCAAAATTGGTCTCCAGTCCCCGGTTTTCTTTGGCACCAAAAATAATCTTGAGTAAAATCCGGATCCTATCTGCTCTGGTGGGACTATTTGGATGACTCTTTTTCTTAGCAGCTTTTCTATCTCTAGTGCTGCTTCTTCCCTTTGACTGGGTGGAACGTCGGGAAGATTTTTTGAAGGGACGGGATAAAGATCAAAGGGGATATGATAACCTCTGGTCATGGCCGGCCTTAGGCATAGGCCAACTAGGCGGCCGCCTAGGGCGCCGCTGTAGCAGGGGTACTTTTCCAGTATTTATTTGGTGTAGGTAGACCAGGTTGGGGGCACCTGGGTGGTGTGGGGGGGGGGGGTGCTGTGGAGCCCTTTTGCCTAGGGCACCAGCTGACCTAAGGCCGCTGCTGCCTCTGGTTATGATCCTTTGTACCCAAGAATCAGTGGTGATGGTTAGCCAGGCAGAAGGGTACAAGGAGAAATGTCCCCCAACCACCTCCAGAGGAAAGGAATTGGGCCACTCTTCAGGAACGCTGGTAGGATTGACCAGGGAAAGAATCCTTGGAACCCTGGTTACGCAGTCCCCCTCTGCCCCGAAAGGAGCATCTTCCCTGTGAGTTTCCCCCTCTGCCTCTGGAGGAGAACTCGGCCTGTGTGTCACGGAAATGATCCTGAGATTTCTTGAACCATGTCTTACCACTCTTTTGGTTTTGGGAGAAAGCACGTTGAGGGGAAGAATAACGGAACCTATGGCAGAAAGGGTCTTACCGTCCTGTTCACATCTGGCAAGTGTGCTTTTAACTTTGGGCCCAAACAACGAGGAGGGCTTAATGGGGGCATTAAGAAAAGAAGACTTTAAAGGTTCCGCGAAGTTGCACAAGTGCATCCAGGCGTGTCGTCTCAAGACAGCAGCTGAACCCGCCGCTCTAGCTGCTCCTCCTGATGCGTGAGATATCAGTTGCATAGAGGAGTTAGACATACACTCAATGGTGGCCAGCTGAGAGGCCACTTCGTCACGGACCTCATCAGACACGGCACTAGCCAAGGTTTCAGAGAACTCAGAAACCAGATCCCTTTGAAGCCTGGTAAAATGTGCCATATAATTCAGGGATCTGATAGCAAAGGTTGCTGAAGCAAAGGTGTGCTTTCCTATCCTGTCCAGGGCCCGGGACTCTCTGTTAGGCAGATGGACAGTCTGGCTTTCTTCTTCTGCCAGATCCTTTTTTGTTGTGGCCGCCACCACCAAAGCATCTACAGGAAACCCTTTGGACCAATGGGGATCCGAAGCAGGAGGGGACAAGATCTTATCTGGCCTCCAGGGAATAGCTTTGACGGTATCAGGGGCCTTCCAAGCACGCTGCACGATGAACCTCACAAGTTCATCGGTAGGTGGAGTACCCAGGAGGTAGGGGGCTGGGCGTGAAATGCCTGCAGGAACACAGATTCCTCAGGGGTCAGATTAGAGGACTGCCAGTCACCTCTCTGTTTCAGGATTTTGAGGATATCACCAAAGGATACCTCAGGGGGTGACCGAGGGGATCCTTCCCCCTCATCGAAATATGTGTCTTCGGTGAGGGACTCCTCTGTGGAGTCTATGTGCTTCCTCTTACACAAACTTTTCCAGTGGACCTCCTCAGCGGGAGAAGCTGGGGAAGATAATGCAAAGGGGGATTCCTGAGGGAATATGTCCTGCGGCCCTTGCACCTGGTGTCCGCTAGATGTGACTTGTGAAACCAGTGTACCAGAGGAGGGCGGAGGTATAGACAGTCCGGTATCGCCAGCAGCAGCAAAAGCCTTCTCCATCAGTTGGAAGGCTGGTCCACCCAAAGAGGAGTGTATGTCTAGGACAGGGGGCACTCCTACCCTAAGTGGCTCAGCCTGCTGACTCAGTGTCCCTGGACGGCTGTGGAGCAAGCTATGCATGTCATAGCTGACATCCTGGGTCATAGCAAAACTTTCCTGCCACGAAGGCAACTGCGGTTCCTCAGTGAGATCCATAAAGGGAACCGCAGAAGGGGAAAGACTGTGCTATATCCATGGACTTCAAAGGCAATGAAGGAGGAGAATAAGAAGGTGTCTTTGGATATGGGTGATCACCTCCCAAGGAAGGATAGTTCCTGAGGGGTGGAATACCTCTGGCCAAAAATTCCTGGTCCACAAGATGCAACACATCATGTTCGGAAAGGCTTCTAATAGACCTCACAGAGACTGAGGGAGAAACAGGCCTGTCCACAAAAGAGGCAGACTCTGTGCCCATATCATCTGACTGCACCAAGGACAACGGTGCCGAGAAAGACTGGACTACTGATGTCTGCACCAAAGAAGTCATCGGTGCCGAGGTCATTGTCTGCACAGACACAGGGATCGGTGCCAAAGCTGGAACCGACAAAACTGGAGTCAACAATAAAGGCCTCGGCTCCAAGGAAGATCTCGGAGCAGACATGGTCAAGGTCTGTGCCAACTGAACGGTCAGTGCCGATACAGTGGTAATTGGCCTGAACCAAGGAGCCCCTCGGTGCCGATATGTAGAAGGCTGCAGGAGAGGACGGAGCCAAAATCACTAATGGAGCCGAAGGTCTAAGCACCAAAAGCACTGGGGCTGACAGAGAGCTCCGAAGCCGAAATTTTAGCCTTTTTAGGTTTTGGTTGGTGAGAGTCCCCAGCCGGCTATGAACGCAAGGATTTAGCCTTAGTAGAAACATCCATTTTCTTATGGGCTTTAGGAGGGGTTGAGACCTCTGACCCAAAAATAGCCTCTGAAAAGGGAGATTTTAGAAGTCTCTTCAGTATCAGCTTGTTTTTTTCCTTTCTAACAATGTTCTATTAGAAAAGTTCTCACAAACAGTACCATGTGGTTCAAAAGATAAATGGGAAGCTCCCAAACAATAAACACACACAGAGTGTGCATCAGAAGTAGGCAGTTTGTGTCCACAATCAGAACACCGCTTAAACCCCAGACTACCTTTTTTATCTGCCATATTAATTAATAGAAAAGTACCAACAATGGTACAAGAGAGTACCCGAAGGTATGAAAGAGAAAAGGGAAAGGGATTACCAACGATGGTAAAGAGAAATACCTCGCAGTAAAAGACAGAAAAACCTGAGGAATTTATGAATGCTAGATGCGATAGGGTAAGAGACAATAAAATATCAACTTTTCTGACAGAAAAGTAATTTGTAAAGAAATTAAACAACAATTGACTGTACTTAGCTCAGGAGAAGTAGCTTGACATGACCGGATGGCAACGCAGCAAACGAAATCTGAGGTAACAGGGTAAGGGGAATTGTGGGTAAGAGTTTAGCTCGAGAGTTTGAAGCTGACATGAGCTTGGAAAATGGCCGGCTCGGTTCCAAGCTCGGAACCGATACCCATGCGTAAGAAATGAACGAGGATCAACAATATCAGATATGTTATTTACAAAGGAGAAGGGATAAAATAGTAAAGTAGGATATTACTATAATGTGGGAAATGACAACTGTAAAAGGAGAAGTAAAAAGAACACAAGAGCAAGTTATGAGTATTGCAGTATATCATGTGGAAAATATGCAGTATAAAGATGGAAAATAATAAAGAATAGAGAATATAAAATGTCCAGAACAAGTTAATGAAGAGTTTGAAAAAAAAATTATTCTTAGCGAATTAGACGGAAGCACTTATGAAAGTAAATTATGATTCTGTATCAGGTCCAGATGGTACAGGGAATGGAATGTACAAAAAAATGAATGGATTAGCAAATAAGAGTATTTTGTAAATGTACTGAATGAATGACTGAAGAAAGCATTTGGTTATGAAGAGTTATGTAGTGGAGATATTAAAATTCATATGGAAGAAAGATGAGAAGAATTAAATAAAAAAAATGGAGACCTGCCACAATAAATAACACATTTTTTATCAGAATAACACAGTGGAGAATGCAAGGAAGGATGAGGGATACTATGAAAGAAAGTACATAATATGAAAGGGAAGGGATGATAAGAATTGTTGCTGCTTATGAGAGAAATTGTGGATGACATCACAAGTAAAAGAGGATGTGAAACTTATGGTATGTGATATTAGTGAGGCATTTGATACAGCAGGACATGATGCTTTGTGGGATGTTATGGAAAAATATGGAATACGTAAAAAAAATTAGAAGTGCGTGTATGTCAGGATATCAAAATAAAAGATTGTGTGTGTGTTAGTGAATGAGTGGCTGAGTAAAGGAATATAAATGAAGTGTGGTATAAAACAATGATGTCCCATGAGTGGGATGATGTTTGGACTGGTATTGAATGAGACGGTGAGTGACGTAACTTATCAAATGAAAGATGCTGCATATGTGATGCAAAAGGAGGTAGTGATTCCAGTACTTTTGACATACACAGATGATCTAGTTGTAGCTGCTACGAACAAAATAAGGATGAGGGAACTGTTAGTTTGTCTTAATGGATGTGTAAAGGAAATGGGAATGACCTTAAATAAAGACAGAAGTAAGAGTTTGGGTGATATGGTGAAAATTGGAGGTATGCATAGTTTAATGAATAAAGTGTCTTTGCTATGAATAAAATTTGGAAAAATTATGGAGTTGTGATACAATGGGAGGGTTTGATAAAAGAAATGAAAGAAACGGGTTTTCTGTGGAGGATATGTAGGCTTATTTTGTGAATTCAATTATTAATGGGGAAAAAACAGCATATAAGTCACATGTTTACATAACTCCAGGAAAATATGAAAAGGACACAGTGCAATTGGCGTTTTCTTTCATATACGGTTTTCAAGATTAAACCCAGTGAAAACAGGTGTGTTATATTTGACTGAAGATGAAGGAGTAGTGAAGTTACTAAATCTAGTTGTTTATTCTGCTTCATTAAATCAGTATAGAGTGTTAAAATCAGTAAAGTAAAAGGAAGAGAATGTAATAGTGAAAATTACAATTAAAAAATTGAAAGATGATCCCAATAAGAAAACAAAAAAAAAGATAAGAAATTAAAAATTATCAAGAAAAAATATTATCATGGAAAACAAAAAAAATGAAGATATACAGAAATAAGCATGTGGTATAACAATCTGATGAAACAACATTAATTTTATGTAAATTAATGGGAAAATTTCCCAAAAGAAGTGACTAAAGCCATGTACCAAGACAGTACAGTGTCAGGCTGTCCTATGGAGACTGGTAATAAATAAATTGCCAGTAAAAGTGAATATGACATATAGAAAGAAAGCTGAAAGACTGTGCATTTTGTGGGGAGGAAGAGACAACAGAGTATGTTTTTTGAAATGTAAAAGAGTGGTGAAACTGTGGAAAAAGTTGTGTGATGAAATATTTTGAGAACATTAACGACAGACAACATAGATATGATTATGTATGGAGACTATAGGAATAAGAAAAAAAAATGTGAAAAGGGTAGATAACCCTGGGGTAGACAACCCAGTTTGGATTCGTCAAAGGCAGATCATGCCTTTTAAACTTGGTTGACTTTTTCGAAATAGTCACCAAGGCCATTGATGAGAGAAAGGCAGTCCACACACAGCCTACCTCGACCTGGCAAAGGCTTTCGACACAATACCCCACTCAGGTATCATTGAAAAACTCATCAGCTTAAATGTAAACTCATACGTCACAAGATGGGTTGCAAACTGGCTAAGTGACAGAACCCACAGGGTCAGAGTTGCTGGCGCCATGTCAGACTCAAAGCCTGTCACAAGTGGTGTCCCACAGGACTCAGTCCTGGGCCCACTCTTGTTCGGCATCTACTTCTCAGAAGTACAAGCAAACACAGGAGGGTTATGGCTGACAAAGTTTGCAGATGACTGCAAACTGGGCGCCATAGTCGAGAACACTCCTGACACAGATATCCTTCAGAAGGGTCTCAGAAACGGATAACTGGTGCCA
Source organism: Protopterus annectens (assembly GCF_019279795.1). Lineage (NCBI taxonomy): Eukaryota > Metazoa > Chordata > Ceratodontiformes > Protopteridae > Protopterus > Protopterus annectens. The sequence goes on from NC_056725.1 coordinate 1,422,394,967, forward strand.
GAGCCATGGCCTAAAGCTAAACGCCAAAAAATGCATAGTCATACCCTTCGGGAAAAACAAGGTTACCCCCAGCTACCATATAGGTGGCAACCCACTAAGCACAGAAGAGGTTATCAGGGATCTGGGGACCCAGGTTGACAGTAACCTTTCGTTTGACACTCACGTTGCCAAAGTAGTTAGGAAGACCTTCTACATTGCCCACCTGATCATTAAGGGATTTACATCTAGATCAAGGGAGGTCATCGTCCCCCTGTAATCATCACTCATCAGACCAATGATTGAGTACAATGCCCCATTCGGGATGTATCTGACCCGACACCTGCAGCAACTGGAAAGGCCCCAAAAGTTCCTCACCAAAAGGATAAAGGGTCTCAAAAATATGTCTTATGCTGCCCGACTAAAGGAACTCCAGCTCTATTCAGTCGCTTACCGTCTGCTCAGAGGTGACCTGTGCCTGACATACAAGGCCATGTCCAACCCGGAATTGATGAACATGCTTCAACTCAAAAAATCTAGATCCCTCAGAACTACAAGGGTGGGACACTTAAACCTTGACACTGTTATTAACAGGACGTGCTGGAGGGACAGATTCATCACTCAGAGACTCCCTATGCTGTGGAACAAAATCCCGGTACATGTGACGCAGAGCACCTCGCTGGCCTTGTTCAAGAGAAATCTTGACCAATGGATGGGAGATCGCAGATATACCCCAGGGATTACCTCAGTGTCACTGCTTGACAGAGGCACAGCAAAATAATGAGCATAGTATCCTTCAAACTAAAGGGGTGGCGAAAGCCACAAAACTCTGGGCTAGGCTTATAAATGCCCTTGGGCAGATAGCCTAGTATGAACCTATGAACCTATAAGAACTTAATTTATGTAATATGGGTTATATGAAATGAAAGACTGAATTAAATTTTGTTTAATGGGAAATGGATTTTGGCAGATATACTATGAAATATCAGATTATGATTGTGGAAGGAGAATTGGGAGTCAATTATGGGAGAATAATATTTAGAATGCTATAAGAAATATTTCCAAAATATCTCTAATACTGCTATAAGTTTCCTGGTTATTTTTCTTGTCATGGGTAAGTTTGGTGCCCTTTGTACTTTCTGTTGCCTAAGTTGTGGTGCTAAAAGTTTTGGTGCTCTGGGGTTATCAAAAAAATGTTACTTAACAGCATCCTTTCTAAACTCGCACATATTTTCAAAACACCCCCTTATTTTCCCTTTAGCACTCTGTAGTCACCCTCTTCTTGTTTTGTTGGATTCCTGTTATTCTGAAATATTTAAACCTTTGTCAGCCCTCTCAACAATTCCGATTACTTATTACCCATATTGTTCCTCTTTTACTTCTACCCTATTTTAAACTCCATTTTCATTTTATCCCATTCATTAGCAACCCTTTCATTAATAACTTTTGAATAATATCGACTAACCATTCATTAAATGTTTTTCTTTTTAACAAATACGTAGGAAAGGGCCATTGTCTCATTTTTATTTCAACACCGCGGACCATTATCTTAGCTTTATCTGTGTATATTATGAAACAGTTAAAAAAAAGCATGTCAAAGCTTTTGATTTAATATAAATTGTAGCCACTCTAACCTAGTTATTATACAATGGGAAATGCTATGCAAATTCTGTCAGATTTCCTACTACTGAATTCTGCAAATTCTGTCAGATTTCCTACTACTGAATTCACATCTTCAATTCCAAATATTTGCATATATTAAAAAATCCACCATATTTTGTTATTTTCCCTTCTAGGTCCCCCAGATACATCATCGCTATTACAAAAAAGTTTCAGTTCCCAGCAATAAATAATATTCTCTGCTAAAAGCTGATCATGTCTCACAAAATTTTTAAAGCTCTACAATAGCCGTTTTTGCTGGAATGTAATTACATACCAGAGTAATCCACCTCCCTTGCTACCACAAATCTACCATTATTGCCTTTTTGCCTCTTACATCACTATTGGAGCAACATTAGCAAGGATTACTATTACAGTGTTTTCCTTTGTCCCCGACAGTCTGCTGAATAGCCATTCTGAAACCCTTCATTTGTCAAATTCACACATATACTTCTATCTAAATGCGTCTCCTACATTTGTATTTGCACCTTCACTTCTTAATATAATTCAATACTCTATGCTTTTTGTCTACCTGTAAGGCTATTTCCATTATATGATAATATGGACAGATTACTCGCTCTGACAGAAAGCCATTACTCCAACCTATTATACAAGACAGTTCTTTTGAATGAGTATTTCCAACTCTTGGCTTCTAAGTACATACTAATGTCTGGAAGGGTGAACATTTAAGCAGCTGCCTCTTCCAAGAACCCGTGTCACATTTTTTCAAGATTTTTGCTAAAATTAAAACACTAACAAATAAATGCATTCTGAACCACTATCCCCTTTTAACTTAGAACATACAAGCTATGTTAATTTTCAGCAAATGAAGTTGAAAGCTGGACTGAAAAGCACTACTTAATCTAAAATTAAGATTACCCATGTTAAAGTGCATGTTACAACTTGCGTTCTCACTTACAATGATTGCAGTTTGTTCTTTTGGTATTCTCTGTTACGCATGCAGATTTGAAAAACAGCTTGCATTCTTTCAGCAAACATCGTTTATCCCTAAGAAAAAGTAGACTAGCTACCTTTAAATACAATACTATAATGCAATTAACAGAACAGTGCACAGTGTATTAAAACTGCTGGACAGGCTACTGCTACTTATTCAGTTCCCACAGTTTTGGACTTTTTTTCACTAAAGTGTTTGCCACTGTATTTTTAAATGTTACAAGATGACAGGAAAACATCAATCAAGTACATGTTCTCCTTGATGATTCATGTAATGGGAGCAGCAGTTACTCACTTATATTATTTTACTATCGGTCTCTTTTTGCTATTGCCTTCCATTCTTCATGCTGTGAAGGTCATACTTTAGATTATTTGGCAAGTGGAAGCTTAAAGGGGATCTGGATTGTAACCAGCTGTGAATGGAGGTTGCTTCGTGCTGGACGTCGTGAAGTAGATCTTGCAAGCAGTGCTGCAGAAATAAAACAACTTCCTTTGTTATAGCCTGCTATTTCTAAGAGATGGGATTTACGGAAGCTAAAAGATAAAATCATAAACTTGGGTGAGTTTCTCTCCAGTGGGTCACTATGAAAGTGGGGCTAGGGACATATAATGTAGTCATACAACTAAACTGAGCACAACACAGTGCCTAGATGCCACCATTAACCTCCTTTGACCAAGGATATGCATGTCAACCGACATGCAGTTCATAGTAATTAAGAAGGCATCTGGAAGGAGAAATGTTTAGTTATTCACTGGCACTGTTCTTTGTGAAATATTTCAATTACATGTTAAGACCAATGGGGGAGTACATTTTCTTGCAAAACACTTGGAGAGGGCACACCTTTGTATATAATTTATCTGGATGGCTCAAAGTGTCTGTATGTGTAGTGTTAAGATCTTTATGAACTGTGACAGCATTAACTAGGACGCAAGATACTACAGATATCAAAGGTTATGTACTTACTATAACTTGGCATCTGTGTTGTCAGATTTCATTATGCCTCACTACTGAGTCTATGGATCTGACTAGGGCACTTCTCAAGACTTACGATCAGAGCCTCAAGCTCCTCCCTTTCCCATAATGCCTACTCCTTCTCTAACCCCTTGGATCGAGTTAGCAGCCCTCTTAAAGGTGATTTCAATTTATAATAATGGAAACCAAAAGGAATGCGACCACACTGGAGCTCAAAGCTAGGAATCTCTGGGTTCCCATATCCTCTCTATCGCTCTCAGCTGTTTTTGACTGAGGGATGGCAGGTGGGACGCAAGGCATAATGAAATTAGACAACATAGATGCCAAGTTATGTAAGTATATAACTTCTGATTTGATGATGTCCATTTCATTATGCCTCACTACTGGATCATAGTCCCAGCTACATAAACTCTAGGCAGCCCTCAAGGAAGGATACGCCTGAGCACTGTGGAGCCAAAGGATGCTCTGTTTGTATAAATAATGCCCAATTTAAAGTGAGAGACAAACGTAACAGACTTGGACCAAGTTGCTGCTGCACAAATTTCATCGATAGGAGTTCTTGCCAAGAAGGCAGACAAGGTAGATATGGACCTGGTGGAATGAGCTCTAGGGGGACAGGGAAGTTGCAAGCCATGCAAGGAACAGACCGTAGAAATATAATCAGTAATCCACTTCACTAGGGTAATCATGGATATAGCCTGACCTAATCTATTTGGTGAAAAAGAGATGAACAACTGCTCAGATTTTCTACATGGCTTCATTCTATGTAGATAGAAATGCAACTGTCTATGCAAATCCAGTGAATGCAGCAAATATTCTGCCACTGTGGTACAGCGGTAGTGGTGTTACCTCACAGCAAGAGGTTCTCCCGTTCGATTCTCGGCTTGGCTTGGGAGTGCCTTCTGTGTGGAGTCTGCATGTCCTCCCCGCAGTTGGGCAGCGTTCAAAGGACATGCATGTGTAAATGGGTGTGCCTTCATTGAAGGTTGGGCGTCGAGCTGGCACCTCGGTGTTTTATAAAAAAAAACTACTGCCAATCATTAGTGGACCACAATTCCGCTGTGGCAACCCCTTACCAGGAAAAAGCTGAAAGACAAACAACAACACTGGAATAATTTGGGAATAATACAGGCAGATGAATGGTTTGGTTAATATTAGTCTCTATGGCAACCTTAATAAAGGAAGGGTTCATTCTGTGGGAGAGACTATCTTTGAAGAAGGTAATGTAAGGTGGCTGGGAAGATAAAGCTCGTAATTCTGACACTCTTCTTGCTGAAGTAATGGCCACTAGGAAAAAGTATTCCAAAATAAGTATTTTATGTCATATGAGCTTGCAGGCTCAAAAAGGTTTCTCAGTAAGGTCTTGAAGCACAAGAGTGAGATCCCAAGGAGAAGACAGATCTTTTACGGGAGGACTAAGTTGAAAAACTCTTCTCAATAAAGCCCTACATACCTTGATGTTGAGAAAGATGATGAAAGGTTGTTGCCATTCCCTACATGAAAATTCACAATAGCTGCTTGTAGTAACTTTACAGTGGAAAAACTAGCCCCATGTTGGAAAAGTGAGTTAAGAAACACAAGGATATCCGAAACAGGGGCAGAAAAGGGATCGATATTCCATTCCAAAGCCCAAACGAAAATCTCTTCCAATTGCTATAGTACACTTTATTTGGTAGAAAGCTTCTGAGAAGCCAGTATAATTTTTCGAACAGGGTAAGCTAGCCTGGACTTTCAAAGGATCACTGGAAGTGGAAATACCAAGAGGTTAGTTTGAGGGATCAGAGATTGGAGGTTTGAAGTTAACGACAAATGTGAAATCAGATCCTGCCTGGGATCTAGTATCCATGAAGAACACTGGCTGTGAGACTGTAGGAAGGGAAATCATACCTGATGAGGCCAGAAGGGGGCAATGAGAATCAGACTGTTCTTCAGCCTCCTGGCTTTCTGCAAACATTTGGGGAACAGAGGAATGGGAGGATAAGCATACAGGAGACCTGTGGGCCAATCGTGGACTAAAGCATCCCTGGGTGACTCCCCCAGTTGGGCCAACAAATCAAAATACTTGCTGCACTTGTTGTTCCAGGAAGAGGCAAAGAGGTTGCAGCAAGGTTAGCCCCAGCAGCTGAATAGCTGATCCACTACTGATTGATTCAGAGACCACGCCTGTGAACTCAAGATCGAGCTACTCAATCTGTCCCCCAGAATGTGCATTGCAGTGAGAAAGTGGTTTGAAGAGATCACCCATTCCTAAACCCTCGTGGCCTCCCTGCACAACATGTATGATCAGGTTCCCCCCTGCTTGCTGATGTACCAAACAACTGACATGTTGTCTGTAAGAATTGTAATTGTTCCCAGAGGGAGGCAGTCCTGAAAGGCTTGCAACAAATGAAGAACTGCCCTAATTTCCAGGACATTTATGTGCAATTTGGTCTCTGTCATGGTCCATGTGCCTTGGACCATTCTTGCCTGAAAATGCCTCCCCCAACCCCAACAGAGAAGTGTCTGTGGTTACTGTGGCTATGGTGGAGGGGGGAGTGAAAGGTCTGCCGAGATGGAGATCATCCATAAGCATCCATCACTGTAGATGATGCTTGCACATCAGAGTTAATCTGATGGAGGCTGACAATGGAAGATATAGAATAGACCACTGGACCCCGCTAGGGTCCACTGGAGAACTCGCCTGAAGAATCTTGCTAAAGGAACCAGAAGAATGACAGCTGACATGGATCCCAGGGCCATGAATACCAGACGAGCTGGCAGTTTTGGGGTATCTAGTAACAATTGTACCTGCTGTCTCAATGATCTTATTCTCTATGGAGTTAAGGCAGCTATTTGTGTGGCTATGTTCAACTGCGTCATTATAAACTCTATGTCCTGTATGGAAGACATCTTTGACTTCGCCAAATTCACTGCAATTCCCAAGCAATTGAAGAGTTGTATCAAAACCTGAATGGCTTGAAGAAGTTGATGTCTCATAGCTGCCATAAGGACCCAATCATCTAGGTATGGAAACACCTGGAATCCTTGCAATCAGAGGTGGGCTGCAACCACTGCCATGCATTTGGTGAACACCTGGCGGGGGGGAGGGTGAGACCAAAGGGCAGCGCTCTGAACTGGTAATGGTTGGCTCCCAGCCACAAGCACAGGTGTCTCCTGGACTGCCTGTTTATTCTACTCTAATATAACAATACGCGTCCTAGAGATATACAGAGCACATCCAGTCATCCTTCCATAGAAACGGCAATATGGACTATACCATAACCACGTGGAACTTTGACTACTTCATGAATAAGTTTAGATTGCTGAAGTCTAAGACAGGTCGAAGGTCCCCCATTTTCATTGGCACTAAAAAGAAGCACAAGTTCCACATCCTTAAAGTTCAGTTGGGACCTCCTGGATGACTCTTGTTTCTAGACGTTTCTGAACCTCTATGATGGCATTCTCCATCTGACTGGGTGGCACATCGGGGAGATACCTCCCGGAACTGACAGAGGGAAGGGAAAAGGGAATATAGTTACCTCTGGAAATTATATTTAACTCCCAGTTGTCATTAGTTGTTTGTCCAGGTGTCTGGGTGTAGGATAGTCTGCCCCCGACTGCCTGCAGAGTAGAAAGTACAGTTTTGTACCTACCATAAATGTAGATGTCCGATAGGTATGCATCTGCAGTCATAACATATAGGTTGTCCTGCCTCAGGCAGCCCTTCGGTCGGCCGGATTCCAAAGTCTGGGTCTGGCCTCGGCTGATGTCGCACTTTCCCCGACGTCAGAGCGCCTGGGGTATAAAAGCATCAGCCGACGCCATTTTCCTCAGTTTTTCTTGCCCCAGATGCCAGGTGCCCTCTAGGAAGGCTAAATTTGGATAAATGCTGAAAAGTTCCAAACATTTGCAAATTATATACATGTATAAACAAACAAATACACCATAATAGATTCCCCCAGCTAGCTGAAAGAGGAGTAAGCACCCTAGGAATACCACAGAGGGGAAGGAGGGAGGGTAATCCTGACTGCAGATGCATACCTATCGGACATCTACATTTATGGTAGGTACAAAACTGTACTATGTCCTTCAAGGATGCATCTGCAGTCATAACATATGGGTAGAATACCATAGCCAATCTGGGGGAGGAGGTACTAAGAGAAGGATGGTGTAGTTAAGATCCCCTGCAGCACTGCAGTAGCAAACCCTGCTCGGGATCTAGAGTATAAAGGTAGATTGTAATGCTTGGCAAATGTATGCGCGGAGCTCCAAGTAGCAGCTTCTAAAATGTCCTTGGTAGCCACCCCTCGTAGGAAAGCTGTAGTGGTGGCTGTGGCCCTTGTGGAGTGAGGCCTGATATTTTCAGGAACTGTCTTTCCATGAAAGGAGTAGCAAAAGCGAATGCAATTTCCTATCCATTTTGAAATTGTCTGTTTGGAAATTGCTCTTCCTTGCACCCCAGTTGCATATTCTACAAAAAGTTGGTCAGTTTTTCTGCTAGTTTTTGTTCTGTCCAAATAGTAGCGTAGTTGTCTGTGTATATCCAGGGTGTGCAAACGTTTTCCCCCTTTATTCCTGTGGGTTAGGGAAGAATGTAGGCAAGTGAATAGCTTGGTTCAAGGATACCCTAGATACCACCTTTGGCATGAAAGTAGGATTGGTTCTTAGTGACACTCTATCCTGGTGAAAAATAAGAAAAGGCTGCACTGCCATTAATGCTTGTAACTCAGATACTCTTCTTGCTGAAGTGATTGCCAGAAGGAATGCAGTTTTCCAAGATAGAAACTGTAGATCCGCTGCTGCTGCTGGTTCAAAAGGAGGTAGTGTCAGTTTTTCCAGCACAAAATTGAGATCCCATGCAGGTAGAGGGGGTCTTCTTGGAGGTTTAACATTTTTGATCCCTCTCAGAAATTGCCTGAGAAGAGGGTGTGAGAAGATGGGAGGATCCATATTGTATTCTGCTGAAATTGCTGAAGCATGAATCTTAATGGAAGAATAAGACAGGCCATTGTGGAACAATTCTGCTAAGTATTCTAGGATGTGTGCTAGGTTTGCCACTGTGACATCCGTGCCCTTTGATGTGCTCCAAATGAGAAATCTCTTCCATTTAGCTGAGTATGTCTTCCTTGTGGAAGACCTGCGAGCCTCCAGGATAATGTCCTTCACCCTCTGAGATAAAACAGTTTGGTTGGAATTTAAGGAATTTTCCAGGCAGTTAGCTGCAATGTTTTCAAGTTGGGATGCAGGGTCTTGAAATTGTTCTGCGTTAGAAGAAGAGGCCATAGGGGAAGAGGCCATGAATTTGCCTGAGACATGCTTCTCAATAGTGGGTACCAGTGTTGTCTTGGCCAGTCCGGAGCTATTAGTATCACTTTTGGCTGTTCCTCCCTGATCTTCAGTAAAACCTTGTACATCAATGGGAGAGGTGGGAAGGCATATACTGTTAGGGCATTCCAGCTGAAAGAGAGAGTCCACCCTCCAAGCTTGTGGGTGGTATGTCCTTGAGCAGAATGTCTTCAGTTGGTGGTTGAGTGGGGAGGCGAACAGATCTATCTCCGGCATTCCCCATGTCTTTGTTATGAGTTTGAAGATGTCTGGATGCAGCATCCATTCGTGTGCATCCATGGTAGTTCTGCTTAAGCTGTCTGCTAGTGCATTTTCTTTTCCTAGTACGAATTGGGCCTGCAGCTGGATATTGAGATTCAGGCATAGATTCCACAGATTCATAGCCATCCGGCATAGAGGGTAGGAATGTGTGCCTCCCTGTTTGTTTATGTACCACATGACCGTGGTGTTGTCTGTCCTTATTAACAGATGTCCTTGTTGGAGGAAGGGTCTGAATGCCTCGATTGCATGCCTCACTGCCAGCATTTCCTTTTGGCTTATGTGCATGCTTAGCTGCCCTTGAGGCCATAGGCCTTGGATACATTTGTCCTCCATGTGTGCTCCCCATCCTCGGTCTGAGGCGTCCGTGGTGATGGTCTGCCTTGTTTTTGGTTTGTTGAAAGGCAACCTTCTGTTGGACTGGCAGGCCTGAGCCCACCACAGGAATTCCTTTTAAAGGCATGGAATGATTGGTATCATGGTTTCTAGACTGTGACTGTGTTGAGACCATACACTCCTTAGGTACCATTGTAATTTCCTCATATGCAGCCTGGCATGTGGGATTAAAATTATGCAGGATGCCATGTAACCCAGGGCCTGCAGGACTTTCCTTGCAGTAAGATGAGTTTCTCTTGTCAGAATCATGAAGTAATCTGGAAGTTGTTTTTGTTTTTCTTCTGTGAGAAAAGCCATCTGGGTGATTGTGTCCAGATCTGCACCCAAAAAGGTTATCCTTTGGGATGGTACTAGTCTTGACTTTTGGATGTTGACTGTGTATCCCAAGGTCTGTAGCAGGTGTATGGCATAGGCCAAGTCCTTTAACAATTTTTTCTTGTTGTCCGCTTGTATTAGGCAGTCGTCCAGGTATGGATAAATTTGAATTCCCTGAAGTCTGCAATGTGCAATTACTGATGCCAGGCATTTCGTGAATACTCTGGGCGCAGTAGATAAGCCAAAGGGCAATGCTGAGAATTGATAATGCTCTGATCCTGCAAGAAATCTGAGGTGTCTTCTGCAATTTGGTCGGATAGGGACGTGCAGGTATGCCTCCTTGAGATCTAGAGTCACCAGCCAAGACTCCTTGCCCAACATGGGAAAAAGTTGCTGTAGGGTCAGCATTTTGAATTTTGGCACAATGAGATAAGTGTTCAGTGCGGCCAGGTCGAGAATATGCCTCCATTGGTTTTCTTTTCTTGGTACAAGGAATAGTCTGGAGTAAAATCCTTGGCCTTGTTCTGAACATGGTACCTTTTCTATAGCTTTCATCTGAAGTAAATTGCTGATTTGTCTTAAAGCCTCTGCCCTCTGATTTGGTGGAAGGTTTGGCATTCCGCTTCTTTTTGGCAAAGTGTGGAAGTGAAACCTGTATCCTTTGTCTATTATTTGCAATGTCCATGTATCCTTTGTAATGCAATGCCAGTTTTTTGAGAATAAAGCCAGCTTTCCGCCCAAGGGTGCTTCCAGTTAATCCCTGGTAGGCGGAATCAGAGTCAAGTCATTGGGTCTGTCCTGTAGTAGTGGTTGTAGTTGTAGCTGTTGCACTACTCCTCTGGTTGGCAGGCTGCCACTGACGGCCTCTGTAGGAGCCCTTCAATTGACCTCTGCCTCTAGGGCACCTGTTCCTGCCTCTCTGGGCTCTGGTAGAGTCTGGAAAGGACCAATTCTTTGTAGGCCAGTTTCTGCTGAACCTCGGTGGTTGAACTTGCAGGAAATCTTTAACTGTTTGCACAGATTTTGCTTTTTCTTCAACCTTTTTTAGAATATCCTGTGCAGGGGAGCCAAATAAATTTTGTTTCTCCATTGCAGCATCGAGGAGTTTAGCTTTGACATGGTCTGGCAAAGATTGCTCCTTCAGCCAGGCATGCCTACGAATAACTGCCCCAGTCATAGCTGATCTAAATGAAGCCTCCAGTGCATCATAGCCACATTTTAAAAAATGATTACTAACCTGTTGTGAGTTATGTACCAAATCCTGAAGGGATTTATGGTCTAAGGGTTCAGGAGAAGAAAGTTTCTTATTCAGTTGACCTAACAAAAATTCTTGGTACTGTATCATATGGAATTGACAGTTTAATGCCCTGGCAGAAAGAGTTGCAGATGTATACACCTTTTTTCCCCATCTCTCAAAAGCTCTAGACTCTCTTTCAGAGGGTAGGGGATTTTTGGCAGTAGCGGCTGCAACCCCTTTAGGGCCCTGAGAAATAGTTTCTGGGTCTGCAGCATGGGCTTTATACAGATGGAAATGAGAATCTGGGACCCTGTAATATCTGTCAGGTTTGGCAGGGGCCAGAGGAAGAGAATCAGGGGCTGTACTGACATCATTGTACACATCATCAATTACATTTAGAACAGGAGGTATAGCTAAGGGCCTATGCTGATGCAAATGCAAAAAGGTCCTTAATCTTTTTCTAGAATCAGAGAAATCCTGACCTTGCCATTGAAAGTGCTCTCTCATGGAGTGTAAAGTCTCCCCAAAGGAAAATTCTTCAGGAGGGAGGCGAAGGGATAGATTCCTCTGCATCTGAATCCTCATAAGGCGAGTAAGCCCCTTCCTGGTGGTCTGACAAGTCAGATCCATCTGTGGAGTAATCTGAGGAGTGAGGTTCAGAAGGGTCAGTCCTGGGCCTTTTGTCTGGAGGAGGTTGAGAGGCCCAGTCTGGGTGAGGTTGTGAACCCGTAATTAAGGAGATAAGGTCCTCAGCAAGGCTGAGGATCTGAGAACTAGAGGAAGGCCTCTGGGATGTAGATTTGGCAGACAAAGCTTTTGAAAGTTTGGCAGCTTTAGCCCTGAAAAAGGCCTTAATAGACATAGAAGCTGGGGGCCTAGCTGCCCCACGTGCAGGGGTAGAAATGTCCAAAGGTATGGTGTCGGACAATTCCTGAACACTAGCTTCGGTAGGGAGTTCTGAAGCCGACTCAGCCGGGGCCTCTCGGGCCTCGATGGTTGGAAGTATGGTTTCGGAAGAAGGAATCGCCGTGGACTCTGTTTCGGCCGAAACCGAGACACTCGCGGTAGGCCTAGCCGTGGTTTCAGCCGAAACCGCGGGCCGCGAATGTCGGTCCTTTTCCTTGCTCTGACATCGGCCGAGGCAAGAAAGAGTCCCCAACGGGGTACTTAACTTTTTTCGAAGTCTTCGGTAGCTGAAATCTCTGGATCTGACCGACCGGCACTTGCGAACAGCTTCTGCTTCGGGCACCGCGCGGCAAGAAAGACTGAGGAAAATGGTGTCGGCTGATGCTTTTATACCCCAGACGCTCTGACGTCGGGGAAAGTGTGACATCAGCCGAGGCCAGACCCAGACTTTGGAATCCGGACGACCGAAGGGCTGCCTGAGGCAGGACAACCCATATGTTATGACTGCAGATGCATCCTTGAAGGACATCAGCTGGAAAATGTTTCAGGAGTGCTAAAAGGGCTTGTCGGAGAAAGGATCTCTATCGCCCTGGCTCTGTGGGACTCTCCCTCTGGGGCAGAGTCTACCATTAAATCCTCTTCCTCTGCCTCTAGAAAGGGATTCATCCTTGGAATCTGGGAAAGACTCTTGGGATTTATGGAACCACATCATCTTTCCACTCCATTGATTACTGAAGAAGGTCCTTTGGGGGGGGGGGGGGAATTTGATCCCTATTGCAGATAAGGTCTTTCCTTCCTGCTCATTGCAGGTAAGAGATTCTTTAACTGACAGTCCAAACAAGGAGGAACCATCAAAAAGGGCATTTTAAAATGATGCCTTAAAAGGGTCCACAAAGCCTCATCCAGGTATGCCTCCTAAGGGCTATGTCTGAACCAGCTGCTCAAGGGTTTCCTTCCGCAGCATGAGAAATTAACTTCAACGAGGAATTAGCAATGGAAGACATAGTGGTCAGCTGGGAAGATACCTTCTTGAGGTCCTCCTCCAACAACGACCACGCCAAAGAGTTAGTGAGCTCCTTGATCAGATCTTTCTGGAGGCATGTAAAGTGTGCCAAATAATTTAAAGCTCTCAGTGTAAAGGTGGCAGAGGCATACATGCACTTCTTGTGTCTGTCCAAAGCCTGAGACTCATTATTCAGGGGATGACAGAGAAGCTCTGCTTGGCCAGCTCCTTCTTAGTGGTTGCCGACACCATGATGGCATCAACTGGGATGCCTTTACTCCACAATGGATGATCACTAGTGGGACTGAGGTATTTCTCTGCACTTTTAGGGATGGGCTAAACAGTGTCTGGCTCATTCCACTCCCAGTGGGTGATCAGGTCAATGAGCTCGCCCGCCAGTGGGGTCACCCAGGATGTAGACTGGGCTCTTCCTGAAAGCCTCCAAAAACACTGACTCCTCGGAAAAACGGAGATGAGATGACCAGCCTCTCTTTTGTTCCAGTATTTCCAGAATATCCCCTAACGAGATGTAGTTGGGTAGAGATTGGGGGGACCCTTCCCCTTCATCAAAATCAGTGTCCTCTGTCAACGACTCCAGAAGGGAATCTAAGTGCTTCCTCCTGCACCGTCTCTTCTGATGAATCTCCCCCATGGGATACTCAAGAGAGGACTCAGAAGACAGGAGGACCAGGTCTGAAGGCTCTCCTAGAGGGGTTGACTACAGACAGGATGGATTGGAGCAAAGCTCAGATCAGAAGAAGATTGGGTATGATCCAGGGGATGAGGGGCCGCTTCTCATGGTTTGGAAAAAGCCTTCTCTGCCACCTAGAAAGCAGACAAACTCGGGGAAGTTTGTTCCTTCTCTCTCTTAGCTGGAACTACCAAGGGAGAGAAGGAGAAAGCCATCCTGGATCAGACACCTCCAGAAAGCAAGAGGCCAGAACTGTCAAGGGCCAAGGCCCTCAGGGACAGGGACGGCTCCAAAAAGGTCGAAGCTGAGACCAAGGAATTGGCACCAATGCCTCGGGTCCAGGACCTGCTCCGCTCAGATGGCATTGGAGCAGAACTAATCTGGGACACTGCCATAGTCGAAGAAGTGCAAATTCTACACTCAGACAGCCCACTCGGGAAAGCCAGACCCTGAAGTTCCGAAATGAGAGGTTAGACCAGAAGAGGAGGTTGTGGTACTGGAGATGGAGTTCTCATGGATCCTGCATGGATCGGAGATGGCAAAATCCCCAACTGAATCTGGGCTTTAAGAAAACACTGCATCATCCTGTCCATGTCTGTGTGTGACAGCCAAGAGGATCTCGATGAGGTTGAAGAATGGGTGGATATGACCGAGGACAGGCTGGTCGGAGCGGTTGGGGCTGAGGAAGGAGATTTGCTTTGATGTAGTGTGTGACTCTGGGGCCTAAGATCCAGGTGCTTCTGACCCAAGGAGGGTTAGCCCACAGACGGAGAACTTAGGATCTGTAAAACGTCCGTAGGATCCGAAAAGCTGCTCAGACCTGAAGGCCGAGGATCCGACAGCATTAGTGTCTTGTCAGGAACTGACTCTGTTAGATCCGAGTAACTTCTCAGACCCAAAGAGATGCGAGAACTAGTAGGATCCGAAGTAGAAAGATCCAACAATTTTACTTGCTTCTCAGGTAAAGAAGATGTGGACCCCGGAAGAGCTGGGGGGGGGCATACTTCTTCAGTTCTTTAACAGTGGGAGTTTGAGCTCCAGAGGTCGGCAACAGACCTCTCAAAATTAACTTATTACACAGATCAGCAAGGTCTCAAGGATTGAAGGCTGCGCAGATGTCATATTCGGCCTCCCAATACCTTGGTCCAAGTCAATACTCATACCTTTTGGGGGCATCCAACTGAGGGATCTTATGCCCACAAGAGGTATGCCTTTTAAAACCCATAGGGTTGTCATAACCCTTAAGTTTATCAGGCATACTGTAAGAAGAGTTAGCACACACACACACACACACACACACACACACACACACACACACACACACACACACACACACACACACACACACACAAGCACTACAGAAGGAAGCTGACACAACTTACTCTAAAGAAAAATCAGAAATACCAGGAAAGTTTTTTTTTTTTTTTCGGTTAAAGGAGGGAAAAGACAAGAGAAAAGGGAAATTAATGGTTACAAAAGAACAAGTGGAAGAAACCCTAATGCCAGTGAAAAGTTAAAGAAGGAGGGGAGAAGACATAAAAACTAACCTGAAAAAATATATATACAGTATAGATGTGTAAAATCTTACCATAACTTTAGATATCCTTTTCTTCTATATGCTGCTGTATCCATAACATGAGGGAGTCTGTCTCCGGTTGACTTGTACGTCCGGCTGTTTTACAAAAGCTAAATGCCACTGGGAAGGACGTGTGATGGCTTGCATCACTCAGCGTTATGTTGGCTACCTACCTCAGAACTGAATACCACCAGGAACCAGCGACTATGGAGTGGGTGCACAGGAGTCAGGCAAGCGTTAGGGGGGAAGGCAGGGTGGGAAACTATACAAGCAGCTTACAGAAGAGAAGGACATCTAACATAAGATTTTACACAACTATACTATGTCTTTCTATTCATGTGCACTCCACCAGAGATAGAAATAGTGCTGTCATTGAACAGGAAACAGCTGTTAAAATAAGCATACCAGGAGGACAGGAGCTAACTAACATTACGTGCAGTGATGTGAATGATGTCTAGCATGTCTACCAAGCAAACTAAGACAAAATATGTGATGTTGCAGGATTGGCCCATTCCATGTTTCTTCTTTTTTTCCCAGTCTGTCAGTATTTGCTCTGGGCCTACACCCTGTGGTAGTATCAGCTGTAGGAGATAATATCAGGAACACATATGCAAGAAGCAGCTGAAGCCGCACAGAACAGATGATATTCAACTGGACTGGTAAATGAAGAGAGAAAATTCTCCTGACATGTTTTTGATCTGTGAGAACACCTTATACAAGATTATTTTGGGAGTGTGGAACATCTCCTAACATTATAGCACTAAGGAAAACTTTCAGTAAAATCTCTCCCATGTTCCTTGAACAAAATACAGAATCCAACACTAAACAAGGATAACACCACACTGGTGGCCTAAAAATAATTCTAAACCTGTGTTTAAGCTCCAGGCATAATGCTATCCTTTAGTGCTGGGTACTGAATAAAACTAGATGTTTGGTTAAATAATTGCATAATTTCATTTTACTGGAGTGTATTCATTGTTATTCTTCAAGGAAAATGAAATACATGTGTGGCCATTTCCTTAGGATGTTTTTCACAGTGAAATAAATGTTATTACTTGCACACTAATTCCGGTATGGATCAGCCATATATTTTGGACAATATTTCTGGCTTTGTCAATGTGTAGAATTTATTGAATTATTCTAGTCTTTTCCTAACAGATGGTAATGAGTCAGTCTTACATACACCTGCACCAGGAATATAATGAATGTCTACTTAACAGGTTATGTACAGCAATTATCACCTTTGTCTGAACATGCAGAACCTTTCAGTAATGAAATGGAAGTCATTATCACATTATTAATTTACAATAAGTGCAGTTACAGTATAACACTGAGTCATTATCACTTGTCAGGTAAAACTCTCAGCGGCTGTCACTGTTATTTACATTATTAAAAGTCGTTATCACATTGATGAACGCACAAACCAGATTTGTTTTCAAACTATGTTTAGCTCTCCTGTCTCCATCCCTTCAGGTAAAGTAAATGTATTTGGTTTAGGGCAAGAGACATTAGATTAGTTCCCCCCTGTGATATTCCTTATGTAAATAACTTTGCAATCGTAGTTGGGAACTTGGAGACTCTTCAGCTCAGTCCCATAGTGCTGCTGTCCTAGGTGAGCATGGCATCAGGAGTGTGAAGAGGGTTTATATTACTTCCTCCCTTTCAGTCCTTATGGTTTACATGTGCCCTTTCTGTGCTCCCTTGTCAGTCATTGTGTGTATTTTGGTGTTTTCACGGGTAGTAGGTATGTACCCAATGCAAAGAATAATGCCCCTGTGGCTAGAAGTGAAGATTTGGATGGGCTAACCAGGTAATGCATATGATATACATATATATGTAGTCTTCCAATACATCTGTCAAACATCAGTAGTAATCCATTTACATTTTCTTTCCTGTGCAGGTTTGTCCACCTTCTGACACTGACATGGCTTCAAGAGCAGGAGAATGACAAGTGAGAGTGTGGGTATGTGGCCATTCCTACATTCACTGGGCTGCCAGCCATGCCTCCGAAACTTTAAACCAGTACAACTTGAGCTTCCCCACATCCAGTGTGAAGGTATACTGGATTGCAAGAAGAGGTATGCATTGGAGCAGAGTACTGCAGTTGTTGGAAGAGAAGTGTTCCATCTACCCTGAGCCCAACATCCTTGTGCTGCACATTGGAGGGAATGATGTCATCAGTCAACCACTCGGAAGGCTACGGTTTCAAATCAGAGGAATTTTTGAACACCTGCAGTCGTGGTGGCCACGTTGTCATTTTGTGTGGTCTGACATAATTCCTCGACAGGTATGGGAAACAGCTAATAGTCAATAGGCAGCGCACAAGGCCAGATGTTTACAGAATGGCTTCATGCATGGCTTGATGCACAGGATCGGTGGATCTACAATCTGCCATGAAAGCATCACCGCGGAAGATGTTCACCTGTTCAGAAGGGACGGCGTTTACCTAACTGAGGAAGGCATTGCCTTGTTCTTGACCGACCTCCACAATGGCATGAGGAGAGCTATGCAGGATTGGTAACATGCAGCTTGTGAGAAGAATGGAAAACACCCATGACTAAGTAGGACCAGTATAGTAAGTAAAACACTATTATGAAATGTGTTGTATAAAATATATTTATCTGAGTTTGACAAATAACTGTGGTAAGGTGCTAGTGAAGATGCTGAGAAACAACTGTTAGGACTCAGGTTATGGAAATTATGATTTTTTTCATATTTTGCTACATGACTTTGCAAGGGAGCATGTCAGTGTGCCAAGTAATACCTCATTTTGAAGACAGTATTGACAGTTCCAACATGGTAAAATAATGGTGCCTGTATGTTGTCACATGTGCAGATATCAAAGTTTGTTTCAGACTAAGGTTATGGAAATTATGATTTTTTTTCATATTTTGGTAAATAACTTTGCAAGGGAGCATCTGAATGTTCCAAGTAATACCTCATTTTGAAAACAGTATTGCTGGTTCCAATATGGTAAAAGAACTGTGCCTGTATGTTGTACACATGTGCAATTATCAAAGTTTGTTTCAGACTTAGGTTAGGGAAATTATGATTGTTTTCATATTTTGCTAAAGAACTTTGCAATGGAGCATGTCAGTGTGCCAAGTAATACCTCATTTTGAAGACAGTATTGGCAGTTACAACATGGTAAAAGAATAGTGCCTGTATGTTGTACAAATGTGCAGATATCAAAGTTTGTTTCGGACATAGGTTATGGAAATTATGATTTGTTTTTCATATTTTGGTAAATAACTTTGCAAGGGAGAGTTTGAATGTGCCAAGTAATACCTCATTTTGAAGAAAGTATTGCTGGTTCCAATATGGTAAAAGAATTGTGCCTGTATGTTGTGCACATGTGCAATTATCAAAGTTTGTTTCGGACTTAGGTTATGGAAATTATACATTTTTTTCATATTTTGCTAAATAACTTTGCAAGGGAGCATGTCAGTGTGCTAAGAAATACCTAATTTTGAAGACAGTGCTACTCCTTACAACATGGTAAAATAACTGTGTCTGTGCTCTGTACACATGTACAGATATCAGTTTGTTTAGTCTTGTACGATTATGAAAATTATACATTTACAACACTTCTCATTATTATGCCCATATCTTTGCAAGGGAGCATGGTGATCACACAAATGATGCATCATGTTGAAGCTGACATTCAGCTGCACAACTTCTACACTGATATGTAGGCTCTGTCTGTTACAGGTGAAGAGATATTATGCTTTATTTATAAATTATGAGAAATAATATATTAATAATTCCTGTAAATATCTCAAGAAAGGAGCATCACACAGTAATGGTTAAGGTATCATTTTAAAGCTGACATTCATACTAACAAATTAAATTCAAATTGTATGTGTCTGCATGGTACATTGACCAAGATATTGTGCTTTGCTTTCCAAAAAGGTAAAAAATATGCACAATATCAACATTTCTTGCCAAATATTTAATAATGACTTTGATATGCACTACCAAAATATACACTGTTGAAAAGGTCAGTGTCTGCTGAACAACTTTCATATTTTTAGTCTAGCTCTTATAGTTAAAGAGTTATGAACATTTGTTTTCTGTATGGTATTAGAAATGGATTTTCTGAAATGAGCTCAGGCTGCACTGTTGTTCCTATGGTGGAATTAAGCAGGCAGCTTTTTCAGAGCTGCTCCGGAGTGAATGAGTTAAACTGACTCCCCGAATTAAACCTGTATTTACTATCCAACAAGCTATAATACTGATATACACACCCTAAACGTGAAAACTGTAATACTGACATACGCCTAGTGTACAAACAAACTATATATATAAATTATAGAGAAATAAAGCATTAAATCATCCCCAAGTGTGCTCGATGATGAACTTTAGAATATATATTACAGTTTCAAAAGAACTGCTACAGCCCGAAGAAAATCCTGAGTACTATACTCATCTTTATGTTGTAGTACCTGTTGCAATCTGTCACATTTTAGAACTATTTTTCTTTTTTTAGGGGACAGAGGACATGCAGAATGTAAATGCAGTCTAGTCTCATTTACCTTGTTCTGCTCTCTAACCAGCATGGACAACACAGACAGAATATCACAAATCCGCGGTCCAAGTAAACAGCGGATACGTTTCTGCCCTCCCTCAACCTGATTTTGCATACGAGGCAAACAAAGTGCATTCAGTGCAGGCACATTCCAGAACTCAATATTAAACATAGGAGGGAATCTGGAAATACAAGATAATCTAGTGTTTTGCTTTCTTACACGACCCAGAACATATGTATCAGAGAAATAGGAAAGTAAATATTTTCCCTCACTAGGAAACGATTCACTTAGCTGTAGAAACGCTGTAACAACTTCATCAACATCTAAAAATGATAAAGCAATGAGCTTTTTGACACTTATCTGAAAGCTGACAGACCTTCCATACAACCTTGCTAGCCCTAAGCTTTGTAACTTTCTCCGGACAGCCTGACTAAAATTGAAAAGACAACCCTTTGAGTATACACCTGGGAAATTGTGTTTTACACTGCGAAGGGCTGCCATCTTAAAGTCAGATAAAATAAATTTAACTGACACATTCAGATTAGCCTTTGTCAACAAATCAGTGAGACAGTCCCACATAAAGTTATAGCATTTATATGATTTCTTTGACATTAAGCAAAAAACTAATGGGACACACTTCGTATTTCCGCCAACTGTAAGAAGTCCATGAATGCTATATAGTTGTCTACACAATCGACCTTTTGTTAAAAACAAACCATCCATCAGCCACATAATTGATTTACTTAAATCCCTAAGATTTTCAACAGCAGAAAATACTAAAACATGTATCTTGTTTGCAATATCACTCATTCTTTTCTGAATAAAGTAACTTCCTTTTAAGGTACGTTCACTTGGGTTTACAGTTTCCAAACTAGTGCAGACAGGAACATAATTTCTAGCTGCAGAACAAAGGACCCTGTTTACCTGCTGTAACATTGATCACCTTGTTGGAAGGGCAGCTGTATACACTGTAGATGCACAATCATCTACAACTACAGCAGGGGTATCTCTACATATACGAGCGGTTTCCTTCAATTTATCACAGGCAATGTATTTCTCAACGTCACAAACATCAGAGGCATGGTGATGTCCTGTACATTTTAATAATAGTTCACCATAGATTTCTTTCTTAGTAACTGCACGGCCTTTACAGCATTCCTTTAGTTTACCTTTACAAGACCAGTACTTCCGATCTTCCAATACTTTTTCTAGGCTATATAAATAACCATCTATATTGAGCATATCTTTCCCTTTCTGAGACTTGACACAGTCGTAATAGTCTCCTACAACACCTGGTGAGAAACAGTTTCTGTTAGCCATAATGTAACGCTGTTCTAAAGCACCATGTTAAGTGATTCAATGTACTTCATTTTATACTGACTATGCACTAACTACGTAATTTATTGCAATTAAGTATATTGAACTTGTATGCTTACTGGAACATCTACTTTCAGTTACAAACATACCCTTTCACCTTAATTTTAATTAATGTAACTACACGGGTACAGGTTTCACTTTTATTGTCTATGTTTTACCAACTTACGTCAGATGTAGCATGTTTTCGTCTTGGCCAAACATAATCATTCAAAACTCCTATTTTAGATTATTTGAGCTCTCGATTAAATAAACGTTCGCTTAAATTGTGTCGAGCATGTTATACTCGACATTTTAAGCGTTTGTTTCTTTAATATAGACCCGTACAGATAATGATGGGGTGGGGTTTGCAGGGGAAGGCCTCGATTGTCTTAAATCTGAGCAATCCACCACTTTAGCTCCCTGGATAGGCAGGGTAAAAGATGTTCCATAAACTATAGAGGGTGCAGGTGTTGTTTCTAGACTGTCCTTAAGTACCACTGAAATTTTCTCACATGCAGTCTTGCTAAAGGTACCATGGAAATGGTGGAGGCCATGAATCCCAGGAACATCAGAAACTCCTTGGTGGACAGGACTTGGAGAGGAAGAGTTTCCTGGAAATAAGAGGTGAGGGTCAGAATCTTGTCTTGAGGAAGACAGGCCATCATTTGTCCTGTGAGATTCCTGCATCCTAAGAACACATGGTCCTGGGAGGGTCAGAGAAGACTTTTGAAGGTTTATGTTAAAACTCAAGCCTCTCAGTAAGGAAATGGCATAGTCTAGGTACTACTGAACCATCTGTGGGGATGCTGCCTGGATGAGGATATCGTCCAATTAAGGGAATAGTTGACAAAGGTAATGACTGGGGCTAGACACTACCAGGTTTGGCCTGAAAGGGCTGCTTTTGAGTTGGTGTGGAGGGATAAGACCTGGAAGGAGTCTGATTCCTGGAATCTTTCTTCCCTTTGGAGGACATATGTCTGGAAGGCCTTCTCACAAAGGTTGTTCTTGCCAGGTAGTTCCTCTGGAAGTGGGGAACCGGGGACACAAATATGTGCCCAAGGTCCTACAGTTCTTTGCCCTTCGCCTGAAGGGCCTTAAAGAGCTCAGCAGCTGCTAAACCAAACAGTGCCTTGTTATCCAAGGGTGAGTTCATTAGTTTTGCTTTAATGTAATCTGGCAAAGGCTGTAGCCTAAACCAGAAGTATCGCCTGATGACAAACCCAGAGGTAGCAGCCCTTTGCTTAAGTCTCCACTGCAACATAACTACACTTTACAGTGTGTCTAGCAACTTGGCTGCAGGAATTCAATAGGCTGGTGAGCTTAGCTTTACTGGCAATTGTTTAATGGCATCTGGGAGTAGGGCCAAGGAATATTTGGCCATACGAGTTTGATAGTTTATGGCTCTCACAGCTAATGTTACAGAGTTATAGACTTTTTTGCCCAATCTTTCCATTATTCGACTTTTCTTATCTGAGGGAAGTAAGAAAGTGGAGGGAAGAAGCGTAGATGTCTTATCTTTAGCCACACAAATAGTTGATGGATCTGCAGAAGAGGCACTGAAGAGGAATCTGGCATCTTCAGGGGCTTTACAAAATCTGTCAGGGAACTTTGCTGCAGGGGTTTGGAAATCTGGAGCTTTTGAAGCAGCCAGAAAAGCATCCAAGAATGCAGGATGGACAGGAGGAACAGCAGACAGGTTGGGGGACTCCATTTGCAAGAGGTCATAATACCTCTTTGGGTCTCAGAAACCTGACTGCAGTCCCATTTAAAAAAGTCCTTAATTTGTACAATTGTCTCCCCAAAGGTAATGTCTTCCTCATGGGAATCAGTTCCATTAGACTCCTCCTCTGGGGAAGTATACCCCAGAGGAGAAGCAATTTGAGAGATATAAGTGAGTCATCCCCTGAGATTCCTCTTCTTCAGAGGAAATATCAGCCAACAGTTTACTCTTAGGAATGGAGGATGAAGGGGCTTGAGCAGGAGCAGAGGCCTGGCATAAGGCCAACATGGCAGTAAGTAGGCCTTGGGTAAAGGCCTGCCAGTCAGGAGTTAGATCTGATCGCATGGTCGGTTGAGAAGGAGCAGTATGTTTGTTTTTTCTTTTTGGGGGCATCTGACGCATAGGTGTCTGAGATACGATGGAGAGGAGGAGGACCAGGCATCGGATGACACATTACAATGTCCAAGAAAATGTTTTCACGAACAATGGTTTGGGAAACCCCATGTGGGCCATCAGATATGATAAGACATGCCCCCCCCCCCCCCGGCACCTGGGTCGGATGTCTGCGACTCCCTCTGAGATGTGCTGGCAGCCTCCTTAATGGCTTCTCCCCTGGTACCCATCAGCGGAAGGTCTGCAGATTCCGACTCCGACTCCGGGCCTTCATCGGCCACAAGAGGTATGGTTGGAAGACAGGACACAGTTATAGGTTCAGGCCGAAGCATCTTGGCCTTTTTTGTGGGCGGCACCTCCGAGTTTCCCGATGTTGGGTCCATATCTCGACCTAAACGTTTCAAATGATGATTCTTTAGGTATAGTTTTAGAGTGGCAAGATGGTGACTAAGACTCTTTGGTGCAAAGGCCTTACAGATCTCACAAGTGGTATGATCGTGGTCTGGGTCTAGACAGAATAAGCAGAGCTCAAGCGAGTCTTTATGTGGAATCTGCCTTCCACACCGACACTTGCCCTTTCTACTTGACATTAACCCACAACACAGTAGCAAGAAAGTAACAAAAATCCCTATGTGGTACTTATCTGACCACGGAGAAGCACAAAGTCACTTTTCCAAGTGAGTGATGACCGGAGCTGGCAGTCATACAGGAGGCAGAAAAGGTCTGAGGTAGGTGCGTGTTGATGTCCGCTTTATACCCAACAGCTGTTTATGGCCAATGTACACTGAGGGACGTGGGCCGTCACACGTACCTTCACAGTAGCATTTATCTTTTGTAAAATAGTCAGATGTACATGTCAACCAGAGGCAGACTCCCTCATGTTATGGATACAGCAGCATATGAATAGAAGGACTATATATATATATATATATATATATGTATATATATGTATATATATATATATATATATATGTAGAGAGAGAGAGAGAGAGATGGATAGATATGCAGAAGTTGCCATTAAAAAAGGAATAATTAGTAAAGCATATAAAACACTGCAAGACAACTAGGAATCAGAGGAAGTTAAGAAAGGATTGGGAAAAGAGATTAGATAAGCAATTCACAAAGAAACAATGGCAGGATGTATGCAGGTCTCCCAAATATGCAACAAAATCTAGAAGATTTAGGATTTTTCCTTGGAAATGTTTACATGGATATTTTTATACTTCAAAGAGACTCCAAAGAATTTTTCCTCAGGTAGATAGCAAATGTTGGTAGTGTGACAGGGAAGAATGAGGTAACTGGGAACATATTTTCTGGGAGTGCGGTGAGTTAGAGGTCTTTAAGGATTTCCTGCAGGATGCACTCTTGGAGATGATGGGTGGGTAGACTGGTGTGACATGGGAGATGATTTTTCTGAGTTATGATACAGAATCGGAATTGCATAGACATGGTAAGGCCTTGCTGTCTCTAATTATGGTGGCTGCCAAAAAAAGCAATTACCAGAAAATGGAAATCAAAATCTAAACCAACTATACTGGAAGTAGTGAATATAATAAAGATAAAACAACTGCAACGAAGCTCTTTAGAAAAGGATAGGAGCAAACTACACTGGAAAAAATGGGAATTGTGGGAAAGTACAGTTGTGTACCT